>NC_080104.1:63599466-63902736 GCF_950005125.1 Chionomys nivalis | reverse complement strand
TAACCGTCTAACCAAGTAACCGGGAACCAGCGAACCAGCAACCATTTAACCATTTAAAAAACTAACCAGTAACAAGCTAACCAGTAACCACCTAACCAGTAATCACATAACCATTGAACCAACTAAACAACAACCGCCTAACCAATATCCAACTAACCAGTAACCAACTATCCAGTAACCAGCTACCCGATAACCAGCTAAACAGCAACCAACTAACTAGTAAGCACTAACGAATAACAAACTAACCTGTAACCAACTAACCATCTAACCAACTAACCAGCAACAAACTAACCAGCAACTAACCAACAACTATCAACCAACTAACCATCAACCAACTAACAATCAACCAACTAACCAGTAATCCCCTAAACATTTAACCAACTAAACAGCAGACAACTAACATGCAACCAAGTAACCGGGAACCAGCTAACCAGCTAACCAGCCACCATCTAACCATTTAAAAAACTAACCAGTAACCAGCTAACCAGTAACCAGCAAACCAGTAACCAGCTAACCAGTAATCCCCTAACCATTGAACCAACTAAGGAACAACCAACTAACATGCAACCAACCATAACAAACAAACAAGAAACTAACCAGCATCCAACTAACCAGTAACCAGCTAGCCAATAACCAGCTAACAAATAATCACCTAACCATTTACCAACTAAACAGCAAACAACTAACCTGCAACCAACTAACCAGCTAACAAGGTAACCAGCTAACCAGTAACCAGCAAACCAGTAATCCCCTAACCATTCAAACAACTAAACAGCAACCAAGTAACCTCAACAAACTAACCATTAAAAAGCTAACCAGTAACCAAGTAACCGTTAACCAGATAACCATCTAACCAACTAACCAGCAACAAACTAACTAGGAAACAACTAACCAGCAACCAACTAACCAGCAATCAACTAACCAGCAACCAAGTAACCATCAGCCACCTAACCAGTAACAGACTAACCAGTAACAAACTAACCAATAACCCCCTAACCATCTAACCAACTAACCAGCAAACAGCTAACCGGAAACAATCTAACCAGCAACCAACTAACCAGAAACAAACCAACAACCAACTAACCAGTAACCAGCTAGCCAGTAACCAGCTAACCAGTAATCCCCTAACCATTTAACCAACTAAACAGCAACCAACTAAACATCAACCAACTAACCAGTAGTAGACTAACCAGTAACCAACTAACCAATAACCCCCTAATCATCTAACAAACTAACCAGCAACCAGCTATCCAGCAACCATCTAACCAGAAACAAACCAGCAACCAACTAACCAGTTACCAGCTAACCAGTAACCAGCTAACCAGTAATCCCCTAAGCATTTAACCAACTAAAAAGCAAGCAACTAAACATCAACCAACTAACCAGTAACCAGGTAAACAGGTAACCAGTAACCAGCTAACCAGTAACCAGCTAACCAGTAATCCCCTAACCATTTAACCAACTAAAAAGCAACCAACTAACCTGCAACCAACTAACCAGTAACCAGGTAACCAGGTAACCAGTAACCAGTTAACCAGTAACCAGGTACCCAGTAACCAGGTAAACAGTAACCAGGTAGCCAGTAACCACCTAACCAGTAACCAGCTAACAAGTAACCAGCTATACAGAAACCACCTAACAAGTACACAGTGAAACAGTAACCAGCTAACCAGTAACCAGGTAACCAGTAACCAGGTAACCAGTAACCGACTAAACAGTAACCAGCTAAGCATCTAACCAGCTAAGCATCTAACCAGCTAAGCATCTAACCAGCTAACCAGGTAACCAGCTAACCAGGTAACCAGCTAACCAGTAACCAGCAAACCAGTAATCCCCTAACCATTCAAACAACTAAACAGCAACCAAGTAACCTCAACAAACTAACCATTAAAAAGCTAACCAGTAACAAAGTAACCATTAACAAGATAACCATCTAACCAACTACCCAGCAACAAACTAACTAGGAAACAACTAACCAGCAACCAACTAACCAGCAACCAACTAACCATCAGCCACCTAATCAGTAACAGACTAACCGGTAACAAACTAACCAATAACCCCCTAACCATCTAACCAACTAACCAGCAACCAACTAACCAGTAACCAGCTAGCCAGTAACCAGCTAACCAGTAATCCCCTAACCATTTAACCAACTAAACAGCAACCAACTAAACAGCAACCAACTAACCAGTAACCAACTAACCAATAACCCCCTAATCATCTAACAAACTAACCAGTAACCAGCTAACCAGTAATCCCCTAACCATTTAACCAACTAAAAAGCAATCAACTAACCTGCAAACAACTAACCAGTAACCAGGTAAACAGGTAACCAGTAACCAGCTAACCAGTAACCAGCTAACAACTAACCAGGTAACCAGTAACCAGGTAAACAGTAACCACCTAACCAGTAACCAGCTAACAAGTAACCGGCTATACAGAAACCACCTAACAAGTACACAGTTAAACAGTAACCAGCTAACCAGTAACCAGGTAACCAGTAACCAGGTAACCAGTAACCGACTAAACAGTAACCAGCTAAGCATATAGCAAGCTAAGCATCTAACCAGCTAACCAGGTAACCAGCTAACCAGTAACCAGCAAAACAGTAATCCCCTAACCATTCAAACAACTAAACAGCAACCAAGTAACCTCAACAAACTAACCATTAAAAAGCTAACCAGTAACCAAGTAACCATTAACCAGATAACCATCTAACCAACTAACCAGCAACAAACTAACTAGGAAACAACTAACCAGCAACCAACTAACCAGCAACCAACTAACCAGCAACCAAGTAACCATCAGCCACCTAACCAGTAACAGACTAACCGGTAACAAACTAACCAATAACCCCCTAACCATCTAACCAACTAACCAGCAACCAGCTAACCAGAAACAATCTAACCAGCAACCAACTAACCAGAAACAAACCAGCAACCAACTAACCAGTAACCAGCTAGCCAGTAACCAGCTAACCAGTAATCCCCTAACCATTTAACCAACTAAACAGCAACCAACTAAACAGCAACCAACTAACCAGTAATAGACTAACCAGTAACCAACTAACCAATAACCCCCTAACCATCTAACAAACTAACCAGCAACCAGCTATCCAGCAACCATCTAACCAGAAACAAACCAGCAACCAACTAACCAGTTACCAGCTAACCAGTAACCAGCTAACCAGTAATCCCCTAACCATTTAACCAATTAAAAAGCAACCAACTAACCTGCAACCAACTAACCAGTAACCAGGTAAACAGGTAACCAGTAACCAGCTAACCAGTAACCATCGAACAACTAACCAGGTAACCAGTAACCAGGTAAACAGTAACCACCTAAGCAGTAACCAGCTAACAAGTAACCAGCTATACAGAAACCACCTAACAAGTACACAGTTAAACAGTGACCAACTAACCAGTAACCAGGTAACCAGTAACCAGGTAACCAGTAACCGACTAAACAGTAACCAGCTAAGCATCTAACCAGCTAGGCATCTAACCAGCTAAGCATCTAACCAGCTAACCAGTAACCAACTAACCAGTAACCACCTATCCAGTAATCCCCTAACCATTTAACCAACTAAACAGCAAACAACTAAACAGCAACCAACTAACAGTAATAGACTAACCAGTAACCAACTAACCAATAACCCCCTAACCATCTAACAAACTAACCAGCAACCTGCTATCCAGCAATCATCTAACTAGAAACAAACCAGCAACCAACTAACCAGTTACCAGCTAACCAGTAACCAGCTAACCAGTAATCCCCTAACCATTTAACCAACTAAACAGCAACCAACTAACCTGCAACCAACTAACAAATAACCAGGTAACCAGCTAAACAGTAACAGCTAACCAGTAACCAGGTACCCAGTAACCAGGTACCCAGTAACCAGGTACCCAGTAACCAGGTAAACAGTAACCAGGTAAACAGTAACCAACTAACCAGTAACCAGCTAACAAGTAACCAGCTATACAGTAACCACCTAACAAGTAAACAGTTAAACAGTAACAAGCTAACCAGTAACCAGCTAAACAGTAACCAGCTAACCAGTAATCCCCTAACCATTTAACCAACTAAACAGCAACCAACTAACCTGCAACCAACTAACCAGTAACCAGGTAACCAGGTAACCAGTAACCAGCTAACCAGTAACCAGCTAACAAGTAACCAGGTAACCAATAACCAGGTAACCAGTAACCATCTAACCAGTAACCAGCTAACAAGTAACCAGCTATACAGAAACCACCTAACAAGTACACAGTTAAACAGTGACCAGCTAACCAGTAACCAGGTAACCAGTAACCGGGTAACCAGTAACCGACTAAACAGTAACCAGCTAAGCATCTAACCAACTAAGCATCTAACCAGCTAAGCATCTAACCAGCTAACCAGTAACCAACTAACCAGTAACCACCTAACCAGTAATCCCCTAACCATTTAACCAACTAAGCAGTAACCATTTAACCAGTAATTAACCAGGAAGCTAATAACCAGTAAAACCCCAACCATCTAAATAACCAGCAACCAACTGAACAGTAACCAGCTAACAAGTAATCAGCTAACAAGTAACCAGCTAACAAGTAACCAGCTAACAAGTAACCAGCTAACCAGTAACCAGCTAACCATTAACCACCTAACAAGTAAACAGCTAACCAGTAATCCCCTAACTATCGAACAAACTAACCATTAATAAACAACCAACAGTAACCAATTAACAAGTAAACCTAACCAGCTAACCATTAACCCCCTAAACAGTAAACAGCTAACCAGTAATCCCCTAACCATCGAACAAACTAACCATTAACAAAGTAAACAACCAACTAAACAGTAACCAATTAACCAGTAACCCAATAATCATCTAATAAAATAACTAGTAATCCCCTAACAATTGAACCAACTAACCAGAAACCAACTAACCAGAAACCAGCTAACCAGCAACCAGCTAACGAGTAACCCCCTAACAATCTAAACAAATAACCAGCAACCAACTAAACAGCAACCAACTAAACAGCAACCAACTAAACAGCAACCAACTAACAAGCAACCAACCACTAAACAGCTAACAAGTAACCAGCTAACCAGCTAACCAGTAAGCAACTAACCAGTAACCCGTTAACCATCATAACAACTAGCAACCATCTAACCAGTAACCAAGTGGCCAGCAAACAACTAACCAATAACCAACTAACCAATAACCAACTAACCTCTAACAAATCAGTAAACAATCAGTAATCAGCTAACAAGTAACCAACTAACCAGTAACCAACTAATCAGTAACTCCCAAACCATCTAACCAACTAACCAGCAACCAACTAACCAGCAACCAACTAACCAGCATCCAGCAAACCAGCAACCAGCTAACCAGCAACCAGCTAACCAGTAACCGGTTAACCAGTAACCGGCTAACCAGTAACCATATAAACAGTAACCAGCTAAACAGTAACCAGCTAACCAGCTAACCAACTAACCAGTAACCAGCAAACCAGTAACAAACTAACCAGCAAGCTACTAACCAGTAACCCCTAACCATCTAAACAACCAGCAACCAACTAAACAGTAACCAAGTAACCAGTAACAAGCTAACCAGTAAACAGCTAACCAGTAACCAGCTAACCAGTAAACAGCTAACCAGTAACCAGCTAAACAGTAACCAGCTAAACAGTAACCAGATAAACGGTAACCAGCTAACAAGTAACCAGCTAACAAGTAATCAGCACACAAGTAACCAGCTAAAAAATAACCAGCTAACCAGTAACCACCTAACCAGTAAACCGCTAACCAGTAACCCCAACCATCAAACTAACTAACCAGCGACCAAATAATCAACAACCAACTAACCAGTAACCAACTAACCAGTAACCAACTATCCAGTAATCCCCTAACCATTTAACCAACTAACCATCAGCCAATTAACCTGCAACCAAATAACCAGTAAGCAGCTAACCATATAACCAAATAAGCAATAATCCCCTAAAAATTTAACCAACTAACCAGCAACCAGCTAACGAGTAACCCCCTACACCGTATTACCTACTAACCAGCAACCAACTAACCAGTAACAAACTAACCAGTAACAAACTAACCAGCAAGCAACTAACCAGTTAGCACCTAACCAGTAACCCCCTAACCATGTAAACAACCAGCAACCAACTAACTAGTAACCAACTAACCAGTAACCAGCTAACAAGTAACCAGCTAACCATTAACCAGCTAACCAGTAACCAGCTAAACATCTAATCATTAAGCAGCTAACCATTAACCCCATAACCAGTAAACGGCTAACCAGTAACCCCATAACCATCGAACTAACCAGCAACCAAATAATCAGCAACCAACTAACCAGTAACCAATTAACCAGTAACCAACTATCAAGTAATCCGCTAACCATTTATCCAACTGACCATCAACCAATTAACCTGCAACCAACTAACCAGTAACAAGCTAACCAGTAACCAAGTAAACAGTAAACAGCTAACCATATAACCAAATAAGCAGTAATCCCCTAACAATTTAACCAACTAACCTGCAACCAAATAACCAGCAATCAGCTAACCAGCAACCAGCTAACGAGTAACCCCCTAACCATTTTACCTACTAACCACCAACCAACTGACCAGTAACAAACTAACCAGTAACAAACCAGTAACAAACTAACCAGTAACAAACCAGTAACAAACTAACCAGCAAGCATCTAACCAGTAAGCAACTAACCAGTTAGCAACTAACCAGTTAGCAACTAACCAGTTAGCAACTAAACAGTAAGCCCCCTAACCATCTAACCAACTAACCAGAAACCAACTAACCGGTAACCAACTAACCAGTAACCAGCTAATAAGTAACCAACCTGTAACCCCTAACCATCTAACCAACTAACCAGAAATCCCCTAACAATTTAACCAACTAACCAGCACCCAAAAAACCATCAACAAAATAACCAGCAACCAGCTAACAAGCAACCAGCTAACGAGTAACCCCCTAACCATCTAACCAACTAACCAGCAACCAACCAGCAACCAACTAACACATAAAACTAGCCTTAACCATAGAACTTAACACCAAACCCTAGCCATAGAACCTTTTCCTAAGCAAGGACCAAGAACGGAGTGTGCAGGTAACCGGTAGGACAACCAAACATCTAGGACATTCATTCAGGGTCTAATGCCCAGGCCCCATCACAAATGGCTTTTCTTCTCTAGGTAACTAACAGGAGAGAGTTGCCTGAATGCACTCTAACCTAATACCCAAAGAAATCACTGTACCCTGGAAGCTGCTAATCACATCGGACCCAAAAAACTCACCATTTCTCGTGCCACCGCGATGAATCTAGGAAAGCAATGTGTTACAATACAGAGAGAAACAAGCGGCGCATGACCAGCAACACAGCACAACACCACACACTGTAGGACATCACAACACCCCACTCTCAAGGACATCCATAGTAGGAAAAGTATTTGGGGCCCTACACTACCTTCCTCAGGTTATAAAAAAAAGAGAGGAACTCGAAAACCAAACAATGACCTCACATACTAGACCAAAAGAGCAACTCAATAAAATAAAACAAGAAAGCAGGCTAAATGAGACCTCTGAGACAGAGAGCAGACCAAGAACAGTTGCCAAATGACAGCCACAGTAAGAATCGAAACAAGATACAAAGACGCTGCCAGGATCAAATGAAAAGAAAACATGGGCATACTCCAATTAAAGAATTTATCAAAAAACCTAAAAAGCATCAAAGTAACATCAGAATCAGATGATCACAGACCAGGCATACATCGTAACCAAGAATAATCAGACTAATACCATTTAAATGAAAAGAATACATGGGCATACTCCAATGAAAGAATTTATCAAAAAAACTAAAAAGCATCACAGTAACATCAGAATCAGGTGATCACAGACCAGGCAGACATCATAACCAAGAATAATCAAACTAAAACCATTTAAAAAGATAAAATTATGGAGAGGATAGAGATCTTTAAAGTAAAAACGGCCCATTAAAATTAAAAAAAAAGCAACAGCAAAAAACTTAAAGAAATTAATGAACCACTCACAGAAAAACCCAGATTATCCAGAAAAAAAAAATCAAACTATTGTAGGAAAGAAATGGTTTAAGACTTAAGACCGAAATATATGCAATAAAGAAAACACAAAATATGGAAAGACTAGATATAAAAAACAAGGTAAAATTGACAGGAATTATAAAGGGAATTATAACAGACATAATGAAAGACATGGAAGAGAGAATCTCTGGGTTTGAAGATAACTAGATCAGTTCATGAAAAAAATAAAAAGTAAAACTAACAAATTAACAAAACGGACAGGAAAACAAGAAAACAAAATATGAACCCAAAGAAAATTTGGAATAGAAGACACAGAAAATATAATGACAAAAAATAAAGAAAACTTTCCCAACATAGAGGAGATCCCTGTGGAGATATAAGAAGCATGAAGAACAAAGAGATTTAAAAGATCCCGTCGTCACATCATAAAACATCAAACACAAAAGCCTACAGAATAAAGAAAGAATATTAGGAACCAGAAAGGACTAAAGCCAAGTAACATTTAGGAAAACCTAAGAATAACTCCAAACTTAGCAATGGAAACCATGACAGCCAAAAGATCTTGGTTACATATGCAGCACACAATGAGCCCTTGGACACAAATACACACTACTAAAACCAGCCAAGCTTTCTTTCACCATTGGAGAAAACAAGATATCACATGACAAAAAATAAACATACCTTTAAAATACGCATCAAAATAACCAGACTTACTAGAAAGAAAACCCAAACAAGAAAGCGAAGTTCAATCAAAAATTCCAAAGCAACAAGCAAACTCACATCATCAAGAATTTTTGAAAGGGAAACACATAGCCACTATGACTGAAAAATAACAAAATCTATCAACGACTAGTCATTAATATCTCTATATATACATGAACTAAATCCACAAATAATGACAAAAGCTACGAAAACAGATAGGAAAACAAGAATCAGCCATCTGGTGTATACAGGAAACACACCTCAACCTCAAAAACAGACAGTACCTCACAGTAAAGGTTAGGGAAAAGGACGCAAGAAACAAGCAGGTGTGGCTATTTTACCATAAAAAAAATTGATTTCAAATTAAAATAAATCATAACACTTGGAGAAGGACACTATGTTAATAACAGTCAATTGATCAAGATGAAGCCTCAATATTCATCTATGCCCATAATACAAGAGCACGAACACATATTAAAGATACGTAACTGTAACTCAAAATAATCATCAAACCACACACAGTACTGGTAGGGAATCTCAGTAATAAATGAAATTGGCATTACAAACTTCTATAAAATACTCAGCACAAACCAGAAAGAATAGAACAATCTCAGCAGCTCATAAAACATTCCATAAAACTGACCACACACTGTGTAATACAGCAAAAATTCACAGACACAAAAAATTTGAACAACTACATTGTGTCTTATGAGATCACACCAGTTTAAGGTTAGAACTTGACAACAACAGTACTCTATGAAATCCTACAAAGTAATGTAAACAGAAAACTATTGAACCAGCACAGAGTACAGTAAGTGATGGAGGTGGGTCTTGTATTTATCTGTTGCTTTCATTTAGGTGGGTGGAGTAAACAGAACAGAATGATGGGGAAAAGAAGCCAAATTTGGGAGTCGCCATGATTCTCCCGCACTAGACAGACGCAGGTTAAGATCTTTCCTGGTAATCCAACTCGTGGTACTACACAAAATATTAGAAATGGGTTAGAATAATATGTAAGAACTAGCCAACAATAGGCTGGAAATCAGGAACCATGCATTGTTTACAAGAATACAGTTTATGTGTAATTATTTCAGGTAAAGCCATGCGTACGGGTGGGCGGGTGCCGGGGACGAAGCCCTGCTGCTCTCAATTCAACAGAGTGGCACCCAGCGTGATAATGAACTCCACATGAAACCTGAGGGCTTAAAAAGGAGAGATAGAAAATTTAAGAGAGCTTGTTGCTGTTTCTGTGTTGATCGCCACAAAGAAATTGTCCTGACTCAGCAGAAGGAAAAAACTGGGTGTTTTAAAATGGAGGCTTTATGGGCACTGCCACCATTGCGATCTGTCATGCTCTTATGGGAGACAGACCTTTTGAATGGATCATTTGGAGTAAAGTGCAACTAGACTAACTGTGTGCATAAAAGGAAGTCATTGCGTGCTGCGGCTCAGAGGCACAAGCAGCTCATGTTACTGGTGCAATGTGCAAGGATCAGAGACACGAGCAGTCCCGCCATATTCTGCTGGGTGGAGCAAGCTGGCAGGACCTGTTTTTGGCCTAGAAGTGTCACAGCTTAGATTCTTAAGGACATAACGATTTAAAAGCTCAAAACAAAGTGATCCAGGATAGAAAAAAAATTACAGAATCACAATGAAACAGAGTCAGACATAAAAGACAACAAAGTTGGATGAGTGTACGCAAGCTTGAGAGAGAGAAAAAAAAGAACATAGACAATAAAGCTAATGGTTTTTTCAAAAAAGGGTACAGTCTTTAAAGAGACAGAGTTCAGACAGTTATTGATTATAAGAAGTAAAAACAAATAACCCACGTTAAAATGAAAAATTCACAGAGAGTCAGGATTATGTACAATGGGTTTTCTTTAAAAGTTTTGTCTGTAAAGGAGCTAAGTACAGAGACATTTCATTATATGGGCTTCCAAGATAAACCACAATGGATATAATGATATCATGATTTCAGAATATGGGTCTAATGATATGATGCTTTGGAGAGGGTCTTCTTTTGTTTTCACAAAGGATGAAACCCTGTTCATTTCTTCTTTCCCCATATGACTTGAAAGACCACGCCCTCCTGAAAGGCCCACAAAAAATGACTTCAGTCAACATTCAACTAAGATGACCGTGGCACACAGGTTATCCATTAAAAGACCGGAATAACAGCGTCCATGTACATCAGGAAGCAGGTTGGAGAGAAAAAACTGCACCCATGTCACCAAATATTGTTTATAAATATTCTTTTACATTTAAAGGGGGATATGATATAGATATGAATAATTTGTGTTGGTATGGATTTTAAGGTCAAATTGGTTATATGTATATGTATTTCTGATCTTGATTACTATATTGTGATTGTATAGTTCATCTAAAATGCAACTTATAATTAGGTAATGTACGCTATTAAAGGACAATCATCAATAATAGTCAAGCTTGTAGCCATGTTAGATTTTCTAGATATATAGAGATATATTTCAGTTAGATAGGCAGTATTCATATCTTTCAAAGACTGCAGAAAATGGCATTTAAAATATTTTAGTAACTTAGAGCTTTTCATGACAATGAGACACATCTGCTCCTGTCAGCAACAATCTTCTTCAAGTGGAAGATGGGCATTGAAGAGGCTCCATTATGGAGTTTGATAACCATTTTGGCAAGAAACTGCACTTGCCTGGACTGTTGCATGAACTGGACACAGAGAACCCTCAAAGAGAGGACTACTAAACTCGCCAAAATGTAAGATGGTCTTTCGTTGTTCGGCAGGACACGGCAAAAATTGACCGTACTTTCTCTGGAATATCATGCTTGATGAAAACGTCTACTGGATACTATGTGCCTGAAGACTGAAGATGGATGCCCAAACAGTACAAAAGAACTTTGGGTGACTGTCCAGGCAGTGAGATTTCTCTGTAATTTCTAGAGTTTTGGATCTCTTGTTTATATATCATTCTAGAGACTTTGAAGGAGTTTAAGAACAAATAGTTATAGTTTTCCTTAGTTATGACAAATAATAAAATAGAAAAATATTGTAACTATAATTCTTGATTGATAACTGCTTTGCGACATGTAATCTTACTATATTAAAGTGAAAGCCTTTCTTTTTTGTTTAAACAGAAAAGGGGGAAATGATGGAGGTTGGTCTTGTAGTAATCTGTTGCTTTCATTCGTTAATTAATAAAGACACTCCCTACGCCCATTTTATAGGCAAACCCTTAGGTGGGTGGAATAAACAGAACAGAAGGCTGAGAGAAAGAAGCCGAGTCAGGGAGTGGCCAAGATTATCACACTCAAGAAAAACGCAGGTTAAAATCTTTCCTGGTAAGCCAGCACGTGGTACTACACAGAATATCAGAACTGCGTTACATCAATCTGTAAGAGCTACCCAATAAGAGGCTGGAACTAAGAGGCCAGGCAGTGATGAAAAGAACAGTTTCCATGTAATTATTTTTGGTAAAGCCATGCGGACAGCCGGGTGCCGGGGAAGCAGCCCGATGGTTCTTATTACAATGAAGAATTAATAAAGAAAGACATTAAAGACTTCCTAAAATTAAACTACTAAATGACACTAACATGCAAAACTCTGGAACACCATGGAAGCGGTGCTAAGAGGAAAAATCGTGGCATATACAGACAGCTAACACTAGCTACTTAACAATACATATGAATAACCTAGAAGACAAAAAGCGGACATGCACAGAAGTATTAAAGAACAGGAAATTATCTAAATGAGGGCTGAAATTAATTAAATTAAAGAAAAAAGAATGCAATGAATCAATGAGACAAAGAGCAGGTTCTTAGTGAAAATAACTAAATTGAGAAACCAGTATGCAAACTAATAAAAGAGCCGAGAGAAAATATACAAACTAACACTCCAAAAATAGAAATGGATACATGACAGCAGACACTAAGGAAATACAGAGAATTCTTAGATCATACCACAGAAACATGTACTCCACAAGTTTAGGGAAAAAAAAGAAACGGAAAATTTTCCAGTGAGGGACCATATCCCTAAATTAAACCAAGCCCAGGGGAGCAATTTTAATAGGCATATACTCTTTAAGGACATAGAAGGTATCATCAAAAGCAAGGAAAATATCCCAGGGCAAAGTGGTTTTAATGAAGAATTCTATCGGAACTTCACATACTCCTCAAAGTGTTGCACAGAATATAACCAGAAGGACATCGCCCAACTCTTTTTATGAGACTACAGTTAGATTGATACAAAAAACCACAGGCAGATTCATGGAAGAAAGAGAATTACTAACTAATCACACTACCGAACATGAATCCAAAATAACTCAATTAACTACTCAAACCAAATCCAAGAATACATAAAAAATTCTTTCATAATCAAGTCACCTTCATAACAGAGGTGCAGGGATGGTACTACAGTCATCAATCAATTAATCCATAATGTAAATAAACAAAGAAAAAATACAAATGACCATTTTACATCTCATGCTTGTCTTCAAAGACTGTACACATAATGCATTAATCATAACTAAAATAATAGTAATAAAAAATATGATTTTGCATAACCTGTATGTCCAGATTTCAAGTATTTTCTTAAAATTTCAGCCAATTATTTGGAAAAACTTGTTGGAGCTAGTTTGACAAAATAATTCTAAATAAATTGATCAATTATGTTACATATGGTGAACTAAGGACCACTTGTTCGGAAATATCACAACTTGTGACTTGATCACTGTCACCAGGAGGAATGAAACATAACAAAACAGTAACAGGAAGCCGTCTTCTGGCATGGATTGCCTTCATCACAACCCTTACTGTAATACCGCTGAAAATTTGGAAGATCATAGCTACATTAAAACCTGTTCAACTTTTTAATGGCACATTTTTAGGAATAGCAGTGGAGCCAGCAGTTTAACGTAAATCATCAGGCAAGTGGCTTTTCTTGCTGCAGTTATTTATATTTTCCTTTAGACACCTCGGATTGACTTCAAGTCCCCATGCAGGCTATCTTATGCCTCCCTACGTGGATTTCAACTACACAGGCACGCGGAGTCTCTGCACATGTGGTCTGCTCTTTTCTGAGTCGTTTTCAAATCTCCCTTGCAAGCGCAGCTATTAAGCGGAGCGAACCAGAGCATGCGGTTACCGGCTCACGTAAGCTGCAACCCCGTGGGACGACTCTGTCCGGGTTACTCTTCTCTACCCCTGGTTTCTGGGTTTATGGTTCTGTGTACGGAATTGATTTAATATTTACTTTGTTGAGCAACTTTCAATTCCCAGTTTCTAACAAATACTATGCGGACACCGAAACAAGAACCAGTTTTCATCACGACTTGGCAACAGCGCCACCTGCTGGACAATAGGTAATATGGCATTTCCCGTTTCCAACACGAATTTTATGTTTTTGCTTAACAAAAATATGGGTTATGTCATACAAGGTTTAGACAACTATGGGGACAACTTAATTTACTGGTTACCAGGTTTCAGTATCCTTTTGAATATTCTTTCATTTCGGGAAAATATGCCCTCCTAAGAACCACGCAATCTTAACTAGAAACTCATGCAGATCAGGAGATTCAGGTTGCAAAAGCTTTGGAATCAAAGGTGCAGAACGGGGACCAAAAAATTGGTACCTAAGTGGAATCACTAGAAACACATGTAAGTCAGGAGATTCAGGATTTAAGAGAGACAATGAAAAAAGACTTGAAATGATTGAAGAAATTATTGGAGCTGGTGAACAGAGTAAGAAGGCTCAAGGACAGGATACAATGCCACCATCAGCCATTAGAACAGGCTTACCCAGGGTTTTAGCGACATACCCTGTAATTCATTCTAACAAAGCGTCAATTTCTACAGGCTGAAAGGAAGTCACAGAAGCTAGATCTATGCCAATAGCAATGAAGGATCTAAAAGAAATTAAGCAAGCTATTTTTACCTTTGGCTTGCAATATGCATATGTTAAGGAAATGATAAGGACTTGGGCTTCTAATGCTAGGGCTACCACCCATGATTTCCATCAGTTAGTGTCTGCAGTTGTAGATAATGGACCTTGCTTGGTGTTTGGAATCGATTTCAGAGAAGAATCCAAACATATGGAAAAGCAAGGAAGAGCAGTATGTGTGGAGGTTTCTCAAGATCAAATTCTTGGTGTAGGAGAATATGGTGATCCACAGGTACAAGCTCTTTATGGTGATGAAGTGCTGTGTTTATGTTACCAAGCAGCTTTAAATGATTTGAATAGGCTACAAGATCCAGCAAAAAGGGTTGAATCATATAACAGAATTAGGCAGAGACAGAAAGAACCATTTTTTGCTTTTTGCAAACACTAACTAAGGATCGGGACATTGATGTTAACAGACCCAGAAGCTATACGACTACTTCTTGAATCTCTAGCTTTTGAGAATGCAAACATAGAATGCAAAAAGATAATTGGGCCTTTAAAATTTAGATCAGCACCTATGGATGAATGGATTCAGCATACAATGAATGTTGAGACGTTTATCTATAATGATGAATCCTGGGTAGGAGAAGCGGAGAGACATCAAACTGCCAGGTGTTTAAATTGTGATAAATTAGGACATCTGAAAAGGGATTGCAGACAAAGGATTTCTACGAATAATATCCCTTCTGGGAAAGTCAAAAATAGGAGAACTGGGCCTTCAGGTATATGTATGAGATGCGTTAAAGGCCGACATTGATCCAACAAAGGCAAGTCAACAACATACAGATAAGTCAACCCATTACCGTCGGGAAAATCCTTGAGGGGCCTCTCGCAGGCCCCCAAGCCAACAGTGGCAAAGTCATTCCCACTAACAATAGAGAACATGACTCACCAAGAAAATTAAAATCTCCAATTCAAGAGAAAAAAAATAATACTGGTCTAAATGATGAATTACACACAGAGGATCAGTCAAAAAACCCAGTAGGACAGAGTAAACTTATAATTTGGCAGACTTCTATTAATGATCAAAGACCAAAGCTAAGAGTCAGTATAAATGTCACTTTTATAGAAGGCTTCTTAGACACAGGTGCGGTTGTAAGTATCATTACTACAGAATATTGGCATCCGAATTGGCCTATTCAAGAGGTAGATGTTCAGTTCTTGGTAATGGGAACCCTATCTCGGGAAAAACAAAGTACAAGAAGGGTTAAATGCATAGGGCCTGAAGGGCAAATAAGACCATATATTGCCAATATTGCAATAAATTTATGGGGCCGTGACCTGCTATAGCAATGGAATACACAGGTCAACATTACTGTAGTTCCAGGAACTAAGAATTCTGGAAACGATATGTTATTATGGGAAAAGGTCATCAGCCATTCATGCTGTATAAGAACATACAGCAAATACCAAACCTTTAGAGAAACCAACAGCCCTACATTTAAAATGGCTAACTGAGAAGCCAATAAGGATCAAACAGTGGCCTCTAGATGAAGATAAATTACAAGCATTGGAACAGCTGGTGCAAGAGCAACTAGATGCTCACCATATTGAAGAATCACCAGCCATTGGAATTCTCCTGTGTTTGTTTTAAAAAACAAATCCGGTAAATGGAGAATGGTGACAGATAAGAGCTGTCAACAAGGTAATTCTACCTATGGGCCCACCACATTCTGGAATTCCTTTCCCTTCTCTATTACCAAAAGGATGGCCTCTTATAGTCATTAATTTGAAAGATTGTTCATTCAGCATACCATTACAAGGAAAGGATAGAGAAAAATGTGCCTTCACAATGCCTACTTGTAATATTTCTCAGCATAATAGGAGATATCAACGGACTGTCCTCCCACAGGGCATGCTCAATAGTCCCACATTGTGCCAATATTTTCTAATAAGACATTGGAAATAATTTGTAAGCAATTCCCCAAGTCCATAATTTATCATTACTTCGATGACATGTTGTTATGTGACTCAAAAAAAGATACTTTAGTAAAGATGTTTGAATAAGTAAAGAAAGTTTAACTAGGTGGAGATTACAAATTAACCATGAAAAGATTCAAAGAGAAAATTCTATTAATTACCTAGGTTACATAATCGGGTTAGAGAAAATTAAAACACGAAAGGCACAGATTAGGCGAGACCGGTTAAAGACTCTTATTAACTTAGAAAGATTGTTAGGAGACATTTCCAGTCTATGACCAGATGTTGGGATAACACATGATCTAATATTTTATTTAAACGAAACCATAGATGGTGATAAAGATTTGAATAGTCCAAGAAAACTGACAGCTGAAGCAGAAAAGGAACCGACAAAGATTGAGGAAAAATTACAGGAGGCACATGTGCATAGGGTGAACCCAAATCCAAGCTGCATCCTAGTCATATTGCCTTCCATAATTTATCAAACAGGGACTATAATGCAGAGGGAAGATATTATTTTAGAGTGTATATTCATAATAAACAAAGGCAAAAATTAAAAACTTATGTGGAAAAAGTCTCTGAATTAATTATAAAAGGTAAACTGAGTCTTCATCAACTAGCAGGCATAGACCCAGCAAAAATTATAGTGCCTTTTACTCCTGAAGAATTAAAAAAGTTATGGGAAGACAATGAACCATGGAGAAGAGCTTGTGCTAAATTTCTGGGAGAAATTAATAGCTACTATCCAAAAGTGGTAGACTTATCATCATAAAGAGAACCTCTTGGATTCTTCCTAGAATTGCACGTGATGCTCCAATAACTGGAGCCCGTACTTTCCATACTGATGAAAATATATCAGGCAAAGCAGGTTATAAATCAGATGAATTGAGTAAGGTGGAACAAAGCCCTTTTAAATCTGTTCAGAAGGAAGAAGTATATGCCATTTGGTGGTTGCCAGAAATCGAACTTTTGACCTTTGTAAGGGCAGACATTGCTCTTATCCACTGAGCTCTCTCTCCAGCTCTTTTTTTAGGGTTTTTTTTTTCGAGGCAGGGTTTCTCTGTGATTTTGGAGCCTGTCCTGGAACTAGCTCTAGCTCTTGCACGCCAGGCTGGTCTCGAACTCACAGAGATCAGCCTGCCTCTGCCTCCCAAGTGCTGGGATTAGAGGTGTGCGCCTATTATTTTACATTCTTTAGAAATGCTAATGACACTACTTGTGTGACATTAACATGTTATTTTAGTTGGATGAATAAATAGCAGTACTGGAATTAGTAGTTGTAATTTTCAATTGTATTCATGTATTAATTTCTCAATTTAGTTTAATCCTAAAAATCACTTATGAAACTGCAACAACGTGCTCATATTTGGCCGCCTGCAAACTTAGGGCATTCTTGGGATAGAAATCATCTGGATAATAATGTTATAGGTATTGAAGATGAATCAGTGAGTGTTATGCTTAGTAATAGCTGTAACTACTAACATTATTGCTGTCACTGATAATGCTTCTTTGGTTGATATTGATTTACATACATGCTTACAGACATAACTCTTTCTGGGGCAATGCTATAAAGATTCTCATTAAATGGACTGAGCAAGCTCAAATAGGTGTCCGCATTCAGACAGAGTTTTATGTACTTAAGCAGACTGTGTTATGGTTGGGGAAGAAATTTTCAGCTGTGCAAGAACAAATTACTTTGTGTTGTGATTGGAATTTAACCACTTTCTGCATTACTGATTAGGCTTATATTGATACATTACTGGAGTGGACGGTTATTAACACATATCTTTGGGATAATGCAGCTCCTCGATCTCTCATCGATCTCACTGATCTCATCGATCACTTACATGATGATATCAAACTTACTTTTCCTAATTACTCACTAAATAAGATGCCTCTACCATGACACAAACTTTCGATGACAAAATGACAGGAGAATTTGGAAAAATTAGATACTAAGGGATTCATATAAATTATTCTTCATACCACCGGTGTGATGCTTATTGTACTCATTTTTATCCTTTTTTATTTTTGAATAATGGATCAGGCTTTTTTTTTCAAACAAATGAATATTTACAGACTTTATGGTTAAAACTCCTGATACAAAGGAGGAAATTATGGAGACACAAAACTGGCTTAAAGTGCGGGCTCCTCTCAGGAAAGATGAGAAAAAGGTTGCAATCCAGAGAAACGAAGCATAGATGAAAGCAAACTCTTCCCATTACTCAAATGTCATAATCTGTACCATGGATATAGAAATGGATTTTGAGCTCAGTCATTCATACTCTACCAGTTACAGGAGTATCTTGCTTTTACACACTTTTTGCCTAGTTTCTATGTACCTCTTTTCATTTCTATTACTAATATTAAATAAGGTACTCTTTCGGGCAAGGAGAGAAAAGATTTAAATAATGACCATGTACGTGAACAGAGTGGTTTCAAAGTGTAATGCTTTTCTCATAGAAGTAATGCTTTTTAGTCTGCATATAAAGCCATACAAAATAAATCTTATTCTGCAGTTGTTCATAATCTGCATCACCGTGTACTGATTCACAAGAGAACCATATACCAATGGTCTACAATGCAATAGATGTTGAAAAGTGGCACGGGAACAGGGAACATGAAGAGGAAATGATAGGAAGGGTAACCCAAAAACAACAAAATTAGTAATCCTCATTATAGGGTAATGGGACAAGCTAAATCTTCTCTGTACCTTGTCATGCTCTAATGTTAAATAAAAACTCATACTGTTTGTTTCTTTTTCTGATTTAGAAAAGTATGTTTTAGTATTTAAGGAATATAATATTTGATTTACGGAAGGCACCTTATATATAAATACTTGGTAAATAATAAAAGGTAATTTTAAAAAAGCTATGAGCAAATGGGAGAAAATATGTGTCTGTTTATGGTATATATGGTCTATGAGTTTTACTGTTTTCAAAGAAAAGCAAATTAAAAAAATTGGCCAATGTGTGAAGTCACAAAGTAGTGCCTGCTGCACAAGTTATGAACATGTCTAAAAAAAAATTATATTTGGCTTCTTTGTCAAAGGGATCATGACTTATATAGCACTCAATCTTCTTTGAAAACTACTGAGATAGAATTAAAAGTAGCTGAAGAACATACGAAGGATCTCGAGTACAATAACACCTAACATTCCTATCAAATTATTATTGTTGGGTACATATCAATCCTACATGCATTTGAACTCAAAGTATATTTTCCCTTGACTGTATTTTCCGAAAGCATTTTTATTATAAAGCAACAATTCATGAACTCATGTACATGTCCATTATGAAATTCAATTTCGACAAGATAAATAATTTTTAAATATCCAATTTATCATCTGTTGCATATACATTCTATTCCTCGGGGGGTTAATGATTAAGGATCTCAATCAAATGAAAATCGACAAATAGCTGTTATTCATTGTACTTTTAGACGTTTATATTTCTTCCATGTTCCCATAGATACTCCATGATTTTAACGGGGTACTCTTTTATGTGGAAAACACAAAATTTTTAAAACATTCACTAACAGCCTTTTCTATCATGGGTGTTAACTCTTAGTGAAACAGATAATGTGCCTACGTATATATTTCCAAACGTTTCAAAAGTTATGTGAATCATATAACATTACTCATGTTACAGGTATTGCATATAATCCACAAGGACAAGCATTGTTAAATGTGATCATCATAATTAAAAACAAATTAACAAATCAAAAAGGAGGAAAAAGGAACACAACGTTATGGAATTAATGTGTGTTTATCCAAATAATGTGAGAGACACTGTACATCAAGCACTGCCTATATTAAACTTCCTAATTATGCGGGAGGCGAATATTTTAACTATCAGAGAAACATTCTATAAACACCCCAAATGCTGACTTTTCAGAAAATATTTGGGACGAAATTACCAGAGGCTAAATGGCAGCCAACATTGTTAATCGTGAAAGGAAGAGGATATAGTGTTGTCTCTCTGCAAGAGTGGCGACAATTCCGATCATGGCTCGGAAAGGAGCAGAAACTAAAGACAGGAGTGCAAGGTAGTCATGAATGCCCTTTTGCCAAAGAAGCTATTCATGTATTGCCCATGGCACTATTATCTCTATGGTAGCGACCTCGATGACATAGGTCTTTACCCCTGACGACATAGGGTCAGGTGAAATGTCTTACAGCTCAAGCTCATATTACTGTCCTGCAGTCAAGATTATCTGTTATTGCTGAGCATTATTTTCTGGCCATGAATGTGATGTTATCGGTCTCTTCAGTACAGAGATCAGATGTAAGGTATTGAGCTTATATCCATAACTCAAATGTATTTTAGGGAGATAGTGATGTGTTACTGCATAAAACCCACATTGTCCTTTCTCACTGAAGGTGAAAGTCATAAACAACGCACACCAGTTTGGAATTAAGATTAATAGGGTGGTATTTATTTAAAGGTGAAAAACTTAAAGATCACCGTATCAGACAACAACCCTCTGTGCAATTGGAGCTGGAAGTAAAGAGAGAGCGAGAAGGGAAGTAGCCGCTTTAAGGGAGAGAGACCACGCCACAAAGGGCTGTTATCCCTGCAGTTATTGGCTGGAGGAGCGGAAGGACCCACACTCAACATCTACTACATGGAATAATTTGAGGTATCTGAATATTTCTGATAATAATATGTGGATAATAGATAGCCAACAGTATTTGGAAATTATCCTTGATTTTCAGTGAGATTTCAGCACTACTTACACCTATTAAAATAGGCAGATCTCATAGTCACCCTCAAAGACTCTAAGCATAGCCCATTACTGAAACCTGGGAAAATGAAACAGGGATAATAAAACCACGTCTCTGCCCACGTGGTTTCCTCTTTTCAGAATCCTTTTCAAATCTCCCTTGTAAGCGCAGTTATTAAGCAGAGCAAACCAGACCACGCAGTTACCGGTTACCGAAAGCTGCAACCCCTTGGGACGACTCTGTCACGTGTAGGCCTACACGGCCTCCAGGTTACTCTTCTCTACCCCTGGATTCTTGGTTTATGTTTACGTGTATGGAATTGATTTAATTGCATTTACTTTGCTGAGCAACTTGCAGTTCACAGTTTTTAACAAATACTAGTCGGACAATAAAACAGGACACAGTTTTCACCACAAGTTGGCAACAGCGCCACATGCTGGATAATAGGTAATACGGCAATTTTCGTTTCCAACACGAAGTTTATGGTTTTGCTTACAAAAACAATGGGTTATGCCATGGAAGGTTTATATGACTATGGGGATAACTTAATTTACTGATTACTATGTTTCAGTATTCTTTTGGATATTGTATCATTTAGGAAAAATATTGCACTCCCAGAAAACATACAATCTTTAATAGAAACTCATGCAGATCAGGAGATTCAGGATTCAAAAGCTTTGGAATCAAAGGTACAGAATGGGGAAAAAAAAATTATACCTCAGTGAAATCACTAGAAACACATGTATGTCAGGAGATTTGGGATTTAAGAGAGACATGGATAAAAAGTCTTTAAATGATTAAAGGAATTATTGGACCTGGTGAACAGAGTAAGAAGGCACAAGGACAGGATACAATGCCACCACCAGCTGTTAGGACTGGCTTACCCTGGCTTGTAGCGAGATACCATGTAATTCAGACAAAGCATCAACTTTTAAAGGCTCAAAGGGTGTCAGAGAAGCTAGATGGATGCCAATAGCAATGAATGTTCTAAAATAAATTAAGCAAGCTATTGTTACCTTTATCTTGCACTCTGCATATGTTAAGGAAATGATAAGGACCTGGGATTCTAATGCTAGAGCTACCCCAAAGATTTCCATCAGTTAGTGTCGGCAGTTTTAGATAATGTACCTTCCTTGATGTTTGGAATCTATTTCAGATAAGTATCCAAACATATGGAACAGCAAGGAAGAGCAGTAGGTGTGAAGGTTTCCCAAGATCAAATTCATGGTGTAGGAGAATATGCTGAACCACAGGTGCAAGCTCTTTATGATGATGAAGTACTGTGTCCATGTCACCATTTAAAAAATAAAAAACTCATGTTGAAAAGGTAAACTGAGACTTCGTCAACTAGCAGGTATTGACCCAGCAGAAAGTATTGTGCCTTTTACTACTTAAGAAACAAAGTTAGGGGAAGACAATTTACCATGGAAAAGAGCTTTGCTAATTTTGGGGGAGAAAGTAATAGGAACTATCCCAAAAGTGGTAGACTTAAGCTCATAAAGAGAACTTCTTGAATTCTTCCTAGAATTGTACATGATGCTCCAATAACTGGAGCACGTATGTTCTATACAGATGCAAATAAATCAGGGAAAGCGGGTTATAAGTCAGATGAATTGAGCAATGTTGAACAAAGCCCTTACAATTATGTACAGAAGGCAGGATTATATGCCCTTCTTTTGGTGCTAAGGGATTTTTAAGAACCTCTTAATATAGTTACAGATTAGTAATATGAAGAAAGAGTTACCTTTCACATTGCAACAGCTGAATTTATACCAGATGACACAGAGTTAACTTCATTGTTTATCCAGGTAAAAGACATAATCAGGAACAGGCTTTATCCGATGTACATAACAAACTAACATACCAACCAACTAACACTAATCACATAAAACTATCCAACACCCTAACCCCCAACCAACTAAACAACTAACCAACTCACCCTAACCCCATAACCCTAACACCAACCCACTAACCCCCTAATCGGCTAACCAACTAAACAACTAACCAACTCACCATCATCACATAACCCTAACACGAACCCCCTAATTTGATAACTAACCAAATAACCAACTAATCAACCAACTTACCCTAACAACCTAACCCTAACCATATAACTCTAACCACAACCCCCTAACCCCCGAATCAACTAAAAAACTAACCAACTAGCCAACAAACCTTAACACCATAACCCTAACCAAAAAACACAAACCCCATGACTATAAAACAAAAACACAAACAACATAACCATAACACCAACCCCATAACCCCCTCACCAGCTAACCAACTAACCAACTAAAGAACTAATAAACTAACCAAATAACCCTAACCACATTACCATAACACCCTGACACTAACCACAAACCTCTAAACAACTAGCCAACTAATCCCCAACCTTGACCCCTTACTCTAACACCAACACACCACCCCCTAACCAGCTAACCAAATAAGCAACTAATCAACTAACAAACCCTAAACCACTAACCCTAACCCCTACCCCCCAACCAACTAACCAGCAACCAAATAACCAACAACCAACTAACCAGCAAACAACTAACCAGCAGCCCCCTAACAATCTAACCAAGCTGCAACCAACTAACAACAACCAAATAACCAGAAACCAACTAAACAGTAACCAACTAACCAGTAACCAGCTAACCTGTAAGAAGCTACCCACTAAACAGCTAACCAGTAACCTACTAACCGTCTAACCCACTAACCCTAATCACATTACCCTAAGTCCAAACACCTAACACCCTAATTAGCTAACCAACTAACCAACTAACCAAATAACCAACAAACCCTAACCCCACAACACTAACCAAAAAAACCTAACCACATAACCAGAACCCCATAAACCTAACCCCCTAACGAGCTATCCAGCAAACCAACTATCCAACTTACACTAACACCATAAACCTAACCATATAACCCTAAAAACCCACTAACAAGTCTATCCTATTAACCAAGTAATCAACAAACGCTAAGAGCATAACCCTCACCCCATAATCCTAAGCAACTAAACAGGTAACAAGCTAAGCAACCAACTAACCAACTAACAAATTATCAAAGTAATCAAGTAAACCTAAACCACCACTAACCCCCTAACCTGATAACAAGCTAACCAACTAACCAAACATCTAATCATAATCCACGCTAACCACATAAACATAAACCCTAACCACTAACCGGCTAACGAACTAAGCAAATAACCAAAAAGCCAAGTAACCCTAACCCCCAACCCTGAAACATAACCATAACCAACCCTATTACCCCCTAAGCAACTGACAAACTAACCAGTTAAATAACAAGCCCTAACATGATAACCCTAAACCCCAAACATCTAACCAAGTAACCAGTAAGCAGCTAATCAGTAAACAGCTAACCAGTTACAAACTAACCAGGAAACAACTAACCAGAAAACAACTAAATCGGAAACAACCAGTAACTAACTAACCAGTAAACAACTGACCAGTAACCAGCTAACAAGCAGCCAGCTAACCAGTAAACTGACCAGTAACCAGCTAACAAGCAGCCAGCTAACTAGCAGCCAGCTAACCATCAGCCAAATAACCAGTAACTAGCTAACCAGTAAACAGGTAATCAGTAACCAGCTAACCAGGAACCAAGTAACCAGTAACCAACTAACCAGGATCCAACAAACCCAGCAACCAACTATCCAGTAACCAACAAATCTAGTAACCAACAAATCAAGTAACCAACTAATCAGTAACCAACTACCTACTAACCAGCTAACCAGTCACCTGTTAACGAGCAGGCAGCTATCCAGTACTCAACTAAACAGTAACTAGCTAACCACTAACCAGGTAACCAATAACCAGATAACCAGTAGCCAACTAACAAGAAACCAACAAATCCAGTAACCAACTAATCATTAACCAACTAATGAGAAACAGGCTAACTAGTAACCAGCTTTCCAGTAACCAACTAACCCGAAACCAGCTAACCAGTAACCATCTAACCAGGAAACAAAAAATCCAGTAACCAACAAACCCTAACTCCATAATCATAAGCCGCTAAGCAGCTAACAAGGTAAACAACCAACAAACTAACCAAATAACAAAGTAATAAAGTAACCCTAATCCGCCCTAACCCCATAAAACTAACCCCCTAACATGATAACCAGCTAACAAACTAACCAAACAACCAAATAAACAACTAATCATAAAACACGCTAAGCACATAAACCTAACCACCTAACCACTAACCAGCTAACCACAGAACCAAGTAACCATAACCCCCAACCCTGAAACATAACAACCAACCCTATAAACCCCTAAACAACTGAAAACTAACCAATTATGTAACAAGCCCTAACATGATAACACTAAACCCCTAACCATCTAACCAACTATTCAGTAGCCAGCTAACCAGTACCAGCTAACCATTGCCAGCTAACCAGTAACTAGCTAACCAGTAACGAGCTAACCAGTAACCATCAAACCATCTAACCAACTATTCAGTAGCCACCTAATCAGTAACCAGCTAACCATTGCCAGCTAACCAGTAACTAGCTAACCAGTAACGAGCTAACCAGTAACCATCGAACCATCTAACCAGCTAATCCAGTAACCAACTAACCAGTAATCATCTAACCATGTAACCAACTAACCAGTAACAAACAAGGAATCAACAATTCTAGTAAACATCTAACCAGTAGCCAACAAATCAAATAACAAACTAACCAGTAACTGGCTAAGCAGTAACCAGCTAACCATCAGCCAGTTAACCAGTAGCCATATAAGCAGTAACTAGCTAGCCAGCAACCAGCTAAACAGTAACCAGATAACCAGTAACAAACAAATCAAGTAACCAACTAACCAGTAACCAACTAACCAGTAACCAACTAATGAGTAACCAGCTAACCAGTAACCAACTAACAAGTAACCAACAAACCAGTAACCAACTAACCCTAACTAACAAACCAGTAACCATCTAACGAGTATCCATCTAAACAGGAACCAACTAGTCCAGTAAACAACTAACCAGTAACCAACTAACCAGTAACCAACAATCCAGTAACCAACTAACCCTAACTAACAAACCAGTAACCAACTAACCAGTATCCATCTAAACAGGAACCAACTAGTTCAGTAAACAACTACCCATTAACCAACTAACCAGCAGCCAACTAAACAGTAACCATCTAAACATCTACCAACCAGCGACGAACTAGAAAACAACTAACCTACCCAAGTAAACAATAACCAACTAACAAGTAAACCCTAACCATTTAACCAACTAACCAGCATCCACCTAACCAGCAACAAGATAACCAGTAACCAGCTAATCATAACCAGCCAACCAGTAACCAACTAACAGGTAACCAACTAATCGGTAACCAACTAACCAGTAACCATCTAAACATCTACCAACCAGCGACAAACTAACTAGAAAACAACTAACCTACCCAAGTAACCAATAACCAACTAACAAGTAAACCCTAACCATTTAACCAAATAACCAGCAACCACCTAACCAGCAACAACCTAACCAGCAACCAACCAACCAGCAACCAGCTAACCAGCAACTAACTAACAAGTAACCAAATAACCATCAAGCAACTAACCAGCAACTTTCTAACCATGTAACCAACCAGCAACAAACTAACCAGCAACCAACTAACCTGTAACCAACTAAACAGCAACCAACTAACCATTAAGCAACTTACCAGAAACCCCCTAACCATCTAACCAACCATCAACCAACTAAACAATAACAAAAACTAACCAGCAACCAACTAAACAGTAATCAACTAAGCAGTAACCAGCTAACCAGTAACAAGCTACCCACTAACCAGCAAACCAGTAACCTACTAACCGTCTAACCAACTAACCATTAATCCCCTAACCATCTAACCAACTAACCAGCAACCATCTAAACAGCAACCAAACAACCAGTATCCAATTAACTAGTAACCAGCTAACCAGTAACCTTCTAACCATCTAACCAACCAGCAACCAACTAAGCAGCAACCAACTAGCTAGTAACCCACTAACCAGTAACCAACTAACCAGCAAACAACTAACCAGCAATCAACTAACCAACAACCAACTAACCAGTAAACCCCTAACCATCTAACCAACTAACCAGTAATCCCTTAACTATCTAAACACCTAACCAGCACCCACCTAACCAGTAACCAGCTAACCGGTAACCAGCTAACCAGTAGCAGCTAACCAGTAATCAGCTAACCAGTAACCAGCTAACCAGTTGCCAACTAACCAGTAACCAGCTAACCAGTAACCAATTAACCGGTAACCAATTAACCAGTAAGCAACTAACCAGTAACTTGCTGACCATTAGCCAACGATCCAGTAACCAACTAAAAAAATAACCATAAGCCCGAATAACCCCAACCCTTAACCAACTAAACCTAACCCCATGACCCTAACACAAATCTACCAACCCACTAAAATGCTAAACAACTAACCAACTAATCAACTAACTAAGCTAACCTATTAAGCAACTAACCCTAACCAGTAAACCGCTAACCAGTAACCCACTAACCAGTAACCAACTAACCAGTAACCAACTAACAAGCAACCAACTAACCAGCAACCAACTAACCAGCAACCAACTAACCAGCAACCAACTAACCAGCAACCAACTAACCAGCAAACTAACCTGCAACCAACTGAACAGTAACCACTAACCAGTAAACCCCTAACCATCTAACCAACTAACCAGTAATCCCTTAACCATCGAACCACCTAACCAGCAACCAACTAACCAGAAACCAGCTAAGCAGTAACCAACTTACCAGCAACCAACTAACAAGTAAACAACTCAACAGTAACCAACTAACCAGCAAACAACTAACCAGTAACCAGCTAACCAGCAACCAACTAACCAACAAACAACTAACTAGTAACCCGGTAATCAGTAACCAACTGACCAGTAACCAACTAACAAGTAATCCCCTAAACATCTAACCAACTAACCAATAACCAACTAACCAGAAAATCCCTAACCATCTCACTAACAAACCAGTAATCCCTTAACCATCTGACCACCTAACAAGCAACCAACTAACCAGAATGGATGCCCAAACAGTACAAAAGAACTTTGGGTGACTGTCCAGGCAGTGAGATTTCTCTGTAATTTCTAGAGTTTTGGATCTCTTGTTTATATTATATCATTCTAGAGACTTTGAAGAATAGTTTTAGTTTTCATTAGTTATAATAAACGTTATAATAGAGATAAATATTGAAACTATAATTCTTGCTTGATAACTGGTTTGCGACATGTAATCTTACTATGTTAAAGTGAAAGCCTTTCTTTTTTGTTTAAACGGAAAAGGGGGAAATGATGGAGGTTGGTCTTGTATTAATCTGTTGCTTTCATTCGTAAATTTATAAAGAAACTCCCTAGGCCCATTTTATAGTCAAACCCTTAGGTGGGTGGAGTAAACAGAAGGCTGGGAGAAAGAAGCCGAGTCAGGGAGGGGCCAGGATTCTCACACTCAAGAAAGACGCAGGTTAAAATCTTTCCTGGTAAGCCAGCCCGTGGTACTACACAGAATATTAGAAATGCGTTAGATCAATCTGTAAGAGCTAGCCAATAAGAGGGTGGAAATAAGGGGCCAGGCAGTGATTAAAAGAAAAGTTTCCATGTTATTATTTTTGGTAAAGCCATGCGGACAGCCGGGTGCTGGGGACGCAGCCCCGACGCTTCGAACTACATCAAGAATACATAAAAAAAAACATTAAAGACTTCCTAAAATTAAACTATGAGATGACAACAACACCCAAAACTCTGGAAGACCATGGAAGCAGTGCTAAGAGGAAAAATCGTGGCATATACAGACAGCTAACACTAGCTACATAACAACACATATGAATGATCTAGAAGACAAAAAGCAGACATGCACAGAAGTATTAAAGAACAGGAAATTATCTAAATGAGGGCTGAAATTAATTAAATTAAAGAAAATAAAAAATGCAATGAATCAATGAGACAAAGAGCAGGTTCTTAGTGAAAAATAACTAAATTGAGAAACCAGTATGCAAACTAATAAAAAAGACGAGAGAAAATATACAAACTAACACTCCAAAAATAGAAATGGATACATGACAGCAGACACTAAGGAAATACAGAGAATTCTTAGATCATAACACAAAAACCTGTACTCCACAAGTTTAGGAAAAAAAAGAAACGGAAAATTTTCCAGTGAGGGACCATCTCCCTAAATTAAACCAAGCCCAGGTGAGCAATTTTAATAGGCATATACTCTTTAAGGACATAGAAGGTATCCTCAAAAGCAAGAAAAATATCCCAGGGAAAAGTGGTTTTAATGAAGAATTCTATCGGAACTTCACATACTCCTCAAAGTGTTGCTCAGAATATAACCAGAAGGAACATAGCGAAACTCTTTTTATGAGACTACAGTTAGATTGATACTAAAAACCACAGGAAGACTCATCGAACAAAGATAATTACTAACTAATCACACTACTGAACATGAATCCAAAATAACTGAATTAAAGACTCAAACCAAATCAAATAATACATAAAAAATTCTTTCATAATCGAGTCACCCTTATAACAGAGGTGCAGGGATGGTACTGCAGTCATCAATTAACTTAAGCCATAATAGAAATAAACCTAAAGAAAAAATACATATGGCCATTTTACATCTCATACTTATCTTCAAAAACTGTTCACATAATCCATTAATCGCACCTAAAAGGATAGTAATGAAAATTATGAATTTGCATAACCTATATGTCCCGATTACAGAGATTTTCTTTAAATTTCAGCCATTTATTTGGAAAAACTGGTTGGAGCTAGTTTGAGAAAATAATTCAAAATAAATTGATCAATTATAGTTACATATGCTGAACTAAGGAACACTTGTTCTGAAATATCACAACTTGTGACTTGATCACTGTCACCAGGAAGAATCAAACATAACAAAACAGTAACAGGAAGCCGTCTTCATGCATGGATTGCCTTCATCACAGCCCTTACTGCAATGCCGATGAAAAGTTGGAAGATCATAGCTACCTTAAAACCTGTTCAACTATTTACTGGCACATTTTTAGGAATAGCAGTGGAGCCGAAAGTTAAACATAAAACATCACGCAGTGGCTTTTCTTGCTGCAATTCTTTATATTTTCCCCTTAGACACCTTAGATTGACTTCAAGTCCCCACGGACGCTATCGTTTGCCTCCCTACGCGGATTTCAACTCCACATGTCCGCGTAGTCTCTGCCCATGTGGTTTGCTCTTTTCTGAGTCGTTTTCAAATCTCCCTTGCAAGCGCAGCTAGAACCAGAGCATGCGGTTCCCAATTCCCGTAAGGTGCTAACTAGTAACCAGCTATCCAGTAACCAGCTGATCAGCAACCAGCTAACCAGTAAACAGCTAACGAGTAACCAGCTAACCAAGAACCAGAAAACCAGTAACCTGCTAACAAGTAACCTGCTAACCTGTATCCAACTAACCAGTAACAAATTAACCAGAAAACAAAAAATCCATTAACCAACTAACCAGTAACCAACTAACCAATAACCACTTAACCAGTGACCAACTAACCAATAACCACCTAACCAGTAATCAGCTAACCAGCAACCAAATAACCATAAACCAAATTACCAGTAACCAATTAACCAGTAATCAACTAACCAGTAACCAACTAAGCAGAAACCAAGAAATCAAGTAACCAACTAACCAGTCACCAGCTAACCAGTAACCAGCTAACCAGCAACCAAATAACCATAAACTAAATAACCAGTAACCAGCTAGCCAGTAACCATATAACCAGGAACCAACAAATCCAGTAACCAACAAATCTAGTAACCAACTAACCAGTAACCAACTAATCAGTAACCAAATTACCAGCTAACAAACTAACCAGTACCCAGTTAACCAGAAACCTACAATTCCAGCTAACCAGCAGCCAAACAACCAGTAACCAACAAATCGAGTAAGCACCTAACCAGTAACCAATTAACCAGTAACCAACTAACCAGGAACCAAGTAACCAGTAACCAAGTAACCAGTAACCAAGTAACCGCCTAACCAACTAACCAGTAACCAGCTAAATAGTAACCAGCTATCCAGTAACCAGCTGACCAGCAACCAGCTAACCAGTAATGAGATAACGAGTAACCAGCTAACCAGGAACCAGATAACCAGTAACCAACAAATCTAATAATCAACTAACCAATAACCAGCTAACCAGGAACAAACAAATCCAATAACCAGCTAACAAGCTGACCAACCAGCTCAATAACTAACCAGTAACCAGCTATCCATTAAATAGCTGAACAGCAACCAGCTAACCTGGAACCAGCTAACCAGTAACCAACAAATCCGGTAACCAACTAACGAGTAACCAACAAACGAGTAACCAACAAACGAGTAACCAACTAACCAGTAACCAAGTAACCGGCAACCAACTAACCAGTAACCAGCTAACCAGTAACCATATAACCAGGAACCAAAAACCCAGTAACCAACAAATCCAGTAACCAACTAAGCAGTAACAAACTAACCAGTAACCAAATAATCAGTAACCAAATAACCAGCTAACAAACTAACCAGTACCCAGTTAACCAGAAACCTACAAATCCAGTAACCAGCTAACCAGCAACCAAATAACCAGTAACCAACAAATCGAGTAAGCACCTAACCAGTAACAAATTAACCAGTAATCAACTAACCAGTAACCAACTAACCAGGAACCAAGAAATCCAGTAACCAACCAACCAGTAACCAGCTAACCAGTAAACAGCTAACCAGCAACCGAATAACCAGTAACCAGCTAACCAGTAACCAACTAACCATAAACCGAATAACCAGTAACCAGCTAACCAGTAACCATATAACCAGGAACCAACAAATCCAGTAACCAACAAATCCAGTAACCAACTAACCAGTAACCAACTAACCAGTAACCAACTAATCAGTAAGCAAATAACCAGCTAACAAACTAACCAGTACCAAGTTAACCAGAAACCTACAAATCCAGAAACCAGCTAACCAGCAGCCAAATAACCAGTAACCAACAAATCGAGTAAGCACCTAACCAGTAACCAATTAACCAGTAACCAACTAACCAGTAACCAACTAACCAGTAACGAAATAACCAGGAACCAACAAATCCAATAACCATCTAACCAGTAACCAACTAATCGCCTAACCAACTAACCAGTAACCAGCTAAATAGTAACCAGTTATCCAGTAACCAGCTGACCAGCAACCAGCTAACCAGTAACCAGCTAACGAGTAACCAGCTGACCAGGAACCAGATAACCTGGAACCAGCTAACCAGGAACCAACAAATCCGGTAACCAAATAACGAGTAACCAACTAACGAGTAACCAACTAACCAGTAACCAACTAACGAGTAACCAAGTAACCGGCAACCAACTAACCAGTAACCAAGTAACCGGCAACCAACTAACCAGGAACAAAAATCCATTAACTAACCAGTAACCAACTAACCAATAACCACCTAACCAGTAACCAACTAACCAATAACCACCTAACCAGTAATAAGCAAAACAAAAACCAACTAACCATAAACCAAATAACCAGTAACCAGCTAACCAGTATCCATATAACCATTAACCAACTAACCAGGAACCAACAAATCCAGTAACCAGCTAACGAGTAACCAGCTGACCAGGAACCAGATAACCTGGAACCAGCTATCCAGGAACCAACAAATCCGGTAACCAAGTAACGAGTAACCAAGTAACGAGTAACCAACTAACGAGTAACCAACTAACCAGTAACCAACTAACGAGTAACCAAGTAACCGGCAACCAACTAACCAGTAACCAAGTAACCGGCAACCAACTAACCAGGAACAAAAAATCCATTAACTAACCAGTAACCAACTAACCAATAACCACCTAACCAGTAACCAACTAACCAATAACCACCTAACCAGTAATAAGCAAAACAAAAACCAACTAACCATAAACCAAATAACCAGTAACCAGCTAACCAGTATCCATATAACCATTAACCAACTAACCAGGAACCAACAAATCCAGTAACCAACAAATCCAGTAAACAACAAATCCAGTAAATTAGATCAATCTGTAAGAGCTAGTCAATAAGAGGGTGGAAATAAGGGGCCAGGCAGTGATTAAAAGAACAGTTTCCATGTTATTATTTTTGGTAAAGCCATGCGGACAGCCGGGTGCTGTTATCCCTGCAGTTATTGGCTGGAGGAGCAGAAGGACCTCCCTATACATCTCCTACATGGAATAATTTGAGGTGTCTGAATATTTCTGATAATAACATGTGGATAATAGGTAGCCAACAGTATTTCGAAATTATCCTTCATTTTCAGTGAGATTGCAGCACTACTTACACCTGATATTAAAATAGGCAAATCTCAGTCACCCTCAAAGACTCTAAGCATAGCCCATTACTGAAACCTGGGACAATGAAAATGGGACAATAAAACCACGTCTCTGTCCATGTGGTTTCCTCTTCTCTCAGTCGTTTTCAAATCTCCCTTGTAAGCGCAGTCCTTAAGCGGAGCAAAGCAGAGCATGCAGTTACCGGTTAACGAAAGCTGCAACCCCTTGGGACGACTCTGTCACGTGGAGGCCTACACGGCCTCCGGGTTACTCCTCTCTACCACTGGATTCTTGGTTTATGTTGCCGTGAACAGAACTGATTTAATTGCATTAACTTTGTTGAGCAACCTCAGTTCACAGTCTTTAACAAATACTTGGCGGACACTAAAACAGGACCCAGTATTCATCACGAATTGGCAACATCGCCACCTGCTGGATAATAACTAGGCGGACACTAAAACAGGACCCAGCTTTCATCACGAGCTGGCAACAGCGCCACCTGCTGGATAACAGGTAATATATCAGTTTTCGTTTCCCTCATGAATTTTATGGCTTTGGTTAACAAAACAATGGGTTATGTCATGAAAGGTTTATATGACTATGGGGATAACTGAATTTACTGACTACTAGGTTTCAGTATTCTTTTGAATATTCTATCATTTAGGAAAAATATGGCACTCCTAAGAACCATGCAATCATAACTAGAAACTCATGCAGATCAGGAGATTCAGGATTCAAAAGCTTTGGAATAAAAGGTGCAGAATGGGGAGCAAAAAATTGATAACTAAGAAAAATTACTAGAAACACATGTAAGTCAGGAGATTAACAATTTAAGAGAGACAATGAAAAAAGACTTGAAATGATTAAAGAAAGTATTGGAGCTGGTGAACAGAGTAAGAAGGCACAAGGACAGGATACAATGCCACCACCAGCTATTAGAACTGGCTTACCCAGGGTTTTAGCGACATACCCTGTAATTCATTCTGACAAAGCGTATACTTGTAAAGGCTCAAAGGGTGTCAGAGAAGCTAGATGGATGCCAATAACAAGGAATGCTCTAAAAGAAATTAAGCAAGCTATTGTTACCTTTGTCTTGCACTATGCATATGTTAAGGAAATGATAAGGACCTAGGATTATAATGCTAGAGCTACACCCAAGATTTCCATCAGTTATTGTCTGCAGTTTTAGATAATATACCTTCCTTGATGTTTGGAATGTATTTCTGAGAAGTATCCAAACATATGGAACAGCAAGGAAGAGCTGTAGGTGTGAAGGTTTCCCAAGATCAAATTCCTGATGTAGGAGAATATGCCGAACCACAGGTCCAAGCTCTTTATGATGATGAATTACAGTGTCCATGTCACCAAGTAAAAAATTAAAAACTAATGTTGAAAAATTCCACCAATTAATTATAAAAGGTAAACTGAGACTTCGTCAACTAGCAGATATACAACAAAGAGAAATTATAGTGCCTTTTAATAATGAAGAAATAAAAAAGTTTTCAGAAGACAATTTACCAAGGAAAAGAGCTTATGCTAATTTTTTGGGAGAAATTAATAGCAACTATCCCAAAAGTGGTAGAACTAAGCTCATAAAGAGAACTTCTTGAATTCTTCCTAGAATTGTACGTGATGCTGCAATAACTGGAGCACGTACGTTCTATACAGATGAAAATAAATCAGGGAAAGCGGGTTATAAGTAAGATAAATTGAGCAAGGTTGAACAAAGCCCTTTTAAGTATGTACAGAAAGCAGAATTATAAGCCATTCTTATGGAGCTAAGGGGTTTTAAAGAACCTCTTAATATAGTTACATATTCGTAATATGAAGAAAGAGTTATCTTGCACATTGCAACTGCTCAATTTATACCAGATGACACAGAGTTGACTTCATTGTTTATCCAGGTAAAAGACATAATCAGGAACGGGCTTGATACAATGTACATAACACACATCCGGTCCCATACAGGTCTGCCTTGTCCTAAAGCAGAAGGCAACGCTGTTATTGATAAATTATTGATTGGAAGCATGTTGCAGGCCTCAGAATTTCATAAGAAGCATATTGGCAATAGTAAAGGCATAAAGAAAGAATTTTTCACCACATAACAACAAGATAAGGACATTATAAAGAGATGTCCTACTTGTTCTTTCTTCAATCAAACACCGTTGCCAACAGTGAGTAACCCAAAGGGTACTAAGAGAAATGAAATCTGGCAGATGGATGTGTTCCACTTTATGTAATATGGCAAATTAAAATATGGGCACCACAACATAGACACTTATTCGGGTTGTCAATGGGCTAGTGTCCTGATCTGAAATATAGACAGACAATGGTCCACCATATGTACCTAAGGAAAGGAAACGCTTTTTTGCTGATTATAATATAAAACACATTGCAGGTACACCACATAATCCCACAGTTATAGAAAGATAAAACCGCACTATAAAGCACATGCTGAACAAACAGAAAGGGACCGAAAACACCCCCAGAAATAGATTACATATTACTTTATTGACATCGAATTTTCTTAATGCTAATGAGACAGCAGCAGAAAGACATTGGATAATGGAAAAGTATGCTGAACTAAATCCACCAATTCATTTCAAAGATGTGCTGACCTCTCAATGGAAGCAAGGAGATGTGCTACGTTGGGGAAGGGGTTTTAGTCTTCTTTCCACAGGAGAAGAAAAATTGTGGATATCATCAAAATGAATAAAGGTTCGATTTGAAGAGCAGAAACCTCTTGGAAAAGAGAAATGACAACTCATCCACAATGATGATAATCATTTAGGTGTTAAGAAAAACATAAAATGGGAGCAGGGTTCTGTGCTTATCTTTAAAGGAAAAAAATAATGTTTGAAAAATTCAAGGGATCATGGATGTTTAGATGCTGACAGAGGGAAAAATATCTGCCCAATAGGAACTATCAAGAAAAATGAATAAGTTGTGTGATTAAAATATACTAAACATTATTTCTGAATTTATAGAGCTGGTTTTGAAGTTGGAATCTGGCTCAGTCACTCTCAGTCTTCTGGTAAGAGAAAAACCCAGAGTTTCTGGAGTTTCTGTCTCATGTCAAGAGCCATGATAGGGGAGAGAAAGAAATATGAGATTAGAAAACATCCAAGCTTTTATTCAAATCTATCGTACTTTTAATATATGGATCATTCCTTTCATTGAGTATATCTATATACATATATATATGTGTGTGTGTGTGTGTGTTTGTCTTTATATGTCTACATGATTAATGTTTAAGTTTTTCACAGTGAACAATGAGTTTTTCCTGAAGTGACATTTAAAGTTTCCAGAAAGAAGATGGGGCCTCATAACAATGACTCCTCCTGGATTACATGACGTCATGATACTGATATCGCTACTACAATACCTATTTTGGGTACCAGCTGCACATGACGATCCCAACTTGGTTAGCTGAAATGGTGCAAATCTTATACTACATTCTGGCCAGACCTGCAAATACTCGGAGACTCTCTGCAATTTTAAAAGACATTGATCTTGATATTTAATCATCATTTTACTTTCACAGGTTAGCCTAGAAGTAACGTCACACCCATGACAGCTGTAAGAAACTCTAGAGGACGACGTCCCCTCTCCCTGAAAAGTTTGCCCTTAGGTTTAGGGACATCATTTAGGGTTTGATTATAATTGGTATACAGCTGAGTGTTGGGGAAGGGATTTCATAAACTCAGGGATCATTAAATAAAAAAGGAGGGATAATTGTTTGGTACTTGTTGGTACATGCGAGTTATTGTTTTGAGACAAATGTATTGGCATTGATTGTTCTATATTGATACGAAGTGAACTTATATTTACTATTGTATGCATGCATGTTTCTGCCTCAGTTTAAAAACATTGTTTATGCACTTACATATATTGTATAGATATATATATATTCATTGTATATGCTTAACATATTGCAGCGTACATTTCTACCTCTGATTAAGATACTTACATATTGCTTGTGTATTGATATACATTCACCATACTGCAATGTATATTTAAACATTGCTTATATTTGGAGTCATTTGCTTATATTGTCCTCATTTGTTTCACAGTTGTTTATTGTCTTAGTCTTTAAGTTAGATAGGCATTGAGAATTATATAGATCAATAGCATTCAAAGTTTGTCTTTAATAATTAGACTAATCAGGTTCTTTACATACATAGAGATTATTCTCAGTATGGATAATCTTCAACATCTTGCAAGATCTGTTGAAAATGTCCTTTAATACAACTCAGAGTTTTGTGGTAGTAAAAAACAATTGCTCCTGGCAACACCGCTCTATTCCGGAGATAATGATAAGCACCAAAGACACTATACCTGGAGCCTTTATTCTTGACTGAACTGGACTTTGGGTAAAGAAATTCCCATACCTGAACCACTGACAGAAATACAGATTCTCTGTGAATGGGAAAAACAGGACTGTCATATCCTGCCAAGACAGGCTAAGAAAGTTTTGACAAGTATCTTGCCTTTGAAAATGTTATGTCTGTTAAGTTATTTATTAGTTAAAGTTGGTTGCTTCAACGATACAAACGTCACCTTGGCTGATTGCCCAGGTACCGAGTTGTCTCTGTGATTTGTTGCATGTTTTGAAAGTTGTTTGATTGAACCTCACAATCACTCAGGTAACATTATTTCCCTTCTCAGATATTCGATGGGGTTGAAGACTATATCAATGTAGCTACTTTCGCCACATGACTTAGCAATGCTATTTCTTGTATAAGACCTAAGCTAGTGAAAATAGGGTATTTGTAACTATTTTATATAATTTCATAGTAGGTTTAGAAATCTCTTAATAAAACAAAAGAGGGAGGTGTTGCGGGAGGTACTTCTGTTCCTCCAGCCAATAGCCGCTGAGATACAAGCCCACTGGGGCGTGGTCTTTGCCTTTAAAAAAGCAGCGACTTCCCTCCTTGCTCTGTTTACTTCCTGCTCTGGTTTGGGCAGAGGGCTAAATTGGCAGAGGGCTGTTATCTGGGATGGTGATATGCGAGTTTATTCCCCTTTAAATAAGTACTATTGGTGTTGGATTATGACCAGCGCCTTCACCTGTATTGTCAGATCTAACGTTTCATAGCTTAAAATATCATTCAGTTATAGGGAAAACTCATTTGGGGAAATATGGAAAATATTTAAGAATCAACGGTCAAATGATTAACACTTGTTATGAATGGTATTTTCACTATGAGATCTGCTTAATGTTACCAGGAGGAATCTAACCGAGAATGAAACAATAAATGGAAGCAGTTTTATGGCATGGGGATATGGAAGAATCAGTGATGATCGCAATGCATTATTCACAATCCCTACTGCATTGCAGATGCATAATTTGAAAATAATAGCCACATTATTAAAACCTGGTCATGTTTTTAATGGCTTATTACTTGAAACAATAGTATCCGCTTCTACTGATTGTGCGTGACTAACAAATGTATTTTTGTTTGGAAGAATCAATGTTACTAATGAAATTAGTTGATATAATTAATTGTAGTCATGTATTAATTACTATGTTATGTGTAATACTAAAAATGACTTATAAATAAACAGCAACGCACATATATTTGGCTGCCTATAAACCTAAGTCGTTATTCGCCTCCAGATTCTATAGATGATATTGGTGTATAACTCTTCAATAAGATATTGGAGAAAATGAAGTTCAGGTTAGGTTCAGCAATAGCTGTAATTCTTAACCTTATTGCTTTTGTTGATACTGCCTATATTGCTGTTACCGCTTGACATACATCCTTGCAGACGAACATTTTGTCGAGCAATGTCAAAGATTATCATGAAATGGATTCAGCAAGTTTAAACATATGCTCGACCTCATACATCTATTGATGTACTTACGCAAACTGCGAGTATGTTTTGAAAGAATTTTGTATTATTGCAAGAAAATATTACTTCGCGTTATAATTGGAATTTAAACACTTTCGGCATTAAAGATATCTCTTAAAATGATTCTTTACAGGAATGGAAGGTTATTGAAGCTTATCCTTTGGGCAATGCATCTGCTGGATATTTCAATGATGACTTACATGAAGATACAGAAATTTTGCTAAATCATCTCCTGAGTCTGATGGCTCAAAAATTAAACATACTTCTGATAACAAATTGACAGGATTAGATACTAAGAGATTCTCACAAAGCATTATTCATACCACAGGTGATATGCTTATTATAACTATGCTTATAAATTTCTTATGGTGATGTATGTATTGTATTCACGCAAGACAAAATGTTAACATACTTTATGTATGTTAAAACTACTTTTGAAAAAAGTATGAAATTGGGGAGACCCGGAAATGGGTCAGACTTAAGTCAACTACTGGGACAGATGAATTCAGGAAACAATTGCATGGGAACCCGAGAATAGTTGAAAGCTAACTCTGCAGATTTCTCAAATGTTGTGATAACCTATAAAATGGATAATGAATTGGCTTTTGAGCTCAGTTCTTCACACCTACCAGTTATAAAGGAGTGCTTTGCTTCTGCATTCTTTTTGCCTGGTTTCCATGTACTTCTTTTCATTTTTATTGAGGTATTATCTCTTGCAAAGAGAGGAAAAAGTCTCTCACGAACATGTATGTGAGTAAAGGTGGGTTTCAAAGGTGAAGTAATGCTTTTTACTCTGTATAAAAGGGCCACACCAAATTAATATTATGCATTTACTCATATTCTTCATCCAGTGTCCTGAATTAAATGAGACCCCTACCCAAGGACCATGAAGCAAGAAATGTTAACCGATAACACTAACCAAAGTTAAAGACATCTATGAAATGAACTTTAAGCTTTAGTAGAAAAACAATGATTATTACAGCAGGAAATGGAAAGATCTGCCAATGTTCTTGAATAGAGAGGATAAACATAATATGAAAGGTAATCCCACCAAAAGCAAACTCTACAGTAACTGCAACCCTCATAAAAAAAAAATCAATTAATGTCAGTTTAAATAAAAACAATCAACTTCATCCAGAATAAAAAAACAAAGATAGCAGAAACAATCATATAATGGAAAGGAGCTTACAGAGGCATGACAATCCATCAACCAACAACACAGAGAGACAGTAATGTGAAAAGCTTGGTATTGGTATAAAAACAGACTTAAATACTGGAATAAAATCCAAAATACACATAGTAATCAACACTGATGAACAGCTTAAATTAGAAGCTAAAATTAGCCAATCAAACAAAGAAAGCATCTTCAACAAATGGTGTAGGCATAACTTGAAGACAACATGCAGAACAACGAAAAAAGATGCATATCTATCAGCATGAACAAAACTGAAGTACATAGATATCCCAAAAATATAAAAACCCTAAAGAAAGTAGACATAAAAATAGCAAATAACAAAGTAAAATAACCAAAGTTAAAATGAAACACAAAAATAAAAATATCAATCAATGTAAATGCAAAATAAGGGGCCACTGGCAGTGTCACCAGAATTTAACTGTACTGCTTTTACTTGGTGTTAAGGAAGCTACTAGCTTTGAATGGACACCTTGTTCAATGGAGATATAGTAGAGCGGTCCTTGGACTGTCACAAAAGAAAGATGCCTTACCTTCTCTGACAACTGGATGGATGCGGTAGGGAAGCTGCTTGTTTGTTCACGTATGGTGATACCTAGGTAACAACACAGAAACCATATTATTTGTAGCAGTGATTGGCAATTAGTTTAAGCATATGTCTGACCAAGTCATATCATAAATTAACCCATCAAAAGCAATGTGTAATATAACAAGGCTGTGGACTAGATTGTGAATTTCCTGGATCTGTCTCCAGCATAAATACACCTTTTCTTTGTCAGGATTGACTTATATTTCCTGAATGACTATCACACAGCAAAGTTAATATCTGAAAGACATTTCTCATTAAACAAAGGAATTAACACCACACAGAGAGGACTCTGATATGACCTTAAGCATGAGTGAAAGGAGCAAACAGAAATCAGGCACCCAAAAATCTGCAAAGTTTTCGGACCAGAGGTGCTTCTCCCTGCCTAATAAATTTCTCTACCTACCCCATCACAGAAAGAGTACTAGGATTCAGAAGAATATGCATGGTGCTGTGGACCATCAACTACTCCATTATGGAGTGGATACGAGATAATCCAGAAAAAAAAAAAAACTAAGAAAAGGAAGACCAAGGAAAAAACACAAGTACACATGTTGCCACAGCAAAGTAAGTAACACCAGCCAAGACTTAGCACATATGTACATGCTTGTAAAAATGACTGACAATCTGAAAGACAGCATAATAGCATGAGAATCCAGCAAACATACAAGAGCAAGAAACACCGGAAGCTTTTCCTGCTACAGAAAATTCAGGACACAATGCGGTCTCTGTCTCTGTTGCTCTCTCTGTGCAAACCTCTCCACGCATTTAAGTAGAACTTGGAAAACCAAACAGAGATTGCCAGGTGGGCACTACCCTTAGGTCCACGCATATGCAAGCAGCAGACAATCATTGCGCGAGAATAGCACAAGTCAGGACTAGCTGATATTAGGAGTTGATTATCACAGAGAGCACTCACAGAGAGCACTCGCTTTCGTGACCGCTGAAGGCGGGAGACAGCACCATCTGTTGCAACTCCACATAGGACTCTACACATAGCCATCAGGTGTGACTGCACGCGGCTCTCTACAGAGATTTTGAAAACGCTAATCCAAAGGATAAAAAAGAAATGTACATTAAAGGTAATTTTATAAAAGAGATAAGGGGCATCAAACAATGTGAAAAAAAATTTTAAAAAAAATAGATGAGAAGAATCTCAAAAACTTAAGAAATGAAAAATCACTCAAAGATACCTGAGAAAAGGAAAACAAGAAAAAGGAATCAAACCGGAAATGGAAAGAATATTTAAAAATAAAAGAGGAATTGCTGGATATAGACAATATTGGCAAAAAGACAATGGATCCAGAGACAAGTATAAACAGTAGAATAGAAGACATACTTGAATCTCAGAAATCGAAGATAATAGAGGAAATAAACGCAATGATGAAAGAAAACAGCAAACATAACAAATTCTTAAAGACACAAATCCAACAAATCTGGGACTCCACGAAAAGAACGAAAATAACAATAAAGGTAAAAGGAGAAGAAATACAGCTCAAAGACCAAGAAAATAGATCGATAAAAATAAAAGTCTTTCCAAACATGAGGAAGGATATGCCTGTTAAGGTACAAGCACATACGAAAAACCTAATTGATCAGATTTTAAAAAACAAACTAATCACTAATATCTAACAAGAATTACCTTAAACTTAAAGCAGGCATAAAAGAATAAGATGGACAGTTCATACTCATAGCAGTAATCTTTCATCAGAATGAAATATCAATACCAAATATAAATTTCAGTAAAATAAAAACAAAAATATTACAAGATATCAGAGTATGACTCAGAACACACTAATAGTACGACACCACAGCACTGCTCTCTCAACAATGGAAAGAACAACCAGACAGTAACCTAACAGCGAATTTGAAGAATATACCTCCTGAGCATCTCACGGTACCTTCTTAAATATTGACACCATACCTGGCAACAAAGTAAACTTAAAAGACCAAAAAGAGTTTTGGGCCGAGCCAGGTGGATATCTGTGAATTCGAGACTGGCCTGGTATACAAGAGCTAGTCGCCGAACAGGATCCAAGAGCAACAGAGAAACCCTGCATACAAAATGACAGAGGGGAGGGGGGGAATACAGAGATGGCTCAGGTTAAGAGCCATTGGCTGCTCTTCCAAAGGTCCTGACTTCAATTCCCAGCAACCACAAGGTGGCGCACGACCAACGGTGATTATCTCTGGCGCCCTCTTCTGGCCCACAGTCATAAACACAGACTGACTTTTGCAAAGCAGCTCTAAGAGGTAAGTTCATCACACTAAGTTCACACATAACAGAAATAGATAACAGCTGCTATAAATTAAATGGAGAGCAACTCAAATCCATTACACTAATAATAGTAAAAAGACAAATCTGTCGACTCTTACTATGTCTTAAACATAATGTGTAAAGTTATAACAACAACAAGTAGACGAAATACAGAGATCAAGGGTAATAGAATAGGTAAGGAAAAAGTAAAACTTACGAACTAAAAAAATTGTATGGTCTCATACATCAGTATCTGCAGTGATGTGGCTAGACACAAGATTAAATCAATAGAAATCAGAACAAGGAAATAAGAGAAAATTCATATTTCACAGCAGCCACAGAGAGCATAAAGTATCCTGCAGTTACAGTATTCAAAAATTGAAGGTCTATTTGATAATACTTTAAGGCTTTGAAGAAAGAAACTGAGGAGGATCCAGAGCTCATGAATGAATAGGATCAACATAGTAAAAATGGGAGTTAAAGCAAAGGCAATAAATAAATTTAATGCATTACCAATTAAAATCTCAACAAAATTCTTTAAGAACCTTGAGAAAACTTTCTTAAACTCAATATAAAAAACCAAAAATCAAGGATAGCAAAGAAATCATGTAATATTGTGGGCTGGCTATTCGTTGTCACTGTGTCACCCGGTAACCCAAAACAAAAATGCCACAGAAAAAATCAGAGATGTCACTAGGTCGTGAGACTAACTCACCAACTACATCATTCTTATCTCTTGTAGCTTAAACTCATTACTCTCAGAACCTTAAAATGTGGGACAGATCAAATATTGCTTCTTCAGAGTCTGTGCTGGAATGGGGGAGTGTGCTTTCTCCTTTCCAACATGATCCAGTTATCATCACCATGCATCTACTTCCTGTGTGCTTTAAATGCATTTTCCTCCTGCCTAGACAATCAGCGTTTTACTGAAACACATGATTGACAGAATACAGATAATCACATAGCACAAATTTAATTATTTTGGTTAAACAGAGGAAAATACAGAGTGCATTTTTGGGAAATGTTTGCATAGCAATACTGGCTAATTCCTTATCGTTTACGGAAACTGATAATCCTTTAAGGAAAAAAAAACTGTACAGTAATTTCTTTAACATCAGAATGAATCCATAATCTCTCATTGCATGTGAAAAAAGAAGAAAATTCTATTATCCAAACTAACATTCTTTCTGCATTACAAGGTATTTGAAAATATCTATCTTAGGATTTACTTAGCAGCATTTGTCAACAAATATCTTTTCGCAGAGATAGATACTCCACATGAGTAAAAAAAATTCAAAGATCGAAAAATAACAAAGAGGATAAAGATTCTCTGTGTATTTTCCCTCTTTGAGCGGCTTGATTTTAATTTCTAATTCCTTTATTTTCAATTTTAATTTTTGAGAGAGGCTCTCTGTATATCTTTGGGAAGTAATAACACTGTGGACCATGCTGTCCTTGAACTCACAAAGATCATGGAACCATCAAGGTTTGGGATAAAAGGCGTATACCACCAAACCAGAAGTAGGCAAGTCCCTGCCTGCCAGACATCCGGATTAAAGGCCTGTGGTACCACACGTACCTTGAAGTCACTGGTGTTAATCTACCTGTGACCCTCGATGTCACAAGGTCAATCTACATCAGACTGCCAAGTGTTGGAATTAAAGGTGTGTCCCACCGCACACAAATATTTTTAAGAACTTTAAGATCTGCTTCTCTATCACAATCACACATGTTTTTATAAAACAGTCACCACTTAGGGATTTTGAGGAACACAGTGAGTCTGGTTGCCATCAAAGAGATCGTAGTACTTTACTCCAAATACACAGGAGATAGACAGAAAGCAAGATTGCAAAATTACCCTGAAAATGGTACGTAAAAAAAGCTACAAACTAGAAGACCTGATCATGCTGCCTACTCAAGCAGGCATAGCCGAGCAATGGGCATGGTCTCAGCTAATTTATCCATTAAATGATAAGAAACGAGGCGCAACCGGAATTTGAACCAGTGGCAGGTACAAGAAAGCATAGCGTTATCTCTCCTTTTCTGAATAATTGATTTTCTACAGAGATAGTTCAAGATGTTGCTCTGTAAGCAGGATCAAGCACATTACTTAGCTTTACAACCTCATGTCAGAGTTACATGCTGTGGACATTTTCATGGGCACAACTCTGTGCCATTTAAAACTCAATGCCAGTAAGCAAGGTGAAATATTACAATCACAGACCACACTCATTGGGACTGCCTGCCCATTAGCATGCATTTGCCATAATAGAATATCACAGAAAGAAGTCATTGTAAAACAAAACACACAACTGAAAAAATACAGAAAAATCTCAGGCACAACTTCCCTTTTGTTAAGAAAGGGAAAATACCCATAATACAATTTTTGGGATTATGGGCGTATTCCATTATATTTCCTGCTTGATAGGAGCACAGATAATATTGTAACTAACCAAAGAAAATTTAAAGGTTTTCCGCCTAACTAAAAATGGATCAACAGGCTCTCCTTTTCTATTGAAAAAAAAGCAACATCTATCCCTATTTGCCCTTCAAGCCGTATGCATTCAACTCATCTTGTGCCTTGTTTTACAGGCGATCGGGTCTGAATTCACAGGAAGTGAACATCTAAATATTGAAGAGGCAAATTTGGATGCCAAGATTCAAGAATGATGATACTTAGATCCGCACCTGTGTCTATTCACACAGACTTTGAGCTCTGGTCTTTGATCTGTAATAGAAGTATGCAGAAAAATATGTTTACTCTGTCTTACTGGGTTTTTTGACCCCTCCACCTTGCGTAATTCGTATGACCTTTTTCAGCAGAAAATGGAGCTGTTAATTTTCTTGGTCAGTAACGCTCTCCATTGTGAATAAAAATGACTGGGCCAATGTAGGCTTGGGAGCATGGGAGAAGCCACTCAAGGAGTTTCCAGAAGGTATCGGGTTGCCTTGGCTGTCTGTTGTCGACCTGCATTGGTTGGGCCAATGTCAGCAAGAAAAGAGCAAACAAAGCTGGAAGTGACTATGTGGGCCTGTGTAATTTCAATCCACGTGGGGAGGCAAACGGTAGGGTGATTGAGGAATAGAAGTCAATATGAGGTGTCTAAAGGGATAATACGAAGAACTGAAGGAAGAAAAGCCACAGCGTGATAATTAATATTAAACTGCAAGCTCGATGCACAAGGCACAGGATACAAAGCACAGGCCAAAGCTAAGATAGGGAGGGAGGGGTGTCGCAGTCACCAGGGGAAAGGAGGGATCATAAAACCAAATGTTTTATGAGGGGGGAAATACTGAGATGGGGCAGGTTAAGAGCCATTGACTGCTCTTCCAAAGGTCCTGACTTCAATTACTGGCAACCACAAGGTGGCGCACAACCTACGGTAATTATCTCTGGCGCCCTCCTCTGGCCTACAGTCATACACACTGACAGACTTTTGCAAACAAAATAAGTAAATGAAGAAATAAGCACATAAATAAATTTAATCTAAAAGAATTTTTGCAACCCACCACATGAGCCTTATGAGACCACCATGGATCAAAGTTAGAATATAACAACAGTTCTAATCCCTTGAAAACGACAAACTTATAGAAACCGAACAGTCGACAACTAAACTACCCGTGGGTCAGGGAAAAATTAAAAAAATAAAAAGTCTTCATGGAATACAACTAAAATAAAGACACAACATAAACAAACTGAAAACAGCTCTAAGAGGTAAGTTCATAGCAATAAATGGCCACATTACAAAAATTGAGGAAGTGTGCTTTCTCCCTTCAAACATGCTCCAGTTATCCTCACCATGCATCTATTTCCTGTGCTGAAAATTAACCGCATTTTCCTCCTGCCTAGACAATCAGAGTTGTACTGAAACACATGATGGTGGAGCCATGATTGCCACAAGGGAAGTGAAGTGCCCATTGGGGGGGGGCAGCATAGGGAGGAGGCGGAGCTCTGGGTACCAGCTGAAGCAGCCATCGAGACAGTACCAGGATCAGGGAAACCAGGATGGGGCGAGCGGCGGGGAGGAGGGGTGAAGGGGGCTTCAAGGAGCTAGCCAAGAGGATTCCTGGGACTGGGTGCTCTCAGGGCCAAATGCCTGCTGGCACATGACCTGCCACCACTGCTCAGGCCACCACTCTGGGACCAGCAGCACACAGGGCCTGCTGTCTACGGAGGCATGCCCACTACCAACATTTTGGGACATAAAGCATTTCTGCTCCCTATTGCCGCCAGGGATGCTGAATCAGTTTTTAAAAAATTATTTTAAAAAGGGGGGTTGCATAACTTTTAAAGGTACTGGAGAGACCAGTAGTCTCCAAGTTTGGTGATATATCTCAACATGCGACAACATAAGCACTAGAGGCACCATGCAGACACAGCCCAGGCAGTGAAGTTATTCAGAGGCCTACAGGAGAATGTTGCAAGGATCACTTAGGACTTCTTGGAAACTACATCACTAAACTTTATGATTGTCCACAGGCTCCCGCCCAGCCAGGGAAGGACACACCACACCAGCCACAAGTCTCAGGAAACCACTCCACCGAGTTTGGGAACAGGGAAGCCCCACCTCACCCACCAAGCACAGCCACTCCTCTACACATGGAGATAGCAGCAAAATGCACCAAGGCAGGACACTCTTCCCCACTTGGTGACTTTGGCCCCTCACTCACCTTAGCCCACCACTCCTCCCATCTATGGAGAGCAAACGCTAATCATGGTGCAGCTGCCGAGCTGATAACTCTCTTACAAGAGGCATTGCTAAACTGGAAGCATGGCTCCTGGAAGAACACTACTAGAGGCTATGATTTAGAAGTGAGGTAAGAGTGACAGAACCAGTTGAGCAGAAACGGACATAGCACAGCATTCCCAGCACTGTCTGCTAATCTAAAGACAGACCTCTCACAGATTGAATGGAGGTTTTAGGCAAATACAACAGAAAGGGTCTTGCTAATGTAAAACTGTATTAGGTTTTAAAAGGAAGCATACAAATTCAGAAAGGAGCTAATCAGACAATGTTGTACAAGAGGAATATTGGGTAAATCAAGAACATTCTAAACAAAGTCTACATTGGAATTGGAAATAATAACCATAGTTTACAACCTTCTGTGAAAAGTCTTGGGTTGAGAATCTGAAACAACCCTCACTATTCATTTTTACCAGCTCTCTCAGGATTATTCCTGATTGCTCTATACATCAGGGCCTTAGAAAAACCTCCCAAGGCATGGGCAGATAATCCAACATCATACAAGAAAAAGTTCCAAACTTAAAGGATAGCACTCCAAAGATAGAAGAAGCTTACATAACACAAAATTACTTCAATGTGAACCTTAAACAGTTGTTTCAGACCTTCCAGCTACTGTTATTTCTTCCAGAGAGCCCTCATGCTCTAGAGCCCTCGCTGCAAAAAGAGATGATCTACTGCTATGGTTATGCAGCCCATTAGACCTCCTTGTATTTTCAGGTAAACCCAGACACACTGATGCCCAATCACAAAACAATAGAGAATAACTTCTGCTTCCTGACAAATGGATTGTAGCAAAATATATAGATTCTGCTCTATCGACCTGCCAAATACCATAAAAACCTAAGAAACATCTGTAGCGCAGAAACTCCCTTTGTCCCCTGGAACTAAACATCAATGAATTACACCATTGCAGCTAGCTAGTGGCAGCAGAAAGTTAGAAACATTTTAATCATGTATTGCTAAAAGACAATCAACATCACCGTAGTTATACTAGCTTTTAAACTATTTGAGACATTTATCAGACAAACTTGAAAGTATACTGTAATATTCATAACTTATAGAAATCAGATCATTTTAAATTGGTCTTTCCATGGCACACCAAAAGCATGGCTCTGTATGTACACTGGACAGTGATATTACAAGCACAATATCACACCATGCCAGGGCTGCAGAGTCTCCCTCTCCACGGGAAATCCATACACAGAGAAGCTCAAAAGACAAACGTGGGTCACATTTAGAACTGTTGTTAAAGGTTAATAGGCCATGAATTAGAAGATAATAAGGGGTCATGGTAAAGATTGGGGACAGGAATTAGAATGTGAATATGATAGTTATAATCTCAAAGAAATATTTTGAAAAGTTAAAACAGGATTCATGGCCATGTGCTTCAGAAACCAGAGATTTATATTAGAGCACATCAAAGATTTCTCAAACCTTTCATTTCCAGATGTATATTTAAAACCAGTACAATATAAGTCATGTTGGGCAAGGCCACATATTACTCAGATCTATTTTGGTTGAACTACTATAATTATAGTAATTTGGTTTCATGAGAAGATTAGTTCTTTATTCAGAATCTTGATTGTCCTGGCCTGTGGTCAACAAGAAATGGCCACCGGGACATTTATGGAGCATCTAAAATTGGATTACCGAATCCCTAATTAGGTAATTAGTAAATAGCTAAGCATTGTTAATCTCAAATACTATTGAAGTAGGAAAGGTCTCAACCACTAAAAGACTGAGATACTGGAGGTCACTCACTAGATGGTCTATTTTTCCTTCTCACAGACCAGTCAAATCCCTGTCCTAAAGGAGTTTCCGGACTATCTACCCAGGACTGGGCAGCAGAGGCAGGATGGAGTATTTAAAGAAATTTTCAATTAAACAGGATGAGGCAACAATATTATAAGCTCATAGTCTCCCATACCAATATGGCAGAGCCTCCCCTTCACCCAGGGAATACACACTCAACAAAGCTCAGAGGCCAAGGGCCACTACACGGATCACCACACAAAATAACAGAACCTGTCCGGATCATGGTCCATTCCTTTCCCAGCAGCTAATAGCTCAGCGAACCTGCTCTTCCTGGGCTGGTGACAGTGGCCACTACATTTAACATTGCATGGCTTTGTGGTCCTCCTTACAGCTACCTTCAGCAGAACAAGAGAATCCTGAAAAGAACCTGTGAACTACCTCCTACCGATGCTCCTGATTGCCAAGTACAGTCTTTCATCAGCTAGAACCACCCATTGTGCTTCAAGACAATAGCAGATCAAATGTCTCAGAGAGCAAAAACCCTCCAGGTTTGCCTTTTCACAATATGGTGAGACAATATGGTGAGACAATCTGGTGAGAAAAGACCCTAATTTGTAGTTTAATAAAATCTTCTAATCTGCCAGAGCACTTCCTGTTCCTCCTCCAAGAAAAATAGCCCTATGTGTACACATTCCATTACACAATGTCCAGTGTAGCCAACCCTTTACTTCATAGCTGGGAGGTCCTGCAACCAAACACAGGTCACATTCAAGCAGTAATTGTTAAAAAGAGGCAATGGATTAGAAAACAATAAAGGGTCCATGGGAACAAATGGAAGCAAGAGACAGAGAGTGAAAATAATGTAATTACAATAACAAAAGAATACGGTTAAAAGGTTCAATCAAGCTTCATAGTCATGTGCTCCAGAGACTAGGGATCTGTATAGTCATGTGCTCCAGAGACTAGGGATCTGTATTAGAGCACACCAAGTACAACTCACATCATTTCTCTCAGGATATACAGTCATGTTAGGCAGGACCACACCCTTTTACCTAGTTCTTCAAGTTTGCTTGAACTACGGTAACTACAGTAATTTGGTTTAATCATAAGTTTTTATAGAGATTGTTGAATGCAAAGTTTGTGGTGAGTCACTACTCATTGCTAATGTCAAATACTGTCCCCGCAGGAAATCTTTCACACTCTTTCCTGCCTTTCCATTTTTCCATTGTGACTATGTTTGCTTTACAGTTGGTCAGTGAACTACATTATTCCATCGATCCTACTTCACTCGTAAATTGACAATAAAATCTAGAGAAATTGGAGGGTACTCATTCACTGATCTATTTCTCCTTTCCACAGACCAGTAAAGGTCCATCCTGGTTGGAGTTGCAGGACTATCTTTCCAGAACTGGGTAACAGAGTTAGGATTAGGTGTTCAAAGAAATTGCCAATTACATAGTGCGAAGTAAGCATGAGCTACAGGCGACACTCCTATAAACCAGTTGTTGTCGATCTTCCTAATGTTTTGACCATTTAAAACAGTTCCTCATGATGTTTTGAACCCCAACTAAAAAATTATTTTCACTGCTACTTCATAACTATATTTTTGCTACTGCTATGAATTATAAAATATCTGTGCCTTCTGATGGTCTTAGGCAAGTCCTGTGATAGGATCATTTGATCCCCCATAGGAAGCTGTGGCCACAAAAGTTAAGAAACCCTGCTCTAAACTGATATAAATACACAAACAGCACCTAAGAAAAAAATGGAATGAAATTCTTAAACTAGAAATCATTGAAAAATCTAGCAATAATGCACCTAAATAAAATGAATGGTAAAAATGAGAGCAATAATTGATGCTTTAAAATGATAAAAGAAATAGTAGAACACTTATCTATCCAAAATTTGAAATGGAGTAGTTCCTTCCCTGAGAGAAATAATGACATTAATAAGAGACTGTATGACTTTGTTCCACTAAACAGCACTGAATCATGTCATTGTGGCTGGTGATAGCAAAAAATTAGAAGCGTTCTAATTATGTATTGCTAAAAGACAATAAACATCACCATAATACTACCAGCTTTGAAACTATTTGAAACATTTATAAGACAAAGTTAAAACTGAAGGGAATATTCAAAAATTATAAAAACCACAACATCAATTTTCAAATCTCTCTTCCAACTGCTCACAAAGAGCATGACTCTGTTTGTACACTGTACTGTTGTATTAAAATCATAGTATCCTACCATGCCAGGCCTGCACAGTCTTCCCTTCCGCTCCCCACAGGAAGCCAGGACACCATGGACTTGTGCTATATCCCCCACCCAGCACCATCAGCACGTACCTGAAGCCTCTCTGGCAAGGGCCCAGGCCCCAGGTGGTGGAGTCATGGTCGCTGTCTGGGCAGAGTCTGTGGACACAGGGGCGCACTGTGGCCCTCTGTGCCATCTAAGCATCTTCCTGCAGCCTCTAGCGCAGCATCTCGGGGTCCTGGGGCGTCCTGAGTCCGGTCAGGGGCCTGCGGAGGGGACGGGGGAGACGTGGGGTCAGCGTCTGGGCCGGGCAGAGGGGCCTGGCGGACTCTGGCCAGAGTATGGAGCCTCCCGAGTGTCCTGTGTCCGCCATGGGTGGGCGGGGAGCAAGAGCCAGAGACCGTGGAAGTCTGTCTGGACCTCGGCCGAGCGGCTGGCTCAATCCCTCCCCCCTCCCTCCTCGCTCCCCTGCATGGCCGCCAGCCCTGGTTACTCCGGGAAGCTGCGCGGCTCGCTCCTCCTCCCTGCACCACCCACGCCCCACTCACAACCACCCACCCACGCACCACACCGCGCACCAGCACAGGAACCCCGGTTCCGGTCACTGTTCGGAACTAGCGGGAAGCGGCCACAGAGCTCCACACCCTCCCCCTCTCCCATGCTCTGAACCGGACCCTCGGATACACCCGCCGCTATCGCGGCTCCACAAGCGGCAGATGCAGGCTATCGCGGCTCCACAAGCCGCAGATGCAGGCGGCAAGGGGAGGGGGGGGGGAGAGCGGAAGTTTTTCTTTTTTTCTCCTTTCTCTGCTTCTCCCGCGCAGGTGGAAAGCAGGAAGAAAGGAAGTAAGGAGGCCGGGATTCCAGCCGGGGGATCCTGGGAGACCGAGTCCGTCCCAGGCTGGCAAAATGGCCGCCGAGAGGATTCATGGGAGATGTAGTCCAGGACCGGGAACCAGAGACCCGCGGGTAACCCACAATAGGGCCCAGACCAACCAGGCACACCGAGTCCCCAAGGACCCCGTGTGCTGAGTCACCGCGGCCCCACCCCGGCCCTGGCAACGCAACACCCCCGGCGCCGAACAACACATCCATGCACGTGGAGAGTAGTGCATCTGCCCACCAGATTTAAAAGACCACATTTACCAGAATCACGCAGAGTTCCATGAAAAGAACACGAATGCGCAGTAGACCTCACTCTGCAAGTCGTGTCTATCCCTGTCTCTATCTTTGGCCAGCTGGCCACGTGTCTCCCTGCCTGAGACCAGCCACTACTAGGGGATCAAGATCAAATATCTCAGAGAGCAAAAGTCCTCCAGGTTTGTCCTATGGTGAGATAAGACGCTACTTTGTAGCCTAATAAAATCTTCTATTCTCAAAGAACACTTCCTGTTCTTCATCCAAAGCACAGGGTCCTGTGCATATACACACTATTATACACTCAATGTACAGTGTAGCGAACCCTTTAATGCATAGCTGGGAGGTACTGCAACCAAACACAGGTCGCATTCAAACAATAACGGTTAAAGAGGCTATGGAGTAGTTCTCTCTATTTCGGAGTGCACACAGGTTTTGTCTCGCCTCTCTTCTCTCTGCACCTCTCTCATGTAATAAATAATTTCTCAGTATATATATAACATATCAGCATATATAGCACAATATCCTACCATATCAGGACTGAAGAGTCTCCCTCTCCCAAGGAAATGCGTACAGAGGGAAGCTCAAAGTATGATGTAGTTATAATCTCAAAAAATTATTGTGAAATTTGAAGCAGGCTTTATAACCATGTGTTACAGAAACTATGGGAAATTCTTATACCATTTATTTTATTATCAATCATGAAATATTAATTCACAGTTTAACAGTGGAGTGCAACTCTACAAAGGAGAAACCATTTACGAGCTCCACAAAGTTAACTACAGAGGCAACATAAACCTGAATGATAAAAGTGTTATGGTATTCAACCTCACTCTGCAAGTCACGTCTGTTTTCCTTCTGGGACACTACATCTCCCAGAAGGCCGCTGTGCGTATAGGCCATAATGTTCCGCCGAACCTGGGAAGACCACATTTCCCAGAATGACACAACGTTTGTGAAAAGGGCCAAGCATGTGCAGAGTAGAGCGTCTGCCAGCCTGATCTAAAAGACCACATTTCCCAGAAGCACCCAGAGTTAGACAAAGAGGCCATGCGTGTGGAGGGTAGTGCATCTTCCCGCCAGATTTAAAAGACCACATTTCCCAGAATCACGCAGATTTACAGGAAAAGGCCATGCATGGGCAGACTCTACTAGTCGCATCTATCCCTTTCTCTATCTTTGGCCACCCGGCCACATGTCTCCCTGCCTGAGACCAGACACTACTAGAGAACCAGCAACCATTCATAGTGGAAACACTTAAAGTAATCAATAAGATTATAAAAAATCAGTACACAAACTGACTTCTGGCGGGAAAGTGGTGGTGTACATCTTTAATCCCATCATTTGGGAGGCAGACACAGGCAGATCTCTGTGGGGTCAAAGACAGAGAAGCCCAAAACTTAAAAAAAAACGTACATCAAAGGTATAACAATCATGAATGTGAAAAATATTTAAGATAGATATTTAGAAAATTATTTAGAAAACTAGAATACTTAAATTATACTTTGTGTTAGGAATATTTCCTAACTGAGTTCTTTGAAGACGCAAAGATTCGCAATAAAGCAAAATGTAAAAGATTTTTTGTAAGAGGCTTACAAGGGCAAACACAGGCCTGGCTTTGAACTGTAAGTGCCCATTTAGAGTATTTGACGAACCACGTGGCCTAAGTCCATTACAGAGCATCCTCAAAAGCGACGATTAGGTAAAAAAAAGATCTCGGAGATTGAAAGCCCAGCATCACGATTCAAACAGATCTCCACCTCAGCCAACCCAGATCCTATAGGATTGACCACAACCTGAATGGAATTCCCAGCGCTAGCTCACAACTTCAAATGGAAATCCGAAAACTACAAAAATAATTATGAATGTGTCCCCCCAAACCCTATAGCACAGACAAGAAAAGGAACTCACCCAGACTAAGCCGCTGTAGCCCAGAAGCCGGTATTGAACATGGCATACACAGCTGAAATTGCAGGCTAGGTGCCTTTCAACACGAGGCCTGCCACGTGGAAAGGACTTGCCCTAGCTTGGTGGGAAACTCCAAATATTAGGAATATTTCCTAAATGAGCTCTCTGACAACACAAAAATTACCCATCAAGCCAAATCAAAACCATACAAATTAAGAAAGATCCAGGTTTAAAGGTAGATATGGGCTCTCAAGTGTCCCTGAGGGGGAAACAGGAAGCCTCAGGAATGAGGCCCAGTAGAAAAGAAAGGGAGACCACGTGTTTCCGTTCGAGGGGAGGGGGTGGAATGGGGGAATGACTTAAGTACCCTAGGGAGGGGTTAGGACCTGGCATTCTGGGATTTGAAGTACATAAAAAACGTGGTGGCTGGGATAGATGCTAAGGACTGGGGCCTAGGCTCCCAACATAACACTTTGGGTGACTTATTGTCTCCTAAGAACTAGTAAATCATTACATCATTAATTCTATTATCAATTCTACTCTTCCACATCACAGTTTAGGAGCGGAGTGCTACTCTACACAGGGGAAACCTTTTACAAGCCACACAAAATTAACTACACATGAATCCTAAACATAAATGTTAAAAGTGCAGAACTTCTTAAGACCCGGGAGAGACCTCAAGTCTCCGAGTTTGGCTCTGTGTATGTCATTTTTTTTTATTTGGTTTTTCAAGACAGGGTTTCTCTGAGGCTTTGGAGCCTGTCCTGAAACCAGCTCTGTAGACCAGGCTGATCTCGAACTCAGAGATCCGCCTGCGTCTGCCTCCCGAGTGCTGGGATTAAAGGCGTGCTCTACCATCGCCCGGCAATTTTTTATTTATTTATTATGTGTGCAATATTCTGTCTGTGTGTATGCCTGCAGGCCAGCAGAGGGCACCAGACCCCATTACAGATGGTTGTGAGCCACCATGTGGTTGCTGGGAATTGAACTCAGGACATTTGGATGAGCAGGCAATAAATACTCTTAACCTATGAGCCATCTCTCCAGCCCATGTATGTCATTTTTTTAAGAGTCGGGTGGAGGCCCCACAAAAAGAAAAAACAACAACAGGTTTTATACTCACAGCTTCATGGCATGAAATCTCACAATCTCTTCACTGGGTTTCTGACTCTGCCAATCATGGATAACAGTAAAATACTGACTTGTAACCACAAACTAAGAGCCCAATACCTTAAATTTTGATTTTTTCTTATTTCCAGGACCAGCCCATGATGAGTGTGGTCCTGAAAATTTTAACTTCTTAATTGATAGACACTAACACACTTGCACCAGAGGCATAGCAGGTTTTGTATAAAGTTCCTTCCTAGGAGGAGGAATCACTGTGCTTACTCCTTACATAAATTGAAGGTTTATGTGGATAGTCTTTCTCCTGGAGCATCTTGCCAGACTTACATTCCATGGCAAGGCCCTTCTCTATAATAGTAATAAACTCCTTGAAAATCCCTGCTTATCCTAGTAATTGTTTGCCAACTCAAACTAACTTTTCATTTTAACTTATTTCTTTTTACTGTAGACCTGAATGAATCATCAGTAATAAACATCCAATAAATCCAATATTTCAATAGGAAGGAGAATGTGGATATGACATAATATCCAAAAAATTTTTTTGAGAAAAAATTATATTTTTGAGAAAAAGTTCAGGCATGAGCAGAGTAGAGCTTCTGCCCGCCTGATCTAAAAGACCACATTTCCCAGAAGCACCCAGAGTTAGACAAAGAGGCCATGCATGTGGAGAGTAGTGCATCTGACCACCTGATTTAAGGGACCACATTTACAAGAATCACCCAGAGTTACTCTAAAAGGACACACATGCTCAGTAGACCTCATTAGGCAAGTGAGGTCTATCCCTGTCTCTATCTTTAGCCAGCCTGCCATGTGTATCCCTGCCTGGGACCAGCCACTACCAGGGAACCGGCAGCCATCTATGCCTGAGAATGGCTGCTATCGGGGCCCACTGCCTGACACCACATGGCCTGACACCACCACTCAGGGACTGTCAGCCATTTTTTCCTGGGACTGGATGCTCCCAAGGACCTCTGCCTGCCACCACATGTCCTGCCACAACCGCTCAGGCCACCACTCTGGGAGCAGCAGCCATTTCTGCCTATGACTGGCTGTCATAGGGCCCGCTGTCTGCCACCACATGGCCTGCTACCACCATTTTGGGAACTACAGCTGCACACTGCCGCAAGGAATCTTGCAACATTTTTTTAAAAATTTTTAAAAAAGCAAAGAACTTCTGAAAGTACTGGAGAGACCAGTAGTCTCTGAGTCTGGCAAATTTGGTAATAGCTCTCCCCGTACGACAACAGAAGCGTGACAACATAAGGCACCACCGTTCATGTAATCTTAGAATAGCCTTATTCTTGCCAGTCAGACAATAATTGGGGATTGATGAGGAGACTAAAGAGCTTTACATTCCTGGGGAGACTGCAAAATGGGGGCTGTAGAATACTGTCACTGACAGTGACATGAGAAGTATAGACCCAGCAAACATTCAATCACCATCAATGGAAAAGATGAGATATTCCATGACAAAACCACATTTAAACAACACATAGCCACAAACACAGACTTACAGAAAAAGCTAGAAGGAAAACCCAAAACCAAGAAAGATAACAAAACCCAAAAAATCTCATAAAACAGATAAACTCGCATCAGCAAAACCAACCTGCAAAGACATTGTGTCCAAAAAACAAAAAGTTTTTCAAAGATTAACAGCAACAAAAAAATAAAAATAAGCAAATAAAGAACCATAAAATTAATTTTGGGAAACGTAATAACTCAAAACAAATATGCTGTGTAAAGTTGAAGAATAAAATGAAAACAATTAAATCACAATTTCCATAAATTTGTAACAGAAAAGCTGATTGCAAAGCTACATTCATAGTGGAAACAATAAGAGTGATCAATAAGATTATAAAAAAGTAGTAAACAGACTGACATTAAATGACTTATGGCAGGAAAGTAGCAGTGTACATCTTTAATCACAGTGCTTGTGAGACAGACACAGGCAGAAACAGAGAAACCCAAACATCAAACAACAAATTATATCAAGGCTATAATAATCGGGAATGTGAATAAAATTTAAGATAAATATTTAGAAAAATATTTAGAAAAAAATACTTAAATTCTACTTTGTGTTAGGAATATTTCCCAAGTGAGCTCTTTGACGAAGCCAAAATTACCAATCAAGCCCAATGTAAAAGATTTTTTTTTTTGTAAGAGGTTTACAGAGGAAAAAACAGACCTGGATTTTTTTTGGTAAGTGCCCAGTGTCCAGATAGGAACAGAACTCCGCCTCAGCCAACCTCTATCCCGCCAGACTGAACACAACCTGACTCGAATTCCCAGCATGAGCTCACGACTTCAATTAGAAAATCTAAAACGTAAAAAAATAAGTACAAATGGGTCCCCAAAAACCCTATAGCATAGACAAGAAAAGGAACTCACCAAGAAGCCGTTTTTAAGCATGGTGTAGAGACCTCAAAATGCAGACTAGGGGCCTTTCAACACGAGGGCTGCCACGTGGAAAAGACCTGCCCTAGCTAAGTGGAAACCACCAAATGTTAGGAACATTTCCTGAACAAACTTTCTGACGGCGCAAATTTCCCAATGAAGCAAAATAAAAACACTAAAAACTAAGAAATATCCAGGTTTAATGGGAGATCTATGCTCTCGGGTAGTCTCAAGAAAAGTACCCAAAAGCCAGGAAGCCACATGGAAGACAAACCCAGGTAAGAAGAAAGGGAAACCACGTGCTTCTCTTTTGGGGCATCAATTAAGTACCGGAGGGAGGAGTCAGGACCTGGCATGCTGGGATTTGACGTCCAGACCAAGCATGGTGGCTAGGATAGAAGCAAAAGAATTGGGGAATGCATGTAGCTCAAAAGAAAGAGGTAGGGAGTGTAGGCACGAAGGGGTAAGGGAGGGGCCAATGACTCATGGAATATTGTGATGACACTGGCTAAGGTGGGGGTGGACCTAGAGAACAAGAGACCAAAACACCGTGGAAAACCATATATATGAACGTTTGGATCATTTGTATCAGGCAGGCTCAATTTAAATGATTTTTTTAAGAGCCTTACAAGGGCAAAAAAAAGACCTGGCTTTGAACTGTATGTGGCCATTTAGAGAATTTGAACAACCACGTGGACTAAGTTCATTTCAGAGCATCCTCCAAAGTTGCTCTTAGGTAAAGAAGGGGTCGCAGAGATTGAATAACCGGTGTCCCAATACAAACAGATCTCCGCCGCAGCAAACCCAGATCCCGCAGGATTGGCCGCAACCTGACTATAATTCCCAGCGTGAGCACATGATTTCAAATGGAAATCAGAAAACGACAAAAATAAGTACGAATGGGTCCCCACAAACACTATAGCATAGAAAAGAAAAGGGACTCACCAGGACACAGCAGCTGTAGCCCAGAAGCGTTTTTAAACTTGGCATAGAGAGCTGAAACTGAAGACTAGGGGCCTTTCAATATGAGGCCTGCCACGTGGAAAAGACCTGCCCTAGCTAGGTGGGAACCTCAAAATGTTAGAAATATTTCCTAAGCGAGATCTCTGAGGAAGCAAAAATTGACAATCAAGCCAAATCAAAACCATACAAATTAACAAATATACAGGTTTAAAGAGAGATCTGTGCTCTCAGGTGGCCACAAGAGGGAAATGGGAAACCTCAGGAATGCAACACCTGGGAGGAAAAAAGGAAGACCACATGTTTCTCTTTGGGGAGTGGGGGTTGACTTAAGTATCCAGGGGAGGGGTCAGGACCTGGCATGCTGGGATTTGAAGTCAAGAACAGGCCTGTAACTGGGATAGATGCTAAGGTCTTGGGCCTAAGCTCCAAACATAAATCTTTCCAAAGCCACAGAGAAACCCTGTCTCGAAAAACAAAAAAAAAAACAAAAAAAAAGCAATTTTCAATTACATAGCATGAAAAAAAACCATTATAAGTTCATATTCTCCCATTATAGTATGGCAAAGCCTCACCCTCGCCCAGGGAATTCAAACTCAACAAAGATCAGAGGCCAAGGGCCACTACCCAGGTCACGACTCAAACTAACAGAACCTGTCTGGTTCATGGTCCATTGCTTTGTAAGCAGCTAATAACTCAGCCAACATTAACTTCCTGGTGATACCTTCAGCAGAAAAAGAGTATCCTTTAAAAACAAGTAAGGTACCGGTGATCCTAATTAGCAAGTACAGTCCTTCATTACCTAGGGTCACCCATCTGGGCTTCAAGACATTACCAATTAACAGACTGGGTGAACAGAGATCAAATATCTCAAAGAGCAAAAGTACCCAAGGTTTGTCCTTACACAATATGTGAGATAACACCCAAATTTGTAGTTTAATAAAATCTTTTATTCTCCAAGAGCACTTCCTGTTCTTCATCCAAGGCACAGGGTCCTATGCATATACACACTATTATACACTCAATGTCCAGTGTAGCGAACCCTTTAATTCATAGCTGGGAGGTACTGCAACCAAACACAGGTCACATTCAAACAATAACTGTTAAAAACAAGCCATGGAGTATCTCTCTCTGCTCTTTTGGGGTGCACACAGGTTTTGTCTCCCCCCCCTCTCTCTGCCCCTCTCTACTGTAATAAATATTCTCTCTGCATATATATCACATATCAGCGTATATAGCACAATATGCTACCATATCAGAACTGCAGAGTCTACCTCTAACCCAGGAAATCCATACACAGGGAGGCTCAAAGTATAATATAGTTATAATATCAAGAAATTACTGTGAAAAGTATGTGTTTCTATGGGAAATTCTTATACCATTAATTATATTATCAATCATACAATCTTAATTCACAGTTTAGCAGTGTAGTGCTACTCTACACAGGAGAAACCATTTACGAGCTACACAAAATTAACTACAGAGTAAACGTAAACCTAAATGATTAAAGTGTTATGGTATGCAACCTCACTCTGCAAGTCATGTCTGTTTTTCTTCTGGGGGACTACATCTCCCAGAAGGCCACTGTGCATAGAGGCCATAATGTTGCTCTTAACCTGGGAAGACCACATTTCCCAGAATCACAGTGATTGAGAAAAGGTTCACGCATGTGCAGAGTAGAGTAGAGCTTCTGCGCGCCTGATCTAAAAGACCACATTTCCCAGAAGCACCCAGACTTAGACAAAGAGGCCATGCATGTGGAGCATAGTCCATCTGCCCGCCTGATTTAAAGGACCACATTTCCCAGAATCACCCAGAGTTACTCGAAAAGGATATACATGTGCAGTAGACCTCACTAGGCAAGTCAGGTCTATCCCTGTCTCTATCTTTGGCCCACCTGCCACGTGTATCCCTGCCTGGGACCAGCCACTACCAGGGAACCAGCAGCCATCTATGTCTGAGAATGGCTGCTATCAGGGCCCACTGCCTGACACCACATGGCCTGACACCACCACTCAGGCCTGCACTCTGGGACTGTCAGCCATTTTTTCCTGGGACTGGCTGCTCCCAAGGACCTCTGCCTGCCATCACATGTCCTGCCACCACATGTCCTGCCACAACCACTCAGGCCACCACTCTAGGAGCAGCAGCCATTTATACCTATGACTGGCTGCTCCAAGGGCCCATTGTCTGCCACCACATGGGGCCTTTCAACACGAGGCCTGACACGTGTAAAAGACCTGCCCTAGCTTGGTGGGAACCTACAAATATTAGGAATATTTCAGAAATGAGCTCTATGACGACACAAAAATTCCCCATCAAGCCAAATCAAAACCACACAAATAAAGAAATATCCAGGTTTAAAGGTAGATATGGGCTCTCAGGTGTCCGCGAGGGGGAAACAGGAAGCCACAGGAATGCAACCCTGTGAGGAAGAAAGGGAGACCACGTGTTTCGGTTTGGGGGAGGGGGAATGACTTAAGTAACCTGGGGAGGGGTTAGGACCTGGCATGCTGGGATTTGAAGTCCAGAAAAGGCATGGTGGCTGGGATAGATGCTAAGGACTGGGGCCTAGGCTACCAACATAACACTTTGTGTGACTTATTGTCTCCTAAGAACTGGTAAATCATTACATTATATTTTGGTTGACCTACTGTAACTATAGCAATTTGGCTTTAGGACAACATCAGTTTTTTATCCAGATTCTTGATTATACTGGCATGTGGACAAGAAATGGCCACCCGGGACCTTTATGGAGCATATACAATTGATTACCTAATTACTAAGTAGGTAATTACTACATAGCTAATCACTGCTAATCTCAACTACTGTTGAAGTAGGAACCTTCTCTACCACTGTCCTGTCTCTCCCTTTCTGCACTGTGAATCTACCAGCTTCAAGAAACCTAAGTACTCAGGAAAAGGGACATGAGGGAGGAAGAAAGGAAGATGACATGTTTCTCTTTGGGGGGGGAATGACTTAAGTAGCCCAAGGAGGGGTCCTGACCCCACCACCAAGGAGGGGGCAGGAACTGACATGATAGGATTTTAAGAACAGACCAGGCCTGGTGGCTGGGATAGATGCTAACGTCTGGGGCCTAAGCTCCCAACCTAACTCTTTATGTGACTTAATGTCTCCTAAGAACTGGTAAATCCTTATACCATCAATTCTATTATGAATTCTACTCTTCTACATCACAGTTTAGCAGTGGAGCGCTATTCTACACAGGAGAAACCTTTGACAAACCCCACAAAATTAACTACAGACGAATCGTAAACATGAATGTTAAAAATGCAGATCTTCTGAAGACCAAGGAGAGACCACAAGTCTCCGAGTTTGGCTCAGTGTATGTCGTTTTTTTGAGAACCAGGTAAAGGCCCTCCAAAAAGTAAAAACAACAACTACAGGTTTTATCATCACAGCTTCATGGCATGAACTATCACAGTCTCTTCACTGGGTTTCTGACTCTGCCAATCTTGGATGCCAGTAACAATGAAACCTAAGTTGTAAACACAAACTCAGAACCCAGTACCTTAAATTTTGATGTTTTTCTTGTTTCCAGGACCAGCACATGATGAGTGGTCCTGAAAACTTTAACTGCTTAATTGAAAGACAATAACACACTTGGACGACAGGCATGGCACGTTTTGGAGGAAGTTGCTTCCTAGTACTAGGAATCATCTTGATTACTCCTTACTCAGCCAACCTGAACTTCCTGGTTATCAATTCAGCAGAAAGAGAGTCCTTTAAAAAACCCGGTAAGGTACCCGTGATCCTGATTAGCAAGTAGAGTCCTTCATTACCTATGGTAAATTTGGGCTTCCAGACATTAACTACTGGGTGAACAGAGATCAAATATCTCAGAGAGCAAAAGTCCGCCAGGTTTGTCCTTCCACACTATGGTGAGATAAGACCCTAATTTGTAGTTTAATAAAATCTTCTATTCTCCGAGAGCACTTCCTGTTCTTCCTCCAAGGCACAGGGTACTATGCACATACACAATATTATACGCTCAATGTCCAGTGTAGCGAACCATACAGAAGTTGAAGCAGGCTATATTGCCATGTGTTACAGAAACTATGGGAAATTCTTATACCATTAATTATATTAATCATGCAATCTTAATTCACAGTTTAGCAGTGGAGTGCTACCCTACACAGGGGAAACCATTTACGAGCTCAACAATATTACCTACAGAGGCAACGGAAACATAAATGGTAAGTGTTATGGTATTCAATCTCACTCTGCAAGACATGTCCGTTTTTCTTCTGGGGGACTACATCTCCCAGAAGGCCGCTGTGCGTAGGTGCCATAATGTTGCACCTAACCTGGGAAGACCACATTTCCCAGAATCACGCAGCGTTTGAGAAAAGAGCCGCGCATGTGCAGAGTAGAGCATCTGCCCGCCTGATATAAAAGACCACATTTCCCAGAAGCACCCAGGGTTAGACAAAGAGGACATGCACGTGGAGACTACTGCATCTGCCCGCCTGATTTAAAAGACCACACTTCCCAGAATCACCCAGAGTTCCACGAAAAGGCAAAGCTTGTGCAGTAGACCTAATTCTGCAAGTCGTGTCTATCCCTGTCTCTATCTTTGGCCCGTCTGCCATGTGTCTCGCTGCCTGGGACCAGCCACTACTAGGGAACCAGCAGCCATCTCTGCCTGAGACTGGCTGCTCTCAGGGCCCACTGCCTGTCACCACATGGCCTGCCACCATCACTCAGGCCACCACTATGGAACTGGCAGCCATTTCTGAATGAGACTGGATGCTCCCAGGGACCTCTGCCTACCACCACATGTCTTGACACAACTGCTCAGACCACCGCTCTGGGAGCAGCAGCCATTTCTGCCTATGACTGGTTGCTCCCAGGGCCCACTGTCTGCCACCACATCGCACGCTACCACCATTTTGGGAACTACAGCTGCATTCTGATGAAATAAATTCATCAGCCAATGAAAACATTATATCTAACAAATTCTTAACACAAAACATCCAGGAAATCTGGAAAAACAACAAAGGCAAAAAATAAGAATGATAGGGATAGAAGGAGAAGAACTACAGTTCAAAAACACTGAAAACACATTCACCAACATCATACAAGAAAAATTTCCAAACTTAAAGGAGAGCCCTACAAAGATAGAAGAAGCTTACAGAACACAAGATAGACTGAATGAAAATAAAGTCCTATCAACATATAATAATTAAAACACAAAACATATAAACTAAAGACAGACTATTATGAGCTGCAAAGGGAAAAGGTCAAGTACAAAATAAAGGTAGACAATCAGAATTACACCCGACTTCTCAATGGAAACCAAGAAAGCCAGAAGGCCCTGGTCACATGTGCTGCAGACACTGAGAGACCACAGATGCAAGCACAGATATCTATAACCAGCAGAACTTTCAATCACCATCAATAGAGGAAATGAGATATTACATGACAAAACCACATTTAAACAACACATAGCCACAAACCCAGCGTTACAGAAAGTACTAGAAGGAAAACCAAAAACCAAGAAAGCTACCAGAACCCACAAAAACTCCAAAAACAGATAACCTCGAATCAGCAAAACCCAATAACCCAAGTGTTTCACAGATTAACAGCAACAAGAAAAACAAAACCAAAGTAAATAAAGAAACAAATATGTTGTGTATAGTAAAGTTGCAGAATAAAATTAATAAAATTCAATGACAATTTGCAAAAATTTATAACAGAAAAGCTGATTACAAAGCTACATTCATAATAGAAACACTCAGAGTGATCAATAAGATTATAAAAAAATAGTACACAGACTGACATAATATGACTTATGGAGGGAAAGTGGTGTACATCTTTAACCCCAGCATTTCAGAAAGACACAGGCAGTGAGTTCAAAGACAGAAAAACACAAAACTCAAAAAGAGCGTACATAAAAAGGTATAACAATAGTGAATGTGAACAATATTTAAGATAAATATTTAAAAAAATATTTACAAAAATAGAATACTTAAATTCTACTTTGTGTTAGGAATATTTCCAAATTGAGATCTTTGAAGATGCAAAAATTCACAATAAAGCCAAATTTAAAACATTTTTTTTGTAAGACGCTTACACGGGCAAAAACAGACCTGGCGTTGAACTGTAAGTGACCATTTAGAGTATTTGACCAACCTCGTGGCCTGCAACCAAACACAGGTCGCATTCAAACAATAACGGTTAAAGAGGCTATGGAGTAGTTCTCTCTATTTCGGAGTGCACACAGGTTTTGTCTCGCCTCTCTTCTCTCTGCACCTCTCTCATGTAATAAATAATTTCTCAGTATATATATAACATATCAGCATATATAGCACAATATCCTACCATATCAGGACTGAAGAGTCTCCCTCTCCCAAGGAAATGCGTACAGAGGGAAGCTCAAAGTATGATGTAGTTATAATCTCAAGAAATTATTGTGAAATTTGAGGCAGGCTTTATAACCATGTGTTACAGAAACTATGGGAAATTCTTATACCATTAATTTTATTATCAATCATGAAATATTAATTCACAGTTTAGCAGTGGAGTGCAACTCTACAAAGGAGAAACCATTTACGAGCTCCACAAAGTTAACTACAGAGGCAACATAAACCTGAATGATAAAAGTGTTATGGTATTCAACCTCACTCTGCAAGTAATGTCTGTTTTTCTTCTGGGGCACTACATCTCCCAGAAGGCCGCTGTGCGTATAGGCCATAATGTTCCGCCTAACCTGGGAAGACCACGTTTCCCAGAATGACACAGCCTTTGAGAAAAGGGCCAAGCATGTGCAGAGTAGAGCATCTGCCCGCCTGATCTAAAAGACCACATTTCCCAGAAGCACCCAGAGTTAGACAAAGAGGCAATGCATGTGAAGAGTAGTGCATGCTCCCGCCAGATTTAAAAGACCACATTTTCCAGAATCATGCAGATTTCCAGGAAAAGGCCATGCATGCACAGACTCTACTAGTCGTGTCTATCCCTTTCTATATCTTTGGCCACCCGGGCACATGTCTCCCTGCCTGAGACCAGCCACTACTAGGGAACCAGCAACCATTCATAGTGGAAACACTTAAACTAATCAATAAGATTATAAAAAACAGTACACAGACTGACTTCTGGCGGGAAAGTGGTGGTGTACATATTTAATCCCATCATTTGGGAGGCAGACACAGGCAGATCTCTGTGGGTTCAAAGACAGAGAAGCCCAAAACTTAAAAAAAAAAGTACATCAAAGGTATAACAATCATGAATGTAAAAAATATTTAAGATAGATATTTAGAAAATTATTTAGAAAAGTAGAATACTTAAATTCTACTTTGTGTTAGGAATATTTCCTAAGTGAGTTCTTTGAAGACGCAAAGATTCGCAATAAAGCCAAATGTAAAAGATTTTTTGAAAGACGCTTACAAGGGCAAACACAGGCCTGGCTTTGAACTGTAAGTACCCATTTAGAGTATTTGACCAACCACGTGGACTAAGTCCGTTACAGAGCATCCTCAAAAGCGGCGATTAGGTAAAAAAGGGATCTCGGAGATTGAAAGCCAGGCATCACGATTCAAACAGATCTCCACCTCAGCCAACCCAGATCCTATAGGATTGACCACAACCTGAATGGAATTCCCAGCCTTAGCTCACAACTTCAAATGGAAATCCGAAAACTACAAAAATAATTACGAATGTGTCCCCCCAAACCCTATAGCACAGACAAGAAAAGGAACTCACCCAGACTAAGCCGCTGTAGCCCAGAAGCCGGTATTGAACATGGCATACACAGCTGAAATTGCAGGCTAGGGGCCTTTCAACATGAGGTCTGCCGCGTGGAAAGGACTAGCCCTAGCTTGGTGGGAAACTCCAAATATTAGGAATATTTCCTAAATGAGCTCTATGACGACACAAAAATTCCCCATCAAGCCAAATCAAAACCATACAAATTAAGAAAGATCCAGGTTTAAAGGTAGATATGCGCTCTCAGGTGTCCGCGAGAGGGAAACAGGAAGCCTCAGGAATGCAACCCATGAGGAAGAAAGGGAGACAACCTGTTTCTGTTTGGGAGGGGGGGAATGACTCAAGTACCCTGGGGAGGGGTTAGGACCTGGCATTCTGGGATTTGAAGTACGTAAAAAACGTGGTGGCTGGGATAGATGCTAAGGACTGGGGCCTAGGCTCCCAACATAACACTTTGGGTGACTTATTGTCTCCTAAGAACTAGTAAATCATTACATCATTAATTCTATTATCAATTCTACTCTTCCACATCACAGTTTAGGAGCAGAGTGCTACTCTACACAAGAGAAACCTTTTACAAGCCCCACAAAATTAACTACACATGAATCCTAAACATAAATGTTAAAAGTGCAGAACTTCTGAAGACCCGGGAGAGACCACAAGTCTCCGAGTTTGGCTCTGTGTATGTCATTTTTTTTTTTTTTTTTTTTGGTTTTTCAAGACAGGGTTTCTCTGAGGCTTTGGAGCCTGTCCTGAAACCAGCACTGTAGACCAGGCTGGTCTCGAACTCACAGAGATCCGCCTGCCTCTGCCTCCCGAGTGCTGGGATTAAAGGCGTGCTCTACCATCGCCCGGCAAATATTTATTTATTTATTATGTGTACAATATTCTGTCTGTGTGTATGCCTGCAGGCAAGCAGAGGGCACCAGACCCAATTACTTATAGTTGTGAGCCACCATGTGGTTGCTGGGAATTGAACTCAGGACATTTGGAAGAGCAGGCAATACTCTTAACCTATGAGCCATCTCTCCAGCCCATGTATGTCATTTTTTTAGAGTAGGGTGGAGGCACCACAAACAGGTTTTATACTCACAACTTCATGGCATGAACTCTCACAATCTCTTCACTGGATTTCTGAATCTGCCAATCATACATACCAGTAAAATGCTGACTTGTAACCACAAACTAAGAACCAAGTACCTTAAATTTTGATTTTTTTTCTTGTTTCCAGGACCAGCACGAGTGGTCCTGAAAAGTTTAACTTCTTAATTGATAGACACTAACACACTTGCACCACAGGCATAGCAGGTTTTGTATAAAGTCCCTTCCTAGGACTAGGAAGCACTGTGCTTACTACTTACATAAATTGAAGGTTTATGTGGATAGAGTCTTTCTCCTGGAGCATCTTGCCAGACTTCCATTCCATGACAAGGCCCTTCTCTATAATAATAATGAACTCCTTGAAAATCCCTGTTTATCCTAGTAATTGTTTGCCAACTGAAACTAACTTTTCATTTTCATTTATTTCTTTTTACTGTAGACCTGAATGAATCATTAGTAATAACCATCTAATAAATCCAATATTTCAATAGGAAGGAGAATGTGGATATGACATAATATCAAAAAAATTTTTTTGAGCTTCTGCCCGCCTGATCTAAAAGACCACATTTCCCAGAAGCACCCAGAGTTAGACAAAGAGGCCATACATGTGGAGAGTAGTGCATCTGACCACCTGATTTTAAGGGACCACATTTCCAAGAATCACCCAGAGTTACTCGAAAAGGACACACATGCTCAGTAGACCTCATTAGGCAAGTCAGGTCTATCCCTGTCTCTATCTTTAGCCAGCCTGCCATGTGTATCCCTGCCTGGGACCAGCCACTACCAGGGAACCAGCAGCCATCTATGCCTGAGAATGGCTGCTATCAGGGCCCACTGCCTGACACCACATGGCCTGACACCACCACTCAGGCCACCACTCTGGGACTGTCAGCCATTTTTTCCTGGGACTGGATGCTCCCAAGGACCTCTGCCTGCCACCACATGTCCTGCTACCACATGTCCTGCCACAACCGCTCAGGCCACCACTCTGGGAACAACAGCCATTTCTGCCTATGACTAACTACTCCAAGGGCCCGCTGTCTGCCACCACATGGCCTGCTACCACCATTTTGGGAACTACAGCTGCACACTGCTGCCAGGAATCTTGCAGCATTTTTTAAAAAATTATTGAAAAAGCAAAGAACTTCTGAAAATACTGGAGAGACCAGTAGTCTCTGAGTTTGGCAAATTTGGTGATAGCTCTCCCCATACGACAACATAAGTGAAGACACTCCAAAAAGTAAAAAAAAAAAAAAAACAAAAACGATAGGTTTCATCCTCACAGCTTCATGGCATGAACTCTCACAATCTCTTCACTGGGTTTCTGACTCTGCCAATCTTGGATGCCAGTAACAATGCTGAGTTGTAACCAAACTCATGACCCAGTACCTTAAATTTTGATTTTTTTCTTCTTTGCAGGACAAGTACATGATGAGTGATCCTGAAAAGTTTAACTTCTTAATTGAAAGACAATAACACACTTGGACCACAGGCATAGGAAGTTTTGTATAGAAGTTGCTTCCTAGGACTAGGAATCACTGTGCTTACTCCTTACATAAATGGAAGATTTAAGTGGAAGGAGTCTTACTCCTGGAGCATATTGCTAGGCTTCCATTACATTGCAAGGGCCTTCTCTATAATAGTAATAAACTCCTTGAAAATCCATGCTTATCATAGTAATTGGTTGCCACCTGTAACTACCTTTTCATTGTCATTTATTTCAGCCCTTGTTTTATGTTTAATGTAGACCTGAATGAATCATCAGTAATAACCATCCAACAGATCAAATATTTCAATAGGAAAGAGAAAATGAATATGATATAATATCAAAAAATAATTTTGAAAAGTTCGAACAGGATGGAGGGTCATGGGCTTCACTAACTAGGGATTTATATTAGACAACATCAAAGATTTCTCAAACCTTTTGTCTCATGGTGTATATTTAAAACCAGTAGTAACAGTCCTGTTAGGCAAGGCCACATTTTATTCAGATCTATTTTGGATGAACAACTGTAACTATAGCAATATGGCTTAAGGACAAGATCAGTTTTTTATCCAGATTCTTGATTATACTGGCATGTGGACAAGAAATGGCCAATCGGGACATTTATGGAGCATATACAATTGATCACATAATTTCAAAGTGGGTAATTTTTACAGAGCTAATCACTGCTAATCTCAACTACTGTTGAAGTAGGAAACTTTTCCACCACTGTCCTGTCTCTCCCTTTCTGCACTGTGAATCTACCAGCTTCAAGATGAACCTAAGAACTCAGTTCTTGCACAGATCAATCTTCATTTATAATCAACAATAAAAGACAGAGATACGGGAGGTCACTCATTAGCTGGTCTATTTTTGCATCTCAAAAAACAGACAAGGTACCGTCATAAAGGAGTTCAAGGACTACCTACCCAGCACTGGGCAGCAGAGGCAGGATTAGGTGTTTAAAGCAATTTTCTTTTTTATTGTTAAATATTAGTTTATTCTGTATACAATTTTCTATCTGTGTTTATGTCTGCAGGCCAGAAGAGGGCACCAGACCTCATTACAGATGGTTGTGAGCCACCATATGGTTGCTGGGAATTGAACTCAGAACCTTTGGAAGAGCAGGCAAAGCTGTTAACCACTGAGCCATGAATCCCTGCACTCGGGAGACAGAGGCAGGCAGATCTCTGTGAGTTCGAGACCAGCCTGGTCTACAGAGCTAGTTCCAGGACAGGCTCCAAAGCCACAGAGAAACCATGTCTCGAAAAACCAAAAACAAAACAAAAAAAAAAGCAATTTTCAATTACATAGCATGAAGCAAAAACATTATAAGTTCATATTCTCCCATTATAGTATGGCAAAGCCTTACCCTCGCCCAGGGAATTCAAGTCAAGGTTTGACCTTCCACAATATGGTGAGATAACACCAGAATTTGTAGTTTAATAAAATCTTTTATTATCCAAGAGCACTTCCTGTTCTTCATCGAAGGCACAGGGTCCTATGAATATACACACTATTACATACTCAATGTCCAGTGTAGCGAACCCTTTAATTCATAGCTGGGAGGTACTGCAACCAAACACAGGTCACATTCAAAAAATAACTGTTAAAAACAAGCCATGGAGTATCTCTCTCTGCTCTTTTGGGGTGCACACAGGTTTTGTCTCACCCCCTCTCTCTGCACCTCTCTCCTGTAATAAATATTCTCTATGCATATATATCACATATCAGAGTATATAGCACAATATGCTACCATATCAGAACTGCAGAGTCTACCTCTAACCCAGGAAATCCATACACAGGGAGGCTCAAAGTATAATATAGTTATAATATCAAGAAATTACTGTGATAAGTTGAAGCAGGCCATGTGTTTCCATGGGAAATTCTTATACCAAAAATTCTATTATCAATCATACAATCTTAATTCACACTTTAGCAGTGGAGTGCTACTCTACACAGGAGAAACCATTTACAAGCTCCACAAAATTAACTACACAGTAAACGTAAACCTAAATACTAAAAGTGTTATGGTATTCAACCTAACTCTGCAAGTCATGTCTGTTTTCTGGGGGACAACATCTCCCAGAAGGCCGCTGTGCATAGAGGCCATAATGTTGCACTAACCTGAGAAGACCACATTTCCCAGAATCAGTGTTTGAGAAAAGGTTCACGCATGTGCAGAGTAGAGCTTCTGCCCGCCTGATCTAAAAGACCACATTTCCCAGAAGCACCCAGAGTTAGACAAACAGGCCATGCCTGTGGAGAGTAGTGCATCTGCCCACCTGATTTAAGAGACATTTCCCAGAATCGCCCAGAGTTCCGCGAAAAGGACACACATGCGCAGTAGACCTCACTACGCAAGTCAGGTCGATCCCTGTCTCTATCTTTGGACCGCCTGCCACGTGTATCCCTACCTGGGACCAGCCACTACCAGAGAACCAGCAGCCATCTATGCCTGAGAATGGCTGCTATCAGGGACCACTGCCTGACACCACATGGCGTGACACCACCACTCAGGCCACCACTCTGGGACTGCCAGCCATTTTTTCCTGGGAATGACTGCTCCCAAGGACCTCTGCCTGCCAACACATGTCCTGCCAACACATGTCCTGCCACAACTGCTCAGGCCACCACTCTGGGAGCAGCAGCCATTTCTGCCTATGACTGGATGCTCCCAGGGCCCGCTGTCTGCCACCACATGGCCTGCTACCACCATTTTGGGAACTACAGCTGCACACTGCCGCCAGGAATCTTGCAGCATTTTTTTTTAATTATTTAAAAAGCAAAGAACTTCTGAAGATACTGGAGAGACCAGTAGTCTCTGAGTGTGGCAAATTCGGTGATAGCTCTCCCAGTACGACAACATAAGCATGACAACATAAGGCACCACCGATTCGTGTATCTTAGAATATCCTTATTCTTGCTGGCCAAACAATATTGGGGATTGATGGGATGGAGACTAAAGAGCTTTACATTCCTGGGGAGACTGCAAAATGGGGGCTGTAGGATACTGTCACTGACAGTTACATGAGGAGCCAGAAAAGTAAATAGTAGAAGACCTGGAGGAGGCTGAACCAACATAGAAGAGTGGATACAGAGCACAGAAGGTGCCAACCTATTTAAGTTCACCCTATGCACTGCTCTTTGACATTTGATCCTTAGGCTTTAGCAAACAATTCTTTCAAAGACAGCTCCATGTAAGTATCTGATTAACTTAGCCTTACAGTGACTTCAGTTATAGTCTCAGGATCTAACCACAATCTGGATGTCATGTGGCCACCATCATTCAATACTCCTAACTAGAGATTTTCTAGGTCTCAGGGAAGCACAATATGATTCCATTCAAAGAAGTCAGACTACATGACTGCAAGTTCCTTTTCTTTACTTAATAGGAAGTAAAAACTCAAGCTGGGGTCCATCTGACATGCGAGCTTATGGGTTCCAATAGATGTCTATTAACAAAAACATTATTTTGACTCTGGTTAAATGGTCAGTGGTACTCTTAACTACAATACTGAGAGGACCAAGAGGTGAGTGTACAGCAACCCAGCCATGGTCCTCACAACCTAATTTGGGTTACCTAGACAGCCAGCAAAAAAAATTCCTGCTGAGAGGACCAAGAGGGTAACTATAAAGCACAGGGTGGGAGAGCAACCCAGGAGAACAGAGCAAGAGAGCAGGCTAAAGGAGACCTCAGTGGCTGTCTGAGACACAGAGCATACAGTTACCAAAGACTCAGACAGCCACAGGAAGAATTGGACCAACAAAATAGAAAAGATGGAAGAGAGAATCTCAGGGGTTAAAGATAGCAATATGAAATAAATTCATCAGCCAATGAAAACATTATATCTAACAAATTCTTAACAAAAAACATCCAGGAAATCTGGAAAAACATCAAAAGAAAAAAACTAAAAATGATAGGAATAGAAAAAGAAGAACTCCAGCTCAAAAACACTGAAAACACATTCACCATCATACATAAAAACTTTCCAAACTTTAAGGAAGATAGCCCTACAAAGATAGAACAGAACAGAGCAGAACACAAAGTAGACTGGATCAAAATGAAGTCCTTTCACTATATAATAATTAAAACACAAAACATATAAACTAAAGACAGAATGTTATGAGCTGCAAAGGGAAAAGGTCAATGTACAAAATAAAGGTAGACCGATCAGAATTACACCTGACGCTCAATGAAACCAAGAAAAGCAGAAGGCCCTGGTGAGGTGTGCTGCAGACACTAAGAGATCACAGATGCAAGCAGATATATATACCCAGCAAACCTTTCAATCACCATCAATGGAGGAGATGAGATATTCCATGACAAAACCACATTTAAACAACACATAGCCACAAACACAGACTTACAGAAAGGGATAGAAGGAAAACCAAAAAGCAAGAAAGCTAACAGAACCCACAAAAACTGATAAAACAGATAACCTCGCATCAGCAAAACCAACCTGCAAAGAGATTGTATCAAAAAAACAAAATGTATTTCACAGATTAACAGCAACAAGAAAAATAAATAAGTAAATAAAGAAGCATATAATTAATTTTAGGAAACTTAATAACTCAAAACAAATATGCTATGTAAAGTTGCAGAATAAAATGAAACCATTTCAATGACAATTTCCATAAATTTGTAACAGAAAAGCTGATTGCAAAGCTACATTCATAGTGGAAACAATAAGAGTGATCAATAAGATTATAAAAAATAGTAAACAGACTGACATAATATGACTTATGGCGGTAAAGTAGTGGTGTACATCTTTAATCACAGCGTTTGGGAGGCAGACACAGGCAGAAACAGAGAAACCCAGACATCAAAGAATGAATTATATCAAGGCTATAACAATCGGGAATGTGAATAATATTTAAGATAAATATTTAGAAAATTAGAATATTTAAATTCTACTTTGTGTGAGGAATATTTCCCAAGTGAGCTCTTTGACGAAGCAAAAATTACCAATCAAGCCCAATTTAAAAGTTTTTTTTTGTAAGAGGTTTACAGAGGAAAAAACAGACCTGGATTTTTTTTTGGTAAGTGCACAGTGTCCAGATAGGAACAGACCTCCGCCTCAGGGAAACCCTATCCTGCCAGACTGAACACAACCTGACTCGAATTCCCAGCATGAGCTCACGACTTCAATTAGAAAACCAAAAACGAAAAAAATAACTACAAATGGGTCCCCCCAAACCCTATAGCAATGACAAGAAAAGGGACTCACCAAGAAGCCGTTTTTAGCATGGTGTAGAGAGCTCAAAATGCAGACTAGGGGCCTTTCAACACGAGGCCTGACACGTGGAAAAGACCTGCCCTAGCTAAGTGGGAACCTCCAAATGTTAGGAACATTTCCTGAACAAGCTTTCTGACGATGCAAGATTTCCCAATGAAGCAAAATAAAAACAATGAAAATTAAGAAATATCCAGGTTTAATGGGAGATCTATGCTCTCGGGTAGTCTGAAGAAAAGTGCCCAAAAGCCAGGAAGCCACATGGAAGACAAAACCAGGTAAGAAGAAAGGGAAACCACGTGATTCTCTTTTGGGGCATCAATTAAGTACCCAAGGGAGGAGTCAGGACCTGGCATGCTGGGATTTGAAGTCCAGACCAAGCATGGTGGCTAGGATAGAAGCAAAAGAATTGGGGAATGAATGTAGCTCAACCAGAAGAGGTAGGGAATGTAGGCTTGAGGGGGTAAGGGAGGGGCCAATGCCTCATGGAACATTTTGCTGACACAGTCTAAGGTGGGGGTGGACCTAGAGAACAAGAGACCAAAACACCGTGGAAAACCTTATATATGAACGTTTTGCTCATTTGTATTCAGGCAGGCTCAATTTAAAAGTTTTTTTAAGAGGCTTACAGGGGCAAAAAAAAGGCCTGGCTTTGTACTGTATGTGCCCATTTAGAGAATTTGAACAACCACGTGGCCTAAGTTAATTTCAGAGCATCCTCCAAAGTTGCTCTTAGGTAAAAAAGGGGTCGCAGAGATTGAATAACCGGCGTCCAATACAAACAGATCTCCACCTCAGCAAACCCAGATCCCACAGGATTGGCCACAACCTGACTCAAATTCCCAGCGTGAGCACATGATTTCAAATGGAAATCCAAAAAAGACAAAAATAAGTACGAATGGGTCCCCACAAACACTATAGCATAGAAAAGAACAGGGACTCACAAAAACCCAGCCAATGTAGCCCAGAAGAAGTTTTTAAGCTTGGCATAGAGAGCTGGAACTGAAGACTAGGGGCCTTTCAACATGAGGCCTGCCACGTGGAAAGGACCTGCCCTAGCTAGGTGGGAACCTCCAAATGTTAGAAATATTTCCTAAGCGAGCTATCTGAGGAAGGAAAAATAGCCAATAAAGCCAAATCAAAACCATACAAATTAACAAATATACAGGTTTAAAGGGAGATCTGTGCTCTAGGGTGGCCCCGAGAGGGAAATGGGAAACCTCAGGAATGCAACACCTGGGAGGAAAAAAGGAAGACCACATGTTTCTCTTTGGGGAGGGGGGGGATGACTTAAGTATCCATGGGAGGGGTCAGGACCTGGCATGCTGGGATTTGAAGTCAAGAACAGGCCTGTAACTGGGATAGATGCTAAATTCTGGGGCCTAAGCTCCCAACATAAATCTTTCTGTGTCTTAATGTCTCCGAAGAACTGGTACATCCTTATACCATTAATTCTATTATCAATTATACTCTTCTACATCACTGTTTGGTAGTGGAGTGCTACTCTACACAGGAGAAACATTTTACAAGCCCATGTAATAAATATTTTCTCTGCATATATATCACATATCAGCATATATAGCACAATATGCTACCATAACAGGACTGCAGAGTCTCCCTCTCCCCAGGAAATGGATACACAGGGAGGCTCAACGTATGATAGTTATAATCTCAAGAAATTATTGTGAAAAGTTGAAGCAAGCTTTATGGCCATGTGTTACTATGGGAAATGCTTATACCATTAATTCTATTATAAATCATGCAATCTTAATTCACAGTTTGAGTGGAGTGCTACTCTACACAGGAGAAACCATTTACGAGCTCCACAAAAATAACTACAGAGGCAACGTAAACCTAAATGCTAAAAGTGTTATGGTATTTAACATCACTCTGCAAGTCATGTCTGTTTTTCTTCTGGGGGACTACATCTACCAGAAGGCAGCTGTGCGTATAGGACATAATGTTGCACCTAACCTGGAAAGACCACATTTCCCAGAATCACACAGCGTTTGAGAAAAGGACCGAGCATGTGCAGAGTAGAGCGTCTGCCCACCTGATCTAAAAGACCACATTTCCCAGAAGCACCCAGAGTTAGACAAAGAGGCCATGCATGTGGACTGTACTGCATCTCCCTGCCTGATTTAAAAGACCACATTTCCCAGAATCACCCAGAGTTCCACGAAAAGGTCATGCATGTGAAGTAGACATCACTCTGCAAGTTGTGTCTATCCCTGTCTCTATCTTTGGCCCGCCTGGCATATGTCTCCCTGCCTGGGACCAGCCACTACTAGGGAACCAGCAGCCATCTATGCCTGAGAATGGCTGCTCTCATGGCCCACTGCCTGACACCACATGGCCTGCCACCCCCACTCAGGCCACCACTCCGGAAGCAACAGCCATTTCTGCCTATGACTGGCTGCCTCAAGGGCCTGCTGTCTGCCACCACATGGCCCGATACCACCATTTTGGGACCTACAGCTGCATTCGGCCGCCTGGGATCTTGCAACTTTTTTTAAAAAATTATAGAAAAAGTGAGGAACTTCTGAAGATGCTGAAGAGACCAGTAGTCTTCTAAGTTTGGCAAATTCTGTGATAGATCTCCCCAGACGACAACATAAGTGTGACAACATAAGGCATGAGGAGCAAAAAAAATTAAATAGTAGAAGACCTGGAGGAGGCTGTACCACCATAGAAGAGTGGATACAGAGCACAGATGGTGCCATCCTACTTAAGTGCACCCTATGCACTGCTCTTTGATATTTGATCCTTGGGATTTTGCAAACAATTCTTTCAAAGACAGCTCCATGTAAGTATCTGATTAACTTAGCCTTACAGTGACTTCAGTTCAAGTCTCAGGATATAACCACAATCTGGATGTCATGCGGTCACCATCATTCAAAACTTCTAACTAGAGATTTTCTAGGCATCAGGGAAGCACAATATGATTCCATTCAAAGAAGTGACACTACATGCATGGAAGTTTCTTATCTTTCCTTAATAGGAAGTAAAAACTCAACCTGGGGTCCATCTGACATGCGAGCTTATGGGTTCCAATAAGATGTCTATTAATCAAAACATTGTTTTGACTCTGATAAAATGGTCAAGCATCTTTTAAAGTATTTTATTGTCAGTCTCCATGCTGATTATATTTGTACTTTACCCTCATTTTACAGGTTTTGGGCAACTAACCATAACCTCTGAAAGTAGCTTGCTCCCATACAGAGATAACCAAGCGGTGAGTGACAAGCCACCCGGTATGACACCACACTTTCTAGGCCATTCATAATGAGGCAAAACCGTGGACCTCTACCCTGACTGCCTCAGTTTCGCTAGCGAAAAGGAACGTTTCCACTAACCCCCTAACTCTAACCATATAACCTTAACCCCACCCTAACCAACTAACCAGCTAACCAACTAACCAACTATCCAACTAACCAACTAACACTAACCCACTAACCATAACACCATAACCCTAACCCAAACCCCCTAACCACCTAACCAACTAACCAACAAACCCTAACCGCATAACCCTAACACATAACCAGCTAAACATCTAACCATCCAACTGACCATATAACGAACTAACAAAATAAACCTAACACACCCTAACCTCATCACCCTAACCCCCTAACCTGCTAACCAGCTAAGGAACTAACGAAGTAACCAACTAAACAACTAACCAAATAACCAAAGAACCTTAACCCCCAACCCTGACCCCTAACCATAACCCCAATCCTCTAACCCCCTAACCAACTAACAATCTAAACAATTAACCAATGAACCCTAACACCATCACCCTAACCACCTAACCAACTATCCAACTAACCAGGTAACAAAATAACCAACTTTTCCTAAACCCCTAATCCTAACCCTATAACCCTAACCCCAACACCCTAATCAACTAGCCAGCTAACCAAATAAACTATCCAACTAACCAACTAACCATAACCCACTAACCATAACCCAAAACCCCTAACCCCCTAACAAACTAACCAGCTAACTAACTAACCAAATTACTCTAACACCCTAACCCTATAACCATAACCCTTACCCCCGTAACCCACTAAACAACTAACCAACTAACCAACAATCCCTAACGCACTAACACTAACCCCAACCCAATAACCCACTAACCAGCTAAACAACTAACCAATTAAAGATAAACCAATAACCCTAACCCCATAACCCTAAACCAAAACCCCTAACCCCCTAACAAACTAACCAAATAACCATCTAACCAACTAACCCTAACCCACTAAACCTAACCCCCTAACCAACTAACCAACTACCCAACTAACCATAACCCACTAACCCTATAACCGTAACACCAACCCCCTAACCCACTAACCAGGTAAACAACTAGCCAACAATCAAACTAACCAATAACCCTAATCCCAAATCCCTAACCCCCTAACTAACCAACTAACCGACAAACACAAACCCCATAACCCTAACCCCATAACCCTAACACCTAACCAGCTAAAAAGCTAACCAAAACTGACCAAATAATAAACTAACCAATTAACCATAATCCACCCTAAACCCGTCACCCTAACACACTACCCTGCCAACCAACTAACGTACTAACCAACTAAACAAATAACCAACTAACCAACGAACCCTAACCCCAAACCCTGACCCCTAGCCATAACACCAACCCAATAACACCCTAACCATCTAACTAACCAATTTACCAACTAATCCTAACACCATCACACTAAGCCCCTAACCAACTAACCAACTAACAATCTAAGCAATTAACCAATGAAACCTAACACCATCACCCTAACCACCTAACATTTTCTAGGCATCATGGAAGCACAATGATTCCATTCAAAGAAGTCAGAATACATGCCTGCAAGTTCCTTTTCTTTTCTTAATAGGAAGTAAAAACTCAGCCTGGGGTCCATCTGACATGCGAGCTTATGAGTTCCAATAGATGTCTATTAACCAAAACATTATTTTGACTCTGGTTAAATGGTCAAGCATCTTTTAAAGTATTTTATTGTCAGTCACCATCCTGATTATTTTTATACTTTACCAGCATTTAATGGAGGTTTTGGGCGATCAGAATTACACATGACTTCTCAATGGAAACCAAGAAAGCCAGAAAGCCTTGGTCAGATGTGCTGCAGACACTAAGAGATCACAGATGCAAGCACAGATATCTAGACCCAGCAAACCTTTCAATCACCATCAATGGAGGAAATGAGATATTACATGACAAAACCACATTTAAACAACACATAGCCACAAACACAGCCTTACAGAAAGTACTAGAAGGAAAACAACAAAAAAGAAAGCTAACAGAACACACAAAAACACAAACAGATAACCTCACATCAGAAAAACCCACCTGCAAAGACATTGTATCCAATAAACCAAATGTATTTCAAAGATTAACAGCAACAAGAAAGATAAAACCAAAGAAAATAAAGAAGCATATCATTAATTTTGGGGAACTTAATACCTAAAAACAAATATGCTGTGTATAGTAAAGTTGCAGGATAAAATGAATACAATTAAATGACGATTTCCAAAAATTTATAACACAAAAGCTGATTACAAAGCTACATTCATAGTGGAAACACTCAGAGTGATCAAGAAGATTATAAAAAAATAGTACACAGACTGACATAATATGACTTCTGGCGAGAAAGTGGTGGTGTACATCTTTAATCACAGCAATTGGGAGGCAGACACAGTCAGATCTCTCTGACAACGCTAAAATTCCCAATCAAGCCAAATCAAAACAATCAAAATTAAGAAATAAACAGATTTAATGGGAGATGTAAGCTCTCCGGTGGCCTCAAGGAGAAAACCGGGAAGCCACAAGGAAGGCGAACCCAGGGAAGAGGAAAGGGAAAACACGTGCTTCTCTTTTGGGAAATCAATTAAGTACCCGAGGGAGGGGTGAAGACATGCTCGGGTTTGAAATCCAGACCAAGCATGGTGGCTGGGATAGAAGCAAAGGACTAGGGAATGAATGTAGCTCAACTGGAAGAGGTAGGGAGTGTAGGCTTGAGGGGTAGGGGAGGGGCCAGTGCCTCAGGCAGCATGGTGCTGACACTGGCTAAGGTGGGGGTGGACCTAGAGAACAGAGATGAAAAAACCATGGACAGAAAAACCATATATATGTAAGTTTTGCTCATTTGTATCAGACAGGCTCAATTTAATAGATTTTTTTAAAAGGCTTACAGAGGCAAAAACAGACCTGGCATTGAACTCTATGTGCCCATTTATGTGGCCTAAATCCATTTCAAAGCATCAGCACTCTGCAAGTCATGTCTCTTTTTCTTCTGGGACACTACATCTCCCAGAAGGCCACTGTGCGTAGAGGCCATAATTTTGCACCTAAACTGGGAAGACCACATTTCCCAGAATCACACAGCTTTTGAGAAAAGGACCGCGCATGTGCAGAGTAGAGCTTCTGCCTGCCTTATCTAAAAGACCACATTTACCAGAAACACACCGAGTTAGACGAAGAGGCCATGCATGTGGAGAGTACTGCATCTGCCCACCAGATTTAAAAGAACACATTTCCCAGAATCAGGCAGAGTTCCAAGAAAAGGCCACGCATGCACAGTAGACCTCACTCTGCAAGTCGTGTCTATCCATGTCTCTATCTTTGGCCAGCTGGCCACGTGTCTCCCTGCCTGAGACCAGCCACTACTAGGGAACCAGCAGCCATTCATAGTGGAAACACTCAAAGTGATCAATAAGATTATAAAAAATAGTACAGACTGACTTCTGGCGGGAAAGTGGTGGTGTACATCTTTAATCCCAGCATTTGGGAGGCAGACACAGGCAGCTCTCTGTGATTTCAAAGACAGAGAAACCCAAAACACATAAACAATAAAAAACCGTACTTCAAAGGTGTAACAATCATGAATGTGAACGATATTTAAGATAAATATTTAGAAAAATATTTAGGAAAGTAGAATACTTAAATTCTACTTTGTGTTAGGAATAGATCCAAAGTGAATCTTTGAAGACGCAAAGATTCGCAATAAAGCCAAATTTAAAAGATTTTATTTGTCGTAAAAAGCTTACAGGAGCAAAAACAGACCTGGCTTTGAACTATAAGTGACCATTTAGAATATTTGACCAACCACGTGGCATAAGTCCATTTCAGAGCGTCCTCCAAAGTGGCTCTTAGGTCAAAAAGGGATCTTGGAGATTGAAAGCCTGGCATCACGATTCAAACAGATCTCCACCTGAGCCAACCCCGATCCTGTAAGATTGACCACAACCTGACTGGAATTCCCAGTGTTAGCTCACAACTTCAAATGGAAATCAGAAAACAATAAAAATAATTACGAATGTGTCCCCCCAAACCCTATAGCATAGACAAGAAAAGGTACTCACCAAGACGAAGCCGCTGTAGCACAGAAGCAGGTTTTAAGCTTGGCATAGACAGCTCAAACTGCAGGCTAGGTTCCTTTCAACACGAGGCCTGTCACGTGGAAAGGACCAGCCCTAGCTTGGTGGGAACCTCCAAATATTAGGACTATTTCCTAAATGAGCTCTCTGACGACGCAAAAATTCCCCATCAAGCCAAATCAAAACCATACTAATTAAGAAATATCTAGGTTTAAAGGTAGATATGGGCTCTCAGGTGTCCCTGAGGGGGAAACAGGAAGGCTCAGGAATGCTACCCTGTGAGGAAGAAAGAGAGACCACGTGTTTCTCTTTTCATTGTCATTTATTTCAGCACTTGTTTTCTGTTTACTGTAGACCTGAATGAATCATCAGTAACAACCATCCAACAGATCAAATATTCCAATAGGAAAGAGAAAATGGATATAATATCAAAAAATAATTTTGAAAAGTTGGAACAGGATGGAGGGTCATGGGCTTCAGTAACTAGGGATTTATATTAGACAACATCAAAGATTTCTCAAACCTTTTATCTCAGGGTGTATATTTAAAACCAGTAGTAACAATCCTGTTAGGCAAGGCCACATTTTATTCAGATCTATTTTGGATTTACAACTGTAACTATCGCAATATGGCTTTAGGACAAGATCAGTTTTTTATCCAGATTCTTGATTATACTGGCATGTGGACAAGAAATGGCCAATCGGGACATTTATGGAGCATATACAATTGATTACATAATTTCTAAGTAGGTAATTATTACATAGCTAATCACTGCTAATCTCAACTACTGTGGAAGTAGGAAAATTCTCCACCACTGTCCTGTCTCTCCCTTTCTGCACTGTGAATCTACCAGCTTCAAGATGAACCTAAGAACTCAGTTCTTGCACAGATCAATCTTCATTTATAATCAACAATAAAAGACAGAGATACTGGAGGTCACTCATTACCTGGTCTATTTTTCCATCTCAAAAAACAGACAAGGTCCCGTCATGAAGGAGTTCAAGGACTACCTACCCAGCACTGGGCAGCAGAGGCAGGATTAGGTGCTTAAAGCAATTTTCTTTTTTATTGTTAAATATTAATTTATTATGTATACAATTTTCTGTCTGTGTGTATGTATGCAGGCCAGAAGAGGGCAACAGACCTGATTACAGATGGTTGTGAGCCACCATATGATTGCCTGGAATTGAACTCATAACCTTTGGAAGAGCAGGCAATGCTGTTAACCACTAAGCCATTAATCCCAGCACTCGGGAGGCAGAGGCAGGCAGATCTCTGTGAGTTCGAGACCAACCTGGTCTACAGAGCTAGTTCCAGGACAGGCTCCAAAGCCACAGAGAAACCATGTCTCGAAAAACCAAAAAAAAAAAAAAAGAAAAAGCAATTTTCAATTACATAGCATGAAGCAAAAACATTATAAGTTCATAGTCTCCCATTATAGTATGGCAAAGCCTCACCCTCGCCCAGGGAATTCAAACTCAACAAAGATCAGAGGCCAAGGGCCACTACCCAGGTCACCACTCAAACTAACAGAACCTGTCTGTTTCATGATCCATTGCTTTGTAATCAGCTAATAACTCAGCCAACCTGAACTTACTAGTGATCCCTTCAGCAGAAAAAGAGTATCCTTTAAAAAAACCAGTAAGATACTGGTGATCTTGATTAGCAAGTAGAGTCCTTCATTATCTAGGGTCACCCATCTGGGCTTCAAAACATTACGAGTTAACCGACCGGGTGAACAGAGATCAAATATCTCAAAGAGCAAAAGTACTCAAGGTTTGTCCTTCCACAATATGGTGAGATAAAACCCAAATTTGTAGATTAATAAAATCTTCTATTCTCCTAGAGCACTTCCTGTTCTTCATCCAAGGCACAGGGTCCTATGAATATACACACTATTATACACTCAGTGTCCAGTGTAGTGAACCCTTTAATTCATACTGCAACCAAACACAGGTCACATTAAACAATAACTGTTAAAAACAGGCCATGGAGTATCTCTCTCTGCTCTTTTCGGGTGCACACAGGTTTTGTCCCCCCCCCTCTCTCTGCCCCTCTCTTCTGTAATAAATATTCTCTCTGGATATATATCACATATCAGCATATATAGCACAATATGCTACCATATCAGGACTGCAGAGTCTACCTCTAACCCAGGAAATCAATACACAGGGAGGCTCAAAGTATGATATAGTTATGATCTCGAAAAATTATTATGAAAAGTTGAAGCAAGCTTTATGGCCATGTGTTACTATGGGAAATGCGTATACCATTAATTCTATTATCAATCATGCAATCTTAATTCACAGTTTAGCAGTGGAGTGCTACTCTACATAGGAGAAACCATTTACGAGCTCCACAAAATTAATTACAGAGTAAACGTAAACCTAAATGCTAAAAGTGTTATGGTATTCAACCTCACTCTGCAAGTCATGTCTATTTTTATTCTGGGGGATTACATCTCCCAGAAGGACGCTGTGCATAGAGGCCATAATGTTGCGACTAACCTGGGAAGACTACATTTCCCAGAATTACAGAGCTTTTAACAAAAGGGCCGCGCATGTGCAGAGTAGAGCTTCCGCCCACCTGATCTAAAAGACCACATTTCCCAGAAGGACCCAAGAGGCCATGCATGTGGAGAGTACTGCATCTGCCCACCTGATACAAAGGATCACATTTCCAGAATCACCCAGAGTTCAACGAGAAGGCTACACATGCACAGTAGACCTCACTCTGCAAGTCATGTCTATCCCTGTCTCTATCTTTGGCACAACTGGCCATGTGTCTCCCTGTCTGGGACCAGCCACTACTAGGGAACCAGCAGCCATCTCTGCCTGAGAATGGCTGCACTCAGAGCACACTGCCTGACACCACATGGCCTGACACCACCACTCAGGCCACCACTCTGGGACTGTCAGCCATTTTTTTCCTTGGACTGGCTGCTCCCAGGTACCTCTGCCTGCCACCACATGTCCTGCCACCACATGTCCTGCCACAACCGCTCAGGCCACCACTCTGGAAGCAGCAGCCATTTCTGCCTATGACTGGCTGCTCCCAGGGCACGCTGTCTGCCACCACATGGCCTGCTACCACCATTTTGGGAACTACAGATGCACACTGCCACCAGGGATCTTGCAGCATTTTTTTAAAAATTATAAAAAAAACGAAGAACTTCTGAAGATACTGAAGAGACCAGTAGTCTCTGAGTTTGGCAAATTTGGTGATAGCTCTCCCCGTACGACAACATAAGCAAGACAACATAAGGCACCATCGTTCGTGTATCTTAGAATATCCTTATTCTTGCCAGGCAGACAATATTTGGGGATTGATGGGATGGAGACTAAAGAGATTTACATTCCTGGTGAGACTGGAAAATAGGGGTTATAGGATACTGTCACTGACAGTTACATGAGGAGCCAAAAAAGTAAATAATAGAAGACCTGGAGGAGGCTGAACCACCATAGAAGAGTGGATACAGAGCACAGAAGGTGCCAACCTACTTAAGTGAACCCTATGCATTGCTCTTTGGCATTTGAACCTTGGGCTTTAGCAAACAATTCTTTCAAAGACAGCTCCATGTAAGTATCTGATTAACTTAGCCTTACAGTGACTTCAGTTCAAATCTCAGGATCTAACCACAATCTGGATGTCATGTGGTCACCATCATTCAAAACTCCTAACTAGAGATCTTCTAGGCATCAGGGAAGCACAATATGATTCCATTCAAAGAAGTCAGACTATATGACTGCAAGTTCCTTTTCTTTACTTAATAGGAAGTAAAAACTCAAGCTGGGGTCCATCTGACATGCGAGCTTATTGGTTCCAATAGATGTCTATTAATCAAAACATTATTTTGACTCTGGTTAAACGGTCAAGCATATTTTAAAGTATTTTAATGTCAGTCTCCATCCTGATTATCTTTGTTATTTACCCTCATTTTATGGAGGTTTTGGGCCCCTAAATATAACCGCTGAGAGAAACAAGAGGTGAGTGACAAGCCACTGGGTATGACACCACACTTTCTTTCTTTTTTTTTTTTTTTTTGATTTGTCGAGACAGGGTTTATCTGTGGCTTTGGAGCCTGTGCTGGAACTAGCTCTAGCTCTTGTAGACCAGGCTGGTCTCGAACTCACAGAGATTCACCTGCCTCTGCCTCCCAAGTGCTGGGATTAAAGGCGTGCGCCACCACCGCCCTGCGACAACAATCTTTCTAGGCCAACCATAGTGAGGCAAAACCGTGGACCTCTACCTTGAATGACTCAGTTTCTCTAGCCAAAAGAATACCCACTCCCATCCATCCACTGGAACCACACAAGCAACAAACACCATCCTGCACCCAAATTCAAAGATCCTGCAACCTCAGTGGTACTGAAATACAATACTGAGACGACCAAGAGGTGAGTGTACAGCGACCCAGCCATGGTCCTCAAAACCTGATTTGGGTTACCTAGACAGCCAGCAGGAGAGATTCATGCTAAGAGGACCAAGAGGGGAACTATAAAGCACAAGCTGGGAGAGCAACCCAGGAGAACAGAGCAAGAGAGCAGGCTAAAGGAGACCTCAGTGGCTGTCTGAGACACAGAGCATACAGTTAAGGAAGACTCAGACAGCCACTGGAAGAATTGGACCAACTGAATAGAAAAGATGGAAGAGAGAATCTCAGGGGTTAAAGATAGCTATATGAAATAAATGCATCAGCAAAATAAAACATTAAATATAACAAATTCTTAACACAAAATATCCAGGAAATATGGGAAAACATCAAAAGACAAAAACTAAGATTGATAGGGAAAGAAGGAGAAGAACTCCAGGTAAAAAACACTGGAAACACATTCACCAACATCATACAAGAAAACTTTCAAAACTTACAGAAATATAGACCTACAAAGATAGAAGAAGAGAACAGAACACAAGATAGACTGTATCAAAATAAAGTTCTATCGCCATATAATAATTAAAACACAAAGCTGTAGAATATAGACGGAATATTATGAGCAGCAGAGGGAAAAGGTAAAGTAAGATAGAAAGGTAGACCTATCAGAATTACACCAGACTTCTCAATGGAAACCAAGAAAGTCAGAAGTGCTTTGATATTCCATATCAAAACCCCAATTAAACTACCCATAGCCACAGACCCAGCATTACAGAAAGTACTAGAAGGAAACCACAAACAAAGAAAGCTAGCAGAACCCACAAAACTCAAAAAACAGATAACCACGCATCAGCAAAACCCACCTGCAAAGACATTGTATCCAATAAACAAAAAGTATTTCACAGATTAACAGCAACAAGAAAAATAAAAATAAGTAAATAAAGAAACATAATTAATTTTTGGGAACATGATACCTAAAAACAATTATGCTGTGTATAGTAAATTTACAGAAAAAAATTAATAAAATTCAATGACAATTAACAAAAATTTATAACAGATAAGCTGATTACAAAGCTACATTCATAGTAGCAACACTCAGAGTGATCAATAAGATTATAAAAAAATACTACACACTGACATAATGACTTATGGTAGGAAAGTGGTGGTGTACATCTTTAATCACAGCATTTGTGAGGCAGGCACAGGCAGATCTCTGAGTTCAAAGACAGAGAAACTCAAAACTCAAGAAAAAAATTAAATCAAAGCTATAAAAATCGGAAATATGAACAATATTTAAGATAAATATTTAGAAAAATAGAATACTTAAATTCTAATTTGGGTTAGGAAAAATTCCCAATCAAGCCCAATTTAAAAGATTTTTTTTTGTAAGAGGCTTACAGGGGCAAAAGCAGACCTGGCTTTTTTTAGTAAGTGCCCAGTGTACAGATACAAACAGAAATCTGCCTCAGCCAACCCCGATCCCACTAGATTGACCACAACCTGACTCAAATACCCAACATGAGCTCACGACTTCAAATGAAAATAAGAAGACAAAAATAAGTACGAATGGGACCCCCAAACCCTATAGCATAGACAAGAAAAGGACTCACCAAGATGTAGCCACTGTACCCACGAAGCCAATTTTAAGCATGGTGTAGAGAGCTCAAAATGCAGACTAGGGGCCTTTCAACACGAGGCCTGCCACGTGGAAATTACCTGCCCTAGCAAGGAGGAAACCTCCAAATGTTAGGAACATTTTCTGAACGAGCTCTCTGACGAATCAAAAATTCACAATCAAGAGAAATAAAAACAATCAAAATTAAGAAGTATCCAGGTTTAATAGGAGATCTATGCTCTCGGGTGGCCTCAAGGAGAAAACCTGGAAGCCATGTGGACAGCAAACCCAGGGAAGAGGAAAGGGAAACCACGTGCTTCTCTTTTGGGACATCAATTAAGTACCAAGGGAGGGGTCAGTACCTGGCATGCTGGGATTTGAAGTCGAGACCAAGCATGGTGGCTGGGACAGAAGCAAAGGACTAGGGAACAAATGTAGCTCGAGCGGGAGAGGTAGGGAGTGTAGGCTTGAGGGGGTAGGGGAGGGGCCAGTGCCTCAGGAAGCATGGTGCTGACACTGGCTAAGGTGGGGGTGGACCGAGAGAACAGAGACCAAAAAACTATGGACAGAAAACCGTGTATATGTAAGTTTTGCTCATTTGTATCAGACAGGCTCAATTTAATAGATTTTTTTAAGAGGCTTACAGAGGCAAAAACAGACCTGGCCTTGAACAATATGTGCCCATTTAGAGAATTTGAACAACCACGTGGCCTAAGTCCATTTCAAAGCATCCTCACTCTGCAAGTCATGTCTGTTTTTCTTCTGGGGCACTACATCTCACAGAAGGCCACTGTGCATAGAGGCCATATGTTGCGCCTAACCTGGAAAGACCACATTTCCCAGAATCACACAGCGTTTGAGAAAAGGGCCGCGCATGTGCAGAGTAGAGCTTCTGCCTGCCTGATCTAAAAGACCACATTTCCCAGAAGCACCCAGAGTTAGACAAAGAGGAGATGCATGTGGAGAGTACTGCATCGGCCCGCCTGATTTAAAAGACCACATTTCCCAGAATAACCCAGAGTTATTTTTTTAAGAGGCTTACAGGGGCAAAAACAGACCTGGGCTTAAACTGTACGTGCCCATTTAGAAAATATGAACAACCACGTGACCTAAGTCCATTTCAGAGATTTGACAAAAGTGGCTCTTAGGTAAAAAAGTGATATCAGAGATTGAATGACCAGCGTCCCAATACAAACAGATGTCCACCTCAGCTAAAACAGATCCCTCAGGATTGGCCACAACCTAACTGGAATTCCCAGTGTGAGCACATGATTTCAAAAGGAAATCCGAAAACAACATAAATAAGTACAAATGGATACCCACAAACAGTATAGCATAACAAGAAAAGGAACTCACCAAGACGCTGCCGCTGTAGCACAGAAGCAGTTATTAAGATTGGCATGGAGAGCTGGACCTGAAGACTAGGGGCCTTTCAACACGAGGGCTTCCACGTGGAAAGGACCTGTCCTAGCTAGGTAGGAAACTCCAAATGTTAGAAATATTTCCAAAGTGAGCTCTCTGACTATGCAAAAATTGCCAATCAAGCAAAATCAAAACCATGCCAATTTAGAAATATCCTGGCTTAAAGGGAGATTTGTGCTATCAGGTGGCCCCAAGAAGGAAACAGGAAGCTCCAGGAAAGCAACAAGCAGGAGGAAAAGAGGAAGACCACGTGTTTCTCTTTGGGGAGGGGATGACTTAAGTACCCTGTGTAGGGGTGCCAGCACCACCCCCAGGGAGGGGTCAGAAACTGGCATGATGGGATTTGAAGTCCACACCAGGCCTGGTGGCTGGGATAGATGCTAAGGATTGGGGCCTAAGCTCACAACCTAACTCTTTGTGTGATTTAATGTCTCCTAAGAACTGGTACATCCTTATACCATCAATTCTATTATCAATTATACTCTTCTACATCACAGTTTAGCAGTGGAGTGCTATTCTACACAGGAAACCTTTTACAAGACCCACAAAATTAACTACAGACGAATCGTAAACATGAATGTTAAAAATGCAGAAGTTCAGAAAACCAAGGAGAGACCACAAGTCTCCGAGTTTGGCTCTGTGTATGTCATTTTTTTAGAGTCGGGTGGAGGCCCCACGAAAAGAAAAAACAACAACAGGTTTTATACTCACAGCTTCATGGCATGAACTCTCACAATCTCTTCACTGGGTTTCTGACTCTGCCAATCATGGATGCCAGTAAGAATGAATGCTGAGTTGTAACCACAAACTCAGAACATAGTACCTTAAATTTTGATTTTTTTCTGGTTTCCAGGACCAGCAGATGATGAGTGGTCCTGAAAAGTTTAACTTCTTAATTGAAAGACAATAACACACTTGGACCACAGGCATAGAAGGTTTTGTATAGAAGTTGCTTCCTAGGACTAGGAATCATCTTGCTTACTAATTACATAAATGGAAGGTTTAAGTGGATCGAGTCTTACTCCTAGAGCATCTTGCTAGGCTTCCATTCCATGGCAAGGGCCTTCTCTATAACAGTAATAAACTCCTTGAAAATCCCTGCTTATCCTAGTAATTGGTTGCCACCTGTAACTACCTTTCATTTTCATTTATTTCAGGACTTGTTTTCTGCTTACTGTAGACATGAATGAATCATCACTAATAAACATAAAACAGTTCCAATATTTAAAGAGGAAAGAGAAAATGGATGTTATAATCTAAAAAAATTATTTTGAAAAGTTGAAACAGGATGGATGTGCTTCAGTAAAGAGGGATTTATATTATAGAATATCAAAGATTTCTTAAAACATTTTGTCTAAAAGTGTATATTTAAAACCAGTGATAACAGTCCTGTTAGGCAGGGCCACATTTTACTCAGATAGATTTTGGTTGAACTACTGTAACTATAGCAATTTGGCTTTAAGACAAGATCAGTTTTTTACCCAGATTCTGGATTATACTGGCATGTGGACAAGAAATGACCACCTGGGACATTTATGGAGCATCTAAAATTGATTACCTAATTACTAAGTAGATAATTATTACATAGCTAATCACTGCCAATCTCAACTACTGCTGAAGTAGGAACCTTCTCCACCAATGTCCTGTCTCTCCCTTTCTGCACTGTGAATCTACTACCAGCTTCAAGCTGAACCTAAGTACTCAGTTCTTGCACAGATCAATCTTCATTTATGATAAACAATAAAAGACTGAGATACTGGAGGTCAATCATTAGCTGATCTATTTTTCCTTCTCAAAAAACCAACAAGGTCCCGTCATGAAGGAGTTGCAGGACTACCTAACCAGCACTGGACAGCAGTGTTTAAAGCAATTTTCAATTACATAGCATGAGGAAACAACATTATAAGTTCATGGTCTCCCATGCTAGTATGGCAAAGCCTCACCCTCGCCCAGGGAATTCAAACTCAACAAAGATCAGAGGACAAGGGCTACTAACAAGGTCACCACACAAACTAACAGAACATCTCTGGCTCATGGTCCATTGGTTTATAAGCAGCTAATAACCCAGCCAACCTGAACTTCCTGGTGATCCCTACAGCAGAAAAAGGGAATCCTTTAAAAAAAAAAGCCAATAAGGTACCGGTGATCCTGATTAGCAAGTCAAGTCCTTCATTACCTAGGGTCACCCATCTAGGCTTCAAGACATTACCAGTTAACCTACTGGGTGAACAGAGATCAAATATCTCAGAGAGCAAAAGTCCCCCAGGTTTGTCCTTCCACACTATGGTGAGATAAGACCCTAATTTGTAGTTTAATAAAATATTCTATTCTACAGACAGCCACTAGGAAGAATTGGACCAACAGAATAGAAAAGATGGACGAGAGAATATCAGGGGTTGAAGATATATGAAATAAATTCATCAGCCAATGAAAACATTATATCTAACAAATTCTTAACACAAAACATCCAGGAAATCTGGGAAAACATAAAAAAAAAACTAAGAATGATAGGGATAGAAGGAAAATCTAGATAAATGAACAGAAATTATACAGAGGGAGGTATAAAACACCATAATAAAAGAGATGGAAGAGAGAATATCAGGAGTTGAAAACAGATAGATAAAATAAATTCATCAGTCAAAGAAAACATTAAATGTAACTAATTCTTAACACAAAACATCCGTGAAATCGGCAAAAACATAAAAATACAAAACCTAAGAATAATAGGAATGGAAGAAGAACAACTCCAGCTCAAAGACAAAGAAACTATATTCAACAAAATCATACAAGAAAACTTTCCCAATTTAAAGAAAAATATTCATACAAAAGGAGAAGCTTAAAATAGACAAGATCAAAAAAGTACTCTCACAATAACTCTAAATATGAATGAACTGAATCCACCTATAAAGAGACACAGGCTAAGAGAATGGATAGGAAAACAAGATCCAGACTTCTGTTGTATACAAGAAACACACCTCAACATCAAAGACAGACATTACTTCAGAGTAAAGGGTTGGGAAAAGGTTTTCCAATCAAATGGACCTAACAGACAAGCAGGTGTATCTATCATATTATCTAACATTAAATTTCAAACTAAAATTAGCAGGAGGACACTTTAGACTCATAGAAAGATGAATCTATCAAAATAAAATCTCAATCCTTAACATCTATGCATCTAATACAAGAGCACTCACATAGGTAAAAGAAACATTACTAAAGCTTAAAACACACAACAAAATCCACACACTAAGAGTAGGAGACTTCTACACTCCACTGTCCACAATGGACAGGTCAACCAGACAGAAACTTAAGAGAAATAAGGAAACTAACAGATGCCATGAATGAAATGGACTTAACAGAAACGTACAGAACACTACACCTAAACTAAAAGGAATGTACCTTCTTTTCAACACCTCATGGAACATCCTCGACAATCAAGCACATACTGAACAAAGCAAACATCCACAGATACAAAAAAATTGGAGTAACCCTATGTATCTTAGTGGATCGCCAAAGTTTAAAGTTAGAACATAAGACAACAATACTATAAGAAATGCTAAAAAATCATAGAAATTGAACAGTAACCTACTGTACCACCCATGGGTCAAGATAGAAATGAATTAAAGACTTCCTAAAATTAACAATGTACCCAAACCTATGGGACAATATGAAAGGAGTACTAAGAGGAAAGCTCGTAGCACATACAGAAAGCTCACGAAAGTGACTTAACACCACATATGAAAGCACTAGAACAAAAAAGCAAACATGACCAGAAGGAGCAGAAGACAGAAAACAATCAAATTGAGGACTGAAATAAATTACATAGAAACAATTTACAAAATACAAAGAATCAATGAGACAAAGAGCAGGTTCATTGAGAAAATTCAACAAGATAGACGAACCCTTATCCGAACTAATAAAAAAGCAATGAAAGAAAATCAAAAATAACACAATCGAATAAAAAGGGGAACATAACAACATACACTAAGGAAATCCAGATAATCCTTACATAATACTACAAAAAATTGTACTCCACAAAATTAGAAAACATAAAAGAAATGGACAATTTTCTGGATGGATAAGTACCATATAACAAAATTAAATCAAGAACAGGTGAGCAATTTAAATAGATGTTTAAACTGTAAGGAAATAGAAGCTATCATGAAAAGCCTCACAAACAAAAATATCCCAGGGAAAAATGGTTTTAATGCAGCATTCTATACCAACTTCCTATTATCCTCAAAGTGTTCACCATAATAGAACCAGAAGGAACATTGCCAAACTCTTTTTATGAGACTACAGTTAACATGATACCAAAACCACAAAGACTCAAACAAGAAAGAGAATTACAAACTAATCACACTTATGAACAAAGATGCAAAAATACTCAACAAAATGCATAACACAGAATCCAAGAACACATCAAAAAATCCACCATGATCAAGTCAGCTTCATCCCAGAGATGCAGGGATGGTACAACATAAAAAAAATCTATGTAATCCATCATATAAATAAACTGAAAGAAAAAATACCTATAACCAACTCATTAGATATGCATTTGACAAAACATAATACCTATTCATGACAAACATCTTGGAGACAACAGGGATACAAGGAATATATCTAAACATAATTAAAGCAATATACATCAAACTGACAGCCAGCATCTAATTAAATGTGGAGAAAAAGTGATTCCCCTAAAATCAGGAAGAAGATGAGGCTGTCCACTACACCTCCATATCTATTATACATTGTTCTTGAAGTTCTACCTAGAGCAATATAAAAACAAAAAAAGGAATCAAGGGGATTCAAATTGGAAATTTGTTATTTGCAGACAATATGATAGTATTTATAAGTGACCTTAAAAACACTACAGGGGAACTTCTACAGGTGATAAATACCTACGATAATGTGGCAGGATAGATACAAGATAAAATCAAAAAAAAAAAAAACCAGTAGGCCTCCTATATACAAATGATAAAGGAGCTGAGAAAGAAATCAGAGAAACATTACCTTTCAAAATAGCCACAAATTAAATAAAATATCTTGGGGTACCACTAACCAAATAATTTAAGGACCTTTATGAAATGAAATTTAATTTTTCGTAGAAAGAAATTGAAGAAAACACCAGGAAATGGAAAGATCTCCCATGTACTTGGATAGATAGGATTACAATAATAAAAATGTCAATCTTACCAAAAGCATTCTATAGATTAGAAGCAATTCACATCAAAATAACAACAAGATTCATCATGGACATTTAGAGAACAATAATCAACTTAATGCAGAAAAACTAAAAACCCAGGATACCAAAAAAAATCCGGTATGAGAATGGAACTTCCAGAGGCATCACAATCCATCAACATCAATTACAAAGCTACACTAATGAAAACAGCTTGGTATTGGCATAAAAACAGAGACGTTGAACATTGAAATAAAATCAAAGACCCAGATACTAAATCACAAACCTATGAACACCTGATTTTTGTCAAAGACGCTAAAATTACACAATGGGGATAAAAGCATCTTCAAAAAATAGTGTTGGCATAACTGGATGGCAACAGGTGGAAGAATAAAAATAGATCCATATCTATCCCCATGCACAGAACTTAAGTCCAAAAGGATTAGAGACCTCAATATAAATCTGACTACTGTAAACCTGATAAAAGAGATAGTGGGAAGTAGCCTTCAATGCATGGGGACAAGAGACCACTTTTTAAATATAACACCAGTAGCATAGACACTGAGAGCAACAATAAATAATAGAACGCCCTAAAAATTAGAACTTACATATAAGACTAGATACAGTAGAGAAGGCTTTGGACCTTCCACAAAGCAATGTGCCTTACCTTCTCTAAGGAATGGATGGGTGGCTGCTTCTTTGATCCCAGCTGCTGAGACCTGAAATAATCACAAAGAAACCATATTATTTGTAATGATGTTTTGTAACATGAAGGGCCAGCATTAAAACAATTCAAAGAGAGCATAATAACATACAGTATCAATATTCTCTGTATATAATCCATCTCTATGTGACTTTACTTAACCTCTTTTTTTTTATATTTACTTTTTCTTTTTGAGACAGGTTCTATTCATCTTTGAACTGGAAGAAATCTATTGACCAGGCTGTCCTTGAACTCACAGAGACCTGTCCATCCCTGCCTCCCACACATTGGAATTAAACGTGTGTCCTGAAGTATCAGAGGTCAATCTACCTCTGGCTCCCAAGTATTGGGATTAAAGGTGTGTACCAACACACCCAAATACTCTGTATTTCCACTTTAAGAACTTTAACCTTTACTCTGCATATGTTTTAAATATACCTTAAACCATTTAGAAGTTTTCTTCATATTTGAATCTCTCTTTATTGTATATCTTTTTCTAACCACATGAGTCTTTATGGAGATTAAAGCCATGGCTTTGACAGATGGATCGAGCCCATTCCTTAGCTTTATGTGATTCCAGCCTTGAGGCTGAGGTACAGGCCAAAGCCCTGTTCATTGCCTCAACTCTACAGTGTTTCAAGGTAACAGCCAGAAAGCAAACTGCAGTATTCTGCTCACAGACCATACTCAAGTGCTTTCATATTCAGACTGCCTGCCTGAAAGAATAAGAGTTTGCCATGGCAGAAACTCAAAGAAAGCAGCCATTTTAAAACTGCTTAACTTTTTTGCTGCTAACACGGAAACCAGAAAAGCATGCGTTCAGCTTTTCATCAACACTGTTTAAGTGTTTCCTGGCAGGACCTCTTAAAGAGCTGCAGAATTTCGCAGCTAAAGCAGAGTCAGGAAGCCTCTCTTAGATGAGAGCACTTGCTTGCCTATAAGACACAGAGCCAAGAAATTGCTGCTACCAAGAAAAGATGCTTACCTGTATTTTTTGCAAAGGTTTGTAAGGCTTTCTGTGGATGCAGTTATACACATGAGCGCCATTATGTAACATGAGGGGGACATGCACATTGGAATTTCTGCCCTGCCAAATTAACCAGAACTGGCCAGCCCTTTTATCTGAGAGTGTATATGTAAAACCAGTAAAATAACAGTCATGTTAGGCAGGGGAGGGAAGAGGGGGAATGGCGGAGTGGGTAGGGAATGGGAGGAGAGGAGAAAGTGTAAATTTCTGAATGAAAAAAATTAATTAATTAAAAGAACAAAATACAAGATAAAAGACTTTTAAAGAATCAATATATACCTAAAGCAACTCTGTTGAAAATTGTTTCACAAGCTTTTGGTGGGGGGGGGGTTGAGAGAGGGTTTCTCTGTAGCTTTGGAGCCTGCCATGGAACTAGCTCTTGTAGACCAGGTTGGCCTGCCTCTGTGTTATGAGTGATAGGATTAAAGGCATGCACCACCACTGCCTGTGTACAGGCACTTTTGAAAACAAGTTTATTGCTATTTTTTACAAATCTTTGCACATGAGAATGAATGTTCTCTGCACGTATACAGGATATGGAATAATAGATATTTGTGAGCCTCTAAACTTGAATGTTGGTATTGGAATTCAGAATATATGAGGAACCACCTACAAAGACATTTTAGCCAATAAACCAAAATCTTTCATAGATTAACAGCAACAAGAAAAACAAAACGTCAGTAAATGAAGAAGCAAATAACCAATTCTTGGGAACATTATGCTGTGTATAGTAAATTGGAAGCATATAATGAATATATTTCAATGACGATTTCAAAAAATTTATAACAGAAAAGTTGATTACAAAGCTACAGTCATAGTGGAAACACTCAGAGTGATCAATGAAGTTATTAAAAAATAATTATGAAAAATAATTTAATATCTGCTTCCTGTCACAAAGATTATATCACAAGATACAGATTCTGCACTATCTACCTGCCCAATAACATGAACACCTGAGAAACTTTGGTAGTTCCTTTTGTCAACTAGAACTAAAGATCACTGAATCATATCATTGTGGCTGGTGAGAGCAGAAAGTTAGAAGCATTCTAATCATGTATTGCAAAAAGACAATCAACACCACTATAGTTCTACCACCTTTTAAAATATTTGAGACATTTATAAGAAAAACTTGAAAGTGGAATGCAATATTCAAAAATTTTAGAAAACATATCATCGGTTTTCCAATCTATCTTCCCACTGCACACCAAAAGCATGACCCTGTGTGTAGACTCTAAAATGATATTACAAGCATAATATTCTACCATACGAGAGCTGCAGAGTCTCCCTCTTCCCAGAAAATCCATACTCACAGAGGCTCAGAGGACAAGGACCACTGGCCAGGTCACTACGCAGAACAACAGAAACATAGCCTGGCTCATGTTCCATCCAAATGTCAGCAGATATGCCAGCTCAACAGACCTTATATGAACACCCTACACTCACCATGGCATAGATTGTGGTCTTCCATACAAGTCATTACAAGAAAAGCAGCGAAGAATCATGAAAAGAACCACCTGTAAGCTAGCACACATTATTATTCCTGCTTACTAAGCCTTCGCAGAGTCCATCACTGGCTAATACCACCCTGCTGGGCCTCAGAATATTATCAGCTCCAATAATGGATGATCAGAGAGCAAATTACTAACATATAACAGAACTTTATGTTCTGCCCTTACAGACCAGGAGGCAGGGCCTTTGTCCAGAAAGTTTGTATTTTAGTACGGGTTTCATCAACGTTCTGAGAGCATATCCTGTTCCTCATCCAAACCACAGGGATGTCCTTTGTGTGGACATGCCATTAAACACTCAATGTGCAGTGTAGCCAACCCATCATATAATACCTGAGAAAACCTGCAGCCAAACACAGGTCACATTCACAACTATTGATAAAGTAAAGAAGGCCATAAATTAGAAGGCACTGGAGAGTCATAGTAGGGCTTGGGGACAGAAAAGAAAATGTGGATATGATATAGTTATAATCTCAAGAAATTATTTTGAAAAGTTGAAACAGGATTTATGGCCATGGGCTCCATAATCTAGGGATTTGTAATAAAGCACATCAAAGATATCTAAATCTTTTAACTCAGGGTATATATCTAAAACCAGTAACAGTCCTGTTAGGCAGGGACACAACATTTAACTATGATCTATTTTGTTTGAACTATTGTAACTATAGCAATTGGGTTTCATAATAAGGTCAGTCAAGATTCTTCATTGCCTATTCTGTGGACACCAAGAAATGACCATCAGGACATTTATGGAGCATCTAAAATTAATTACCTAATTCCTAATTAGGCAATCAGTACATAGTTAAACATTGCTAATCTCAGTTACTGTTGAAATAGGAAAGTTCTCCTGTCTCTCCTTTTCTGTACTGTGAATCTACCAGCTTCAAACTTTGTCTATGCACTCAATTCATTCACAGATGCGTCTTTATCTACAATCACACAGGAAAAGTCAGAGACAAGAGGTCACTCATTAGCTGGTTTATTTTGGCTCTCATAGACCAGTCAAAGCCTAATCCTGAAATATAGCCAGCATTGTTTAAAGAAATTCGCAATTACAAAGCATCAGGAAACAATATTACAAGCTCATAGTCTTCCATGCCAGGATGGCAGAGCCTCCACCACACTCAAAAAAGCTCAGAGTTCAAGAGCCACTACCCAGGTCACCACAAAGAACAACAGAACATGTCTGACTCCTGATTCATCCCTATCCAAGCAGTTCTGACAGCTCAGCCAAACTGCTCTTCCTGGTCTGAGGACAGTAGCTCATAGATTCAACATAGCATGGCTTGTGGTCCTCCAAACAGATCCTTAGAGCAAAACAAGAGAATCAGGAAACAACCTGTTTAATTATGTTTTTATATAGATTCTTGAATGCAAAGTTTGTGGTGTGTCACTACTCATTGCTAATGTCAACTACCGTCCCAGCAGGAAAACTTTCATACTCTTTCCTGCCCATCCATTTTTCCATTGTGACTATGTTTGCTTTACAGTTGCTCAGTGAACTAAATTCTTACATCAGTCCTACTACACTTGTAAATTCACAATAAAATCTAGAGAAGTTGGAGTGTACTCATTCATTGATCTATTTCTCCTTTACACAGACCAGTCAAGGTCCATCCTGGTTGGAGTTGCAGGACTATCTTTCCAGCACTGGGTAGCAGAGGCAGGATTAGGTGTTCAAAGCAATTCCCAATTAGATATTGTGAGGTAAGCCTGAGTCACAGGAGACACTGATATAAACCAGTTGTTGTCGATCTTCCTAATGTTGTGACCATTTAAAAGAGTTCCTCCTGATGTGTTGAAACTCAACTAAAAACTTATTTTCATTGCTACTTCATAACTATATTTTTGCTACTGTTATGAATTATAATATAAAATATCCGTGCTTTCTGATGGTCTTAGGCCAGTCCTGTGATAGGATCATTTGATCACCCATAAGAAGCTGTGACCACAAAAGTTAAGAAACCCTGCTATAAACTGATATAAATAAACAAACAGCACTTAAGAAAAAATGGAATGAAATTCTTAAACTAGAAAACATCGAAAAATATACCAGTAATGCATCTAAATTAAATAAATGCTAAAAATAACACCAATAAATGATGCTTTAAAATGATAAAAAAATTATAGTAGAACACTTATCTATCCTAAATTTGAAATGGAGTAGTCCCTTCCCTGAGAGAAAGAACGACATTAATAAGAGACTGTATGACTTTGTTCCACTAAACAGCACTGAATCATGTCATTGTGGCTGGTGATAGCAAAAAGTTAGAAGCATTATAATTATGTATTGCTAAAAAGACAATAAACATCACCATAATACTACCAGCTTTGAAACATTTATAAGACAAACTTGAAAGTGAATGCAATATTCAAAAATTCTAGAAACCACACCATCAATTTTCAAATCTCTCTTGTCACTGCACACCAAGAGCATGACTCTGTTTGTACACTGGACTGTGGTATTACAAGCATAATATCCAGGCTTGCAGAGTCTCCCCTTCCACTCCCCACGGCCATCCAGGACACTGTGGGCATGGGCTCTGGTGTGTCCCCCCCCACCCCGCAGCACCATCAGCACATACCTGAAGCCTCTCTGGGCACGGCCCAGGCCCCCGGTGGAGTCCTGGTCGCTGTCTGGGCAGAATCTGTGGACACTGGGGCGCGCTGTGGCCCTCTGTGCCCTATGTGGCCCTCTGGGAATCTTCCTGCAGCCTCCAGCGAGGCATCCCGGGGTCCAGGGGCGTCCTGAGTCCAGTCAGGGGCCTGCGGAGGGCACGGGGGAGACATGGGGTCAGCTTCTGGGACGGGCAGAGGGGCCTGGCGGGCTCTGGTCTCTGTCTGTGCAGAGTCTAGAGGCCTCCTGAGTGTCCTGTGTCTGCACAGGGGCGACCAGGACACCATGGGCATGGGATCTGCCCCCCCCCCAGCACCATCAGCACGTACCTGAAGCCTCTCTGGGCATGGCACAGGCCCCCGGTGGAGTAATGGTCGCTGTCTGGGTAGAGTCTGTGGACACTGGGGCGCACTGTGGCCCTCTGTGCCCTATGTGGCCCTCTGGGAATCTTCCTGCAGCCTCCAGCGCGGCATCCCGGGGTCCGGGGGCATCCTGAGTTCAGTCAGGGGCCTGCGGAGGGCACGGGGGAGACGTGGGGTCAGCGTCTGGGACGGGCAGAGGGGCCTGGCAGACTCTGGTCTGTCTGTGCAGAGTCTGGAGGCCTCCTGAGTGTCCTGTGTCTGCACAGGGGCGACCAGAGCACTGTGGGCATGGGCTTTGCCCCCCACCCAGCACCATCAGCACGTGCCTGAAGCCTCTCTGGACATGGCCCAGGCCCCCGGTGGAGTCCTCGTCGCCTTCTGGGCAGAGTCTGTGGACACTGTGGCCCTCTGGGAATCTTACTGCAGTCTCCAGCGAGGGATCTCGGGGTGCGGGGGCATCTTGAGTCCAGTCAGGGGCCTACATAGGGCACAGGGGAGACGTAGGGTCAGCATCTGGGCCGGGCGGACTCTGTCCAGAGTCCGGGGCCCTCCCGAGTGTCCTGTGTCCTCTGGCCGCCACTGCAGGAGGGAAGCCGCGCTGATGGCTCGCTCCCTCCCCACTCCCTTCTCGCTCCCTCTGTTCGCCCGCCCACCCCGGTTCTGGCGGGAAGCCTAGTGGAGCGCTCCTTCCCCACACGCAGCAATCGCGGCTCCACAAGCGAAGGCTGGCTGGAGGCAGCGGCGGCGGCGGCGGTTTTTCTTCTTTTTTCTCCTTTCTCTGCTACTCCCGCGTGCTGGGAGCTGGCTCCCAGTGTGGCAGGAGCGGCGGGAAAGCAGGAATGAAGGAAGGAAGGAAGGAAGGAAGGAAGGAAGGAAGGAAGGAAGGAAGGAAGGACGGAAGGACGGACCCGGGCTTCCAGCCCGGGGATCCTGGGAGAACGAGTCCGTCACAGACTGGTACCGGACTACAGGAAAAATGGCCGCCGAGAGGAATCATGGTAGACGTAGTCCTGGACCGGGAATCGGGTCCAGGAGCCCCAGGGGCTACGGAGAGCGGCAGGACCGTCCATGCAAGGCTCGGGGGAGTGTCCACGGTCCCGGACACGCACCGCGGGGACCACACACCCCGCCCCCGGAAACACAGTCACCCCGAGTCCTTAGGGCCCCTCCCCGGCCCTGGCAACGCACAACCCCCGGCGCCACCAAACCCTAGCAATGCCCCACCCCTAGCCAAGCCTCAGCCATAGCCAGGCCATAACCACAGCCCCCCAGTCCCCCTAAGGGCCCGCTGACCCAGAGTGCCCGGTCACCCGGCCCCCACCCCCCCGGCCGTGGCAACGCCCCACCTACCCAGAGCGCCAACCACCTCTACCAACGCCCCACCCCTAGCCCATTACAGAATTAGTGACCAGTATAATAAACCCTTTCCCTTATACTGCAGATAAGTTGGAGGACACTCATCTATTTTCCTTCTCACTGACCACTTAAGACCCAGCCTTGCAGCGGTTACAAGAATTTCTTTCCAGCACTGAGACACAGAAGCAGGACTAAGTGTTCAAAACAATTCTAAACTACATAGTGTGAGAAAAGTTGGTCTATATAAACTCAAGGTCAGCCTGGTCTACAAAGCTAGTTTCAGGACAGCCAAAGCTACACAAAGAAACCTCGTCATAAACAACAAAAATGTATTAATTTAGTTGTCTGTGATGTGCCCAACTATAATTCAGGTACATTGGAGATAAGGTGGTCAAATAACGCTGATTCTCTACAAGATTCTAGTCTATACAGTGAGTTCCAGGACAGCCAGAGATTCATAATGAGGATATTTTTTAAACAAAAAGAAAAAATTAAAACTTATAAATAAAAGTAATAAACATGATATTTTTGGTATGACTAATTTGGAACACTGATGAAGATATAAGGTGATTAATTTATCCTTGAGGTCCTAACAGGTTTAGATAGATGGCAAGGGATATAAACAACTAAGTTAACCCAGCCTTACAGAAAGTACTAGAAGGAAATCCCGAACAAAGGAAGCTCACTTCACCAACAAAAAATAAAGCAACAGATAACCTCACATCAGCAAACCAAAGGAAGGGAAACACACAACAACTCCCACTGAAAAAGAACAGGAATTAACAACCACTGGTCATTAATAGCACTTAATATCAATGGTGTCAACTCACCTATAAAAGGACACAAACTAAGAAAATGGATAGGAATACAAGATCCAGACTTCTGTTGTATACATGAAACACGCCTCAACCTCAAAGACAGACATTGCATCAGAGTACAGGATAAGTTTTTCCGATTAAACGCACCTAAGAAAAAAGTAGGTGTAGCTATCCTAATATCTAACATAAAATAAATCAGAAGAGATGAAGAAAGACAGTTTATATTCATAACAAGATAAATCTATAAAACTGGAGTCTCAATCCTTAACATTTATGCCCCAAATACAAGAGCATTCACATGTGTAAAAGAAACATTAAAAAAGCTTAAAATATACACAAAAATCCACACACTAATAGTAGGAGGCTTCGATATTCCACTAACCACAATATTACTTTGTTATACAAGACAAAACATTAATAGAGAAATAAGGAAACTAACAGATGTCATGAATGAAAAGGAGTTAACAGACATATACAGAACATTTCACCTGAACACAAATGAATAAACCTTCTTCTCAGCACCTCAGAACCTTCTCTGAAACTGACCACATACTGCATAGCAAAGCAAATATCCACAGGAAAAAAAAAATTGGAGTAACCCTATGTATCTTAGTGGATCAACAAGGTTTAAAGTTAGAACTTAAAAACAACAGTACTATCAGAAATCATAGAAATTCATGGAAATAAAAGAGTAAACTATTGAACCACCCCTAGGTCAAGGAAAAAATAAAAAAAGAAATTAAAGAATTCCTAAAATTAAGCAAAAATGAAGCCACAAAGTACCCAAACATATGGGACACTATGAAAGCAATGATACGGGGAAAGTTCATAGCACATAAAGAAAGTGGAGGGGCTAGAGACAAGGCTCAGAGGTTAAGAGCATTGCCTGCTGTCCCAAAGGTCCTGAGTTCAATTCCCAGCATCCACATGGTGGCTCACAGGTATCTGTAATGGGGTCTGGTGCCCTCTTCGGGCCTGCAGGCATACACACAGACAGAATATTGTATACATAACAAATAAATAAATGTTTAAAAAAAGTGGAGAAAGGTCACTAGATAAACTCTTTTCTAAACTAACAAAAAAAAAGATAGAACATCCAAATTAACACAATCGGAAATGAAAAGGGATACCTAACAACAGACGCTAAGAGAATTCTTAGATCATACTACAAAAACCTGTACTCCACAAAATTAGGAAACATAAAAGAAATGGACATTTTTCTGGTTAGGTACCATATACCAAAAATAAATCAAGACCAGGTGAACAATTTAAATAGACCTATAAACTATAAGGAAATAGAAGCTATCATCAAAAGCCTCACAAACAAAAATATCCCAGGGACAAACAGTTTTAATGCTGAATTATACTCCTCAAAGTGTTCCCCATCATAGAACAAGAAGGAACAATGCCAAAATCTTTTTTTATGAGACTAGTTACCATGATCCCCAAACCACACAAAGACTAAACCAAGAAAGAGAGTTAACTCACTTATGAACTTAGATATCCAAAAATAATCAAGAAAATACTAGCAGACAGAATCGAAGAAAAAAAAATCAAAAAAAGGCTTCATTTTCAAGTCAACTTGATCCCAGAGATGAAAGAATGGTAAAAAATAAAAAAAACTATTAATATAATACATCATGTAAATAAAATGAAAGAAAAAAACATATGACAAACTCATTAGATGCTGAAAGAGCATTTGACAAAATATGATACCCCATCATGATAAAGGTCTTGGAGAGATCAGGGGTACAAGAAAGATATCTAAAAAATATAAAAGCACATGTCAGAATGGCTAAGTCCAAAAAAAACAATGATAACATAAGCTGAAGAGGATGTGAAGTAACTGTTGGGAATGCAAACTTGTGCAACCACTTTATAAATCACTATGGATGTTTCACAGAAAACTGGAAATCAAAGCACCCCAAGATCCAAAAATGCCACTATTGGAATTATAACAAAAAGACGTGCAATCATACTACAAAGATATATGTTCAACTATGTTCATAGAAGCATTTTTTTGTAATAGTCAGAACCTGGTAACACACTGAATACCCCTCAACTGAAGAATGGATAAAGAAAATGTGGAACATTCACATAGTTAGATTACTACTCAGTGGTAAAACAAAAAGATATGTTAAATTCTACATGCAAATGGATGGAACTAGAAAACACCATCCTGAGTCAGGTAACTCAGGCCCAAAAAGATGAATATGGTATTATGTACTCAATGATAAGTGGATATTAGCTATAAAAAGAGGATATTGACTCTATAGTTCATGATCCTAGAAGCTAAGTAACAATGTGAACCCTAAGAAAAACATATAAATCCACTTGGAATTCAAAATATAAAAGATCAGCTGAAATAAAATGGGAACACAAGGATGGGGAAAAAGAAAGGTAGGAGAAGAGAAGGGGGAAAGGGGAGGGGTGAAGAGAACTTGAGGAAATGGGATCATTGAGATAGAGGAAGGTCAGAGATGAGAGCAAGGAAAGAGATATCTTGATAGAGGGAGCCATTATGAGGTTATCAAGAAACATGACTTTAGTAAATTCCTAGGAATCCACAAGGATGACCACAGATAAGACCCTAAGCAATAGAGAAGGGGGGACCTGAGCTGGCCTTCTCTTGTAGTCAGAATGATGAATAACTTAAATATCACCAAAGAACATACATCCATCGAATGATGGAAGCAGAGGCAGAGACACACATCAAAGCTCTGGACTGATCTTTCAAAGTTCAATTGAAGAGTGGAAGGAGTGAGAATGAGCAAAGAGGTCAAAACCATGATGGGCTCACCCACTGAAACAGTTTAACTGAGCTAATGGGAGCTAACCAACACCACTAAGACTGGGAAGGAACCAGCATAGGTCCAAACTATTCATTCATAGTATTCCTTGTATGTGTACCATTACAGAGTAACTGACCAGTGTAATAAACCCTTTCCCTTACAGCTCTGAAATTCTGAAGCCAAACATAGGTCACATGCAAACAACAATCCTTGATAAATAAAGCAAAATTCATGATTTTTCTCATTTCTGGGAAGTCTTAGAGGCAAGAGGGTGATGATTTAAATTATGTAATTATAATCCACAAAAATTAATATAAAAAGGTGAAAAGGGTTTATGGTCATGTGCTCTCTGGCTGTACAGCTTAAATATGGAAAATAACATTTCTTTTAGAAACTGGAACACAATTTTATCAAGTTCTATTTTTCTCAGACTAGTGCAACTGCTATAATTTGTTTTCATGAGTTTGGTTCTTTATCCGAGTTCTTGATTCTTTATTCTGTGGATGCAAGAAATGGACACTCAGAACATTTAGCAATCATATAAAATGGATTGACTCACTACCTATTTCTTATGTGAGCTATGGTCAAAGGGGGAATGCTTTCATGCACACATTAAGGCCCAGCCTTGAAGCAGATGCAAGACTTTCTTTCCAGCAATGAGCAGCAGAAGAAGGATTGGGTGTTCAAAACAATTCTAAAATACATAAATTTGGAAAAGACAGATCTCTAAACTCAAGGTCAGTCTACAAAGCTAGTTTCAGGACAGCCAAAGCTACACAAAGAAACCTTGTCTTGAAAAACAAAAATGTATTAATTTAGTTATCTGTGATGTGCCCAACTATAATTCAGATACATTAGAGATAATTTGGGCAAATCACGATGATTTTCTAAATGATCATAGTATATACAGTAAGTTCCAAGACAGCCAGAGATTCATAACAGAGGACCAAGAGGTGAGTGAAAAGATACCCAGCCGAGGTCCTCAAAAACCTGGGTTAGTTAAAAAGACAGCAGGAGAGGTTCCTGCTGAGAGAACCAAGAGGGGAACTATAAACCACAAGCTGTGAGAGCAAGCCAGGAGAACAGAGCAAGAGAGCATGCTAAAGGAAACCTGAGAGGCTGCCTGAGACACAGAGCAGACCAAGAACAATTCCCAAAGACTCTGGCAGCAACTGGAAGAATTGGACCAACAGAATAGAAAAGATGGAAGAGAGAATCTCAGGGGTTGAAGATAGCTATATGAAAGAAATTAATAAGACGAAAAAAATTAAATATAACAAATTCTTACAGAAAATATCCAGGAAATATGGGAAAACATCAAAAGACAAAAATTAAGAATGACAGTGATAGAAGAACCCAAGCTCAAAAACACTGAAAACACATTCTCCAACATTATACAAGAAAAATTTCCAAACTTAAAGAAGGATAGCCCTACAAATATAGAAGAAGCATACAGAACACAAGATAGACTGGATGAAAATAAAGTCCTATCACCATAATTAAAATACAAAACATATAAACTAAAGACAGACTATTATGAGCTGCAAAGGGAAAAGGTCAAATACAAAACAAGGGTAGATGATCAGAATTACACCTGACTTCTCAATGGAAACCAAGAAAGCCAGAAGGCAATGATCAGATGTGATGCAGACACTAAGAGACCACAGATGCAAGCACAGATATATATACCCTGCAAACATTTCAACCACCATCGATGGAGGCAATGAGATATTCCATGCCAAAACCACATTTAAACAACACATAGCCACAAACCCAGCCTGACAGAAAGTACTAGAAGGAAAACCCCAAACCAAGAAAGCTAACAGAACCCACAAAAACTCATAAAACAGATAACCTCGCATCAGCAAAACCAACCTGCAAAGACATTGTATCCAAAAAACAAAAAGTATTTCAAAGATTAACAGCAACAAGAAAACTAAAAATAAGTAAATAAAGAAGCATATAATTAATTTTGGGGAACTTAATACCTAAAAACAAATATGCTGTGTATAGTAAAGTTGCAGAATATAATGAATACAATTCAATGACAATTTCCAAAAATTTGTAACAGAAAAGCTGATTACAAAGCTTCATTCATAGTGGAAACACTCAGAGTGATCAATAAGATTATAAAAACATAGTACACAGACTGACATAATATTACTTATGGCGGGAAAGTAGTGGTGTACATCTTTAATCACAGCATTTTGGAGGCAGACACAGGCAGAGACAGAGAAACCCAAACATCAAAAAAAAACTTATATCAAGGCTATAACAATCGGGAATGTGAATAATATTTAAGAAAAATATTTAGAAACATATTCTAATATAACTATTGATAACAATAAAACAAAACATTTGACAAAAGAAAGTATTGGAGAAAGAAATCTGTCTTAGGAGCGATAGAGAAAGTACCGCAAGGATTTAGAAAAATAGAATATTTAAATTCTACTTTGTGTTAGGAATATTTCCCAAGTGAGCTCTTTGACAAAGCAAAAATTACCAATCAAGCCCAATTTAAAAGATTTTTTTTGTAAGAGGTTTACAGGGGAAAAAAACAGATAGAAGCAAAGGACTGGGGAATGAATGTAGCTCAACCAGAAGAGGTAGGGAGTGTAGGCTTGAGGGGGTAGGGGAGGGGCCAATGCCTCAGGCAGCATGGTGCTGATGCTGGCTAACGTGGGGGTGGACCGAGAGCACAGAGACCAAAAAACCGTGGAAAGAAAACCATATATATGTAAGTTTTGCTCATTTGTATCAGACAGGTTCAATTTAATATATTTTTTTAAGAGGCTTACAGGGGCAAAAAAAGACCTGGCTTTAAACTGTATGTGCCCATTTAGAAAATTTGAACAACCAGGTGGCCTAAGTCCATTTCAGAACATCCTCAAAAGTGGCTCTTAGGTCAAAAAGGGGTCGGAGAGATTGAATAACCGACATCCCAATACAAACAGATCTCCGCCTCAGCAAACCCAGATCCCGCAGGATTGGCAGCAACCTGACTATAATTCCCAGCGTGAGCACATGATTTCAAATGGAAATCCGAAAATGACAAGAATAAGTACGAATGGGTCTCCCCAAACACTATAGCATAGACAAGAAAAGGAACTCACCAGGACACAGCAGCTGTAGCCCAGAAGCAGTTTTTAAGCTTGGCATAGAGAGCTGGAACTGAAGACTAGGGGCCTTTCAAAATGAGGCCTGCCATGTAGAAAGGACCTGCCCTAGGCTAGGTGGGAACCTCCAAATGTTAGAAATATTTCCTAAGCGAGCTCTCTGAGGAAGCAAAAATTGCCAAACAGGCCAAATCAAAACCATAAAAATTAAGAAATATCCAGGTTTAAAGGGAGATCTGTGCTCTAGGGTGGCCCTGAGAGGGAAATGGGAAACCTCAGGAATGCAACACCTGGGAGGAAGAAAGGAAGACCACATGTTTCTCTTTGGGGAGGGGGGGGATGAATTAAGTATCCTGGGGAGGGGTCAGGACCTGGCATGCTGGGATTTGAAGTCCAGAACAGGCCTGGTAGCTGGGATAGATGCTAAGGACTGGGGCCTAAGCTCCCAACCTAACTCTTTCTGTGTCTTAATGTCTCGTAAGAACTGCTACATCCTTATACCATTAATTCTATTATCAATTATACTCTTCTAGATCACTGTTTAGCAGTGGAGTGCTACTATACACAGGAGAAACATTTTACAAGCCACTGTAATAAATATTTTCTCAGCATGTATATCACATATCAGCTTATATAGCACAATATGCTACTATAACAGGACTGCAGAGTCTCCATCTCCCCAGGAAATCCATACACAGGGAAGCTCAAAGTATGATGTAGTTATAATCTCGAAAAATTATTGTGAAAAGTTGAAGCAAGCTTTACGGCCATGTGTTACTATGGGAAATGCTTATACCATTAATTCTATTAGAAAATCATGAAATCTTATTTCACAGTTTAGCAGTAGACTGCTACTCTACAGAGGAAAAACCATTTACAAGCTCCACAAAAATAACTACAGAGGCAACGTAAACCTAAATGCTAAAAGTGTTATGGTATTCAACCTCACTCTGCAAGTCATGTCTGTTTTTCTTCTGGGGGACGACATCACACAGAAGGCCTCTGTGCATAGAGGCCATAATGTTGAGCCTAACCTGGGAAGACCACATTTTACAGAATCACACAGCGTTTGAGAAAAGGGCCGCGCATGTGCATAGTAGAGCGTCTGCCCGCCTGATCTAAAAGACCACATTTCACAGAAGCACCCAGAGTTAGACAAAGATGCCATGCACGTGGAGAGTACTGCATCTGCCTGCCTGATTTAAAAGACCACATTTCCCAGAATCACCCAGAGTTCCACTAAAAGGCCATGCATGCGCAGTAGACCTCACTCTGCAAGTCCTGTCTATCCCTGTCTCTATCTTTGGCCGGCCTGCCATGTGTGTCCCTGTCTGGGACCAGCCACTACTAGGGAACCAGCAGCCATCTCTGCCTGAGAATGGCTGCTCTCAGGGCCCAATGCCTGACACCACATAGCCTGCCACCCCCACTCAGGCCACCACTCTGGGACTGGCAGCCATTTCTGCATGGGACTGGCTGCTCCCAGGGACCTCTGCCTGCCACCACATGTCCTGCCACAACCACTCAGGCCACCACTCTGATGGTCTTAGGCCAGTCCTGTGATAGGATCATTTGATCCCGATAGGAAGCTGTGACCACAAAAGTTAAGAAACCCTGCTATAAACTGATATAAATAAACAGCATTTGAGAAAAAATGGAATGAAATACTTAAACTAGAAAACATCGAAAAATATACCAGTAATGCGTCTAAATTAAATAAATGTTAAAAATAACGCCAACAAATGATAATTTAAAATGATAAAAAAATTAATAATAGAACAATTTTCTATCCTAAATTTGAAATGGAGTAGTCCCTTCCCTGAGAGAAAGAATGGCATTAATAAGAGACTATGACTTTGTTCCACTAAACAGCACTGAATCATGTCATTGTGGCTGGTGATAGCAAAAAGTTAGAAGCATTATAATTATGTATTGCTAAAAAGACAATAAACATCACCATAATACTACCAGCTTTGAAACATTTATAAGACAAACCGGAAAGTGAATGCAATATTCAAAAATTCTAGAAACCACACCATCAATTTTCAAATCTCTCTTCCCACTGCACACCAAGAGCATGACTCTGTTTGTACACTGGACTGTGGTATTACAAGCAAAATATCCAGGCTTGAAGGGTCTCCCCTTCCTCTCCCCTTCCTCTCCCCAAGGGCGTCCAGGACACCGTGGGCATGGGCTCTGGCGTCCCCTCCCCCCAGCACCATCAGCGCATACCTGAAGCCTCTCTGGGCATGGCCCAGGCCCCGGTGGAGTCCTGGTCGCTGTCTGGGCAGAATCTGTGGACACTGGGGCGCACTGTGGCCCTCTGTGCCCTATGTGGCCCTCTGGGAATCTTCCTGCAGCCTCCAGCGCGGCATCCCGGGGTCCGGGGGCATCCTGAGTCCAGTCAAGGGCCTGCGGAGGGCACGGGGGAGACGTGGGGTCAGGGTCTGGGACGCGCAAAGGGGGCCTGGCGGACTCTGGTCTCTGTCTGTGCAGAGTCTGGAGGCCTCCTGAGTGTCCTGTGCCTGCACAGGGGCGACCAAGACACCGTGGGCATGGGCTTTGCACCCCCCAGCACCATCAGCACGTACCTAAAGCCTCTCTGGGCATGGCCCAGGCAACCGGTGGAGTCCTGGTCGCCTTCTGGGCAGAGTCTGTGGACACTGTGGCGCTCTGGGAATCTTCCTGCAGTCTCCAGCGAGGGATCTCGGGGTGCGGGGGCATCTTGAGTCCAGTCAGGGGCCTACAGAGGGCACAGGGGAGACGTGGGGTCAGCGTCTGGGCCGGGCGGACTCTGGCCGGAGTCCGGGGGACTCCCGAGTGTCCTGTGTCCGCCGGGGGGGGGGGGCCCCGCCGGCCGCGCGGGTGGTTCGCTCCCTCCCCCCTCCCTGCTCCCTCCCTTAGTTCGCCCCCCCCCCCCCCGCCCCGGTTCTGGCCGGAAGCCCCACGAGTCGCTCCTTCCGCCCCCAGCCGGCCCCTCGAATTCACCCGCAAAGATCGCGGCTCCACAAGCGACGGCTGGAGGAGGCGGGGGGGGGGGGGGGGGGGGGGGGAGCGGCGGTTTCTCTACTTCTCACGCCTGTTGGGAGACGGCTCCCACCGTGGCAGGAGCGGCGGGAAAGCAGGAAGGAAAGAAGGAGCCCTGGCTTCCAGCCCGGGGATCCTGGGAGAACGAGTCCGTCACAGACTGGTACCGGACTACAGGAAAAATGGCCGCCGAGAGGAATCATGGTAGACGTAGTCCTGGACCAGGAACCGGGTCGCGGAGCCCCCGGGGGGTGGGGGGGCACGGGGAGCGGCGGGGCCATCCTCGCACGACGGGGGAGTGTCCACGGTCCCGGACACGCACCGCGGGGACCACACACCCCGCCCCCGGCAACACAGTCACCCCGAGTCCTTAGGGCCCCTCCCCGGCCCTGGCAACGCCCAACCCCCGGCGCCACCCAACCCTAGCGACGCCCCACCCCTAGCCAAGCCTCAGCCCTAGCCAGCCCAAGCCATAACCACAGCCCACCCAGTCCCCCTAAGGGCCCGCTGACCCAGAGTGCCCGGTCACCCGAGCCCCTCCCCGGCAGTGGCAACGCCCCACCTACCCAGAGCGCCAACCACCTCTACCAACGCCCCACCCCTAGCCCATTACAGAATTAGTGACCAGTATAATAAACCCTTTCCCTTATACAGCAGATAAGTTGGAGGACACTCATCTATTTTCCTTCTCACTGACCACTTAAGACCCAGCCTTGCAGCGGTTACAAGAATTTCTTTCCAGCACTGAGACACAGAAGCAGGACTAAGTGTTCAAAACAATTCTAAACTACATAGTGTGAGAAAAGTTGGTCTATATAAACTCAAGGTCAGCCTGGTCTACAAAGCTAGTTTCAGGACAGCCAAAGCTACACAAAGAAACCTCGTCATAAACAACAAAAATGTATTAATTTAGTTGTCTGTGATGTGCCCAACTATAATTCAGGTACATTGGAGATAAGGTGGGCAAATAACGCTGATTCTCTACAAGATTCTAGTCTATACAGTGAGTTCCAGGACAGCCAGAGATTCATAATGAGGATATTTTTTAAACAAAAAGAAAAAAGAAAAAATTATAAATAAAAGTAATAAACATGATATTTTTGGTATGACTAATTTGGAACACTGATGAAGATATAAGGTGATTAATTTATCCTTGAGGTCCTAACAGGTTTAGATAGATGGCAAGGGATATAAACAACTAAGTTAACCCAGCCTTACAGAAAGTACTAGAAGGAAATCCCGAACAAAGGAAGCTCACTTCACCAATAAAAACTAAAGCAACAGATATCCTCACATCAGCAAAACCAAAGGAAGGGAAACACACAACAACTCCAACTGAAAAAGAACAGGAATTAACAACCACTGGTCATTAATAGCACTTAATATCAATGGTGTCAACTCACCTATAAAAGAAAAGAAAAAACCGTATGACCAACTCATTAGATGTTGAAAAAACATTTGACAAAATATGATACCCCATCATGATAAAGGTCTTGGAGAGATCAGAGGTACAAGAAAGATATCTAAAAAATATAAAAGCACATGTCAGAATGGCTAAGTCCAAAAACACCAATGATAATAACATAAGCTGAAAAGGATGTGAAGTAACTGTTGGGAATGCAAACTTGTGCAACCACTTTATAAGTAACTATGGATGTTTCACAGAAAACTGGCAATCAAAGCACCCCAAGATCCAAATGCCACTATTGGAATTATAACAAAATGACGTGCAATCATACTACAAAGATATATGTTCAACTATGTTCATAGAAGCATTTTTTTGTAATAGTCAGAACCTGGTAACACACTGAATACCCCTCAACTGAAGAATGGATAAAGAAAATGTGGAATATTCACATAGTTAGATTACTACTCAGTGGTAAAACAAAAAGATATGTTAAATTCTACATGCAAATGGATGGAACTAGAAAACCCCATTCTGAGTCAGGTAACTCAGACCCAAAAAGATGAATATGGTATTATGTACTCAATGATAAGTGGATATTAGCTATAAAAAGAGGATATTGACTCTATAGTTCATGATCCTAGAAGCTAAGTAACAATGTGAACCCTAAGAAAAACATATAAATCCACTTGGAATTCAAAATATAAAAGATCAGCTGAAATAAAATGGGAACACAAGGATGGAGAAAAAGAAAGGTAGGAGAAGAGAAGGGGGAAAGGGGAGGGGTGAAGAGAACTTGAGGAAATGGGATCATTGAGATAGAGGAAGGTCAGAGATGAGAGCAAGGAAAGAGATATCTTGATAGAGGGAGCCATTATGAGGTTATCAAGAAACATGACTTTAGTAAATTCCTAGGAATCCACAAGGATGACCACAGATAAGACCCTAAGCAATAGAGAAGGGGGGACCTGAGCTGGCCTTCTCTTGTAGTCAGAATGATGAATAACTTAAATATCACCAAAGAACACACATCCATCAAATGATGGAAACAGAGGCAGAGACACACATCAAAGCTCTGGACTGATCTTTCAAAGTTCAATTGAAGAGTGGAAGGAGTGAGAATATGAGCAAAGAGGTCAAGACCATGATGGGCTCACCCACTGAAACAGTTTAACTGAGCTAATGGGAGCTAACCAACACCACTAAGACTGGGAAGGAACCAGCATAGGTCCAAACTATTCATTTGGAATGTGGTTGACAGTGATATGGCTCAGGAAGACTGATGGGTCACTGGGAGTGGAACCAGAATTTATCTCTACTGCTTCTACTGGCTTTTTGGGAAAGTATTCTCTTTAGATGGATACCTTGTTACATCCTACCTAGTAGAGAATGCCTTGGAACTTCCACAAAGCAATGTGCCTTACCTTCTGTAAGGATTGGATGGGTGGATGCTTGTTTGTTCCCAAGTGCTCAGACCTGAAATAATGACAAAGAAACCATATTATTAGTAATGCTGTTTTGTAACATGAACGGCCAACATTGAAACAATTCAAAGAGAGCATAACAACATTTAGTAACAAGATTCCCTGTGTATTTTCCATCTTTATGTGGCTTTACTGAACCTGTATTTCTTCTATTTTCACTTTTACTTAAAAAGACAGGTTCTCTGTGTAACTTTGTCCTGGAATAACTCTGAACGCTGTCCTTGAACTCAAAGAGATCTGAGTTAGCAGTGCTGAGATTAAAGGTGTGTGCTATCATGGAGACCTGTCTGTCCAGGCCTCCCAGGCATTGGGATTAAAGGTGTGTCCTGCCACACCTTGAAGTCACAAAGGTCAATCTTCCTCTGCCCCAAGTGAGACTGAAGTCTCACAACAGATCTACTTCTGGCTCCCAAGTGTTGGGATTAAAGGTGTGTACCACCACAACCAAGTACTCTTTTTTTCCACTTTAAGAACTTTGAGCCAGGTGTACAGAGCTAGTTCCAGGACAGGCTCCAAAGCCACAGAGAAACCCTGTCTCGAAAAACCAAAAAAAAAAAAAACCTTTGACCTTTGCCATGCATATATTTTAAACATACCATAAACCATTTAGTGGTTTTCTTCAGCTTTGAATCTCTCTTTACTGTATATATCAGCTGGATCTAGCACATTCCTTAGCTTTCTGTGATTCTAGCCTTGTGGCTGAGGTACCAGCCAGAGCAGCCTTCATTGCCACAACTCTACAGTGTTTCAAATTTCCAGACAGCAAGAAAGCAGCAGCATTCTGCTCACAGACCATAATCACTTGCTTTCTTAGTCAGAATGCCTGCCTGAAAGAATCAGAGTTTGCCCTGGCAGGAAGGAATAGAAAGCAAGCATATTAAAATGGTGCAGCTTTTTTTCTGCTGCAGCTGAAAACTGAGAAGCACATGTTCAGGTTTTCATCAACACCATTTAAGTGTTTCAAAGCAAGACCTCTTAAAGAGCTTCAGGGTTTTGCAGCTAAAACTGAGTCAGGAAGCTTCTCTTGGATGAGAGAGCTTGCTTGCCTCTAGGAAGCAGAACCAAGAAATTGCTGCTACCAAGAAAACATGCTAACTATATTCGTTCCAAACTTTATCAGGCTTTCTGTAGATGCAGTTTACACCATAGACGCCATTCTGTAACATGGCAGGGACCTGCATGTTGGGATTTCTTCACTGCCCAGTTCCCCACAACTGGCAAACCCTAAGGAAAATCACACAAAGATCTACATAATATATAAAACTGATTGGTAAATTAGCCATGTGGCTCAGTACCTTTCACAGCAGGGCAGATCACATGTTGCTTCTTAGGAGTCTGGGCAGGAGTATGGGAAGAGCTTCCTTCTTCCCAGAATACTCCTGTCCTCATCACCACACCTCTACTTCCTATCTGGTTGACCTACCTATACTTCCTGCCTGGCCAATCAGCGTTTATTTAAAGTATGATTGACAGAATTCAGACAATTCTCATGCACCACTGTTTGGCATAAGCCTGTTTCTGGCTAACTCACATCTAAGTGGTGGTGCACATCTTTACTACCAGCACTTAGGAGGCAGACACAGGCAGATCTCTGTGAGTTCAAAGCCACAGAAACCCAAAACTCAAAAAAAAAAGACCTTAAAACAAAGGTATAGCAATCAGGAACGGGATAAATATTAAGGATAAATATTTATAAAAGTATTTAGGATAAGTATTTATAAAAATATTTAGGATAAAAATATTTAGGATAAATATTTATAAAAATATTTAAAAAATGGAATTTAATTTAGTATCCTGGAACTAAACATCAATGAATAATACCATTACAACTGGTGGTAGCAGAAAGTTAGAACAGTTTAATCATGCATTGCTAAATCAACAGCACTGTAGTTCTACCAGCTATTAAACTATTTTAAACATTTATAAGACAAACTTGAAAGGAGACTGCAATATTTAGAACTTCATAGAAACCATATTGTCAGTTTTACAGTCTATCTTCGAACTGCACACAAAAAGCATGACTCTGTTTGTACACTGGACAGTGATATAACAAGCAGAATATCCTATCACACCAGGACTGCAGCTCACCTTAATAGACCTGGATAGAGGTGGGTGGTCCTTGGACCTCCCACAGGGCAGGGAAACCTGATTGCTCTTTGGGCTGAGGAGGGAGGAAGACTTGATTGGGGGGGGGGTAGGAGGTGGTGGGGGGAAGAGGCAGAAATCTTTAATAATTAAATTAATTTAATTAATTAATTAATAAAAATAAAATAAAAAATTTTATTAAAAGCAAAAAAAACAATTATGCAATCCTACTTCACAGTTTAACAGACGAGTGCTACTCTACACAGGAGAAACCATTTACAAGCTCCACCATTTGCAGCTCCAGGCAATCTGCTCCCTGCAGACACAGCCCATGCAGTGAATTTTTTCAGAGGCTGCAAGCAGGGTGTTGCAAGGATCACTTAGGACTACTTAGAAATAGGCAGGAACACACTAAACTCTGACTGTCCACTGGCTCCCACCCAGCCAGGAAAAGGCGCACCACACAACAGCCACAACTCAACCTAGTTTGGGAACAGCGACCCCCGACTTCACCCGCCAAGCCAAGCCACTCCTCTGCACATGGGGAGAGCTGCCACGTGCACCAAGACCGGCCATTCCTCCCCACCTGGGGACTTTGGCCCCTCACTCACCTTAGCCCACCGCTCCTCCCATCTGTGGAGAACAAACACTAACCATGGTGCAGCTGCCTAGCTGATAAACTCTCTCTCCCTACAGGCGCAGTGCATGGAAGAGGATGTGGTTTCTTCGGGAAGCACTAAACCGGAAGCCTGGCTCCTGGAAGAACCCTCCCATTTGACTGTAGGGTCGGCTGGAGGCTCTCATTGGTTAGTGAGGTCAGAGTGACAAAAGCAGTTGAGCAGAAAGAGACACGGCACAGCATTCGCAGCACTGGCTGCTAATCTAAGGACAGACCTAGCCCAGATTGACTGGAGGTTTCAGTCAAATTCAACAGAAAGTCTCTGGCAAATGTAAATAAATGGGTTCGGTTAAAAAGGAAGTATACAAATTCAGAAAGGAGCTAACATATTAATCATGCATGAAAGGTTTGGCTCCTCAAAGCAGCATACTGCTGGCACTGTTTTCTCTAGAGGAATATAAATTTAAAATAAAACTAAAACGTCAAGTGGACAACTTTTTTTATATCTTCTAAATGGCAGCAGATATTAAGCTAAAATGATACAGTCATTTCTCACAAAGCTTAATCAGGCTTTTGTTTAATTAAGAAGGGCACAGAGGCTATACTGCTTGCCTATCATTCCTACTGAAAAGATGGTACTTTTCCAAGAAATATATAACTTACTCAGTTAGTTTGGTAGTGACTTTTTGACATGTAAGGTTACATGCTAAGATTTAATCTGAGATATAATTACAAAGAACACATTATTCCAAATACTTAGTACAAATAGATTCATTCTTGATATAGTAATTATACCAGATGAGTCATAAATGTTTTAACCAAAATAATGAAAAAGAAAGCCTGAGGATAAGCTAATAATGTCAATATCGACTATTACCAAAATGTTCTCCAGGACCTGATCTGTAGAGAACATCAGAGATGACCAAAGGCTCCTGCACAATGAGTGACAGATCAGGGATGTGGAAAAGAATGCTGAGGACATGCCATGTCTTCTGTATAGATGCATTGTTAGGGTTCTGCCTGGGAGATGCAGGAAACCAATTATAAACTATATTAACACTCCTACAGCAGCACCCTGAAGTCTTCCCCAACCATCATCACCCAAGTTGTCGTCTCCATAGAACCATTTGACAGTAAGAAAATTGTACAAAATTTCAAAAGTAGATATCAAATTAATAAAGCCATACAATGCACATGTATGTATTAGTGAGAAAAATATGATGGTGCTATCATTCAATTTTACAAAAAAAATACAAGCCATATCAAAAAAATTATTGCCATTTTTATTTTTGATGAAAACTTGATGAATGGTCTGACTCAAAATGTGTAATAGAAGACTATATAAAAATAACCTTAGCAAGAGAAAATATTTGTTTCTTAAGACAGGGAGATATTAAGTCAGTGGTAAAGTCTTCTTAAAAATAAAAAAAAAAAACAAGGTAAAAAGAAAGTGAGCAGATTTTCTATGTCCATCTCCTTTGATCAACCAGGCCCTGCACAGCTAACAAACCACCCAGAACACATGCTTTTCAACTCATGTCTTAATTTCCCTCTGTGCATGGGCTTGGAAGAACAGAAACAAGAATAAGAGCAAGCCCTTCATGTGATTGTGCAGTTACAGGTAGTTAACTCCTTCCCTGTCCCCCCTTTCTATTCATAATGTCCCTACTAGAAACATGTAGACCAATTCTATAATTTGGAAATTTCTGAGTCAAGGTGTCCACAGAATAGAGCTTCACGCTTCCATGGTGTGCATGTGCACATACAGTTTTCTGCACACTGAGCTTACAAGATATTGGTTTCTCATCATTCTCTAGTTAGTTAAGAAAGTTTTTTTATTTTTAATAAATTAGGTGATCTTGTTCCTTCAGCAGATCCAAGCCTCACCCTGGTCCAGCTGAAACAATCACTAGTAGACAGGTTATAAAAGCATAGGTAAAGTTTTTACTTTCCCTAGTTACTCAAAAAACAAAGCCTGGTTATAATCTAGGACATACTAGTTGTTCCCAACCTTCCTAATGATGTGTCCCTTTAATACAGTTCCTCATGCTGTGTTGACTCCCAACCATAAAATTATTTTCATTGCTACTTCATAAATGATTTTGCTAGTGTCATGAGTCATAAGTAAATATTTTTGTTTTCCAGTGGTCTTAGACACTTAGAATACCCCTGCAAAAGAGTTGTCCAAATTCTAAAGGAATCACAACCCACTAGTTGAGAACTGCTGACATAGCCACTTCTTCCAACACCTTTGGCTTTATAAAAAATCTCTTCTTCGCCAGGCGATGGTGGCGCATGCCTTTAATCCCAGCACTCGGGAGGCAGAGGCAGGCGGATCTCTGTGAGGTCGAGACCAACCTGGTCTACAAGAGCTAGTTCCAGGACAGGCTCCAAAGACACAGAGAAACCCTGTCTCGAAAAACATAAATAAATAAATAAATAAATAAATAAATAAGAATAAAATTAAAAAAATTAAATAATCTCTTCTTTTTGGGGCCCTCAGTTGCTTATGGGGTGAGTGTGAGTATATCCTCCGCCTCCTGAAGTAGAAGCTTTGAAGTTTTCCACTATTGAGAGTGATGCTGGCTGTGGGAGAACTACATATGATTTACAAAGTAGGGAATTCATACACCAGCAGTTTTAGACTACTTGTGTGTAAGTCAATATCGTTCTCACATTTGCTACAATTTAATTATTTAGGTCACTAACTAGTTTATAAATAATCCTGACATTCAAGTCAAATTCTGTGACATGAAATCTGGAGCCCATGGTTTTACTTCATTCTTGTAGAAGGAGCAAGCAGACAATCTTATGAGGTAAACAAAACCTGATTAAGCCTGAAACACAGGCTCTTCACTCCTGGAGAAAATGACGGACATATTGAAAGACATGCATTCATCACACTTAAACAAGGGAATGCAGAAGAAAACGTAGAAAGACATTTAATAGTTAATACTGGTAAATCTTAGGAATTTCAATGCTTTCCTAATTTTCAAACGTAAGGAAAAATTTCCCCAAAAGAATGCAACCAAGGAAAACCACATTCAGTTATGTGTGCTCTTAGTGAAGCCTAATGTGGGTGAGCTTCTGAGTGGATTGTAATCAAAGATGCTCATTTACATCAGAAGATGAGTACCCCACATAGTTGCTAAGAAAAATACAGAGTAGGAAAAAGTAAGACTGTTTTATTCGTTTACTGTGTCAAACGATTTAATTGGGTTTTCTAACCAAACTGTGCACTGGCTGAAGTAAAAATTATGGGAAACATCAAGATAACACAAAATCCCCTGCTCCAGCTGCAGTACTATGTGCACTGAACCCCTGTGTCAGGCCCCAGGAGCATCCCTGTCACTTCCATCTGTGGTGGACACAAAAGGAGGTGGGTGACCTCTATGACCACATTTTCAACACATCTGAAAGCTAAGCACAGTCCTCTCCTGAAGATACATCCAACTGTTGGGTTTATGATCCTTTCCACCAGGGAAGGTGCAGAGAAGCTACTGTGGATGCAGATATGAAGAAAGGTATGTCTATATACAGAGGTTTCCACATAGAGATATAGGAGTGGGAGCATGATTAATAAAAACTCAGAGATAGGTATTAGGGTTCAACCTGAAGACCAGAAAAGCAAAGCAGTCAGTCACTGACTCTGACCTTAACCTCAGTCTGAAAATGGTGATGCTGCCTCCGGGAAGTCTCAGAATGAGACTGTGACTGAGAGCTGTCGCCTCGCCTCCCTTTTTATAATCATCTCTAGTTCCGGGATTAAGGGCATGCACCACCACTGCTTGGTTTCTATGGTAAACTAGGATGGCTACTGATTAAAGGTGTATGTCATTGTAACTACTGGGATTTAAGGTGTATGTCATTGTAACTACTGGGATTAAAGTATGCTGCATAGTAAGTAAGACTGGCCAACATGGCTGTTTTACTTTTCCAAGCTTCAGGCAAGCTTTATTTTTTTAAAATACAAATAAAACGACAATACAGAAGTTTGTCTTAAGACCTAAGAAATTAGCTAAATGTGAAAACTGAAATTCTACTAATGAGAACAAAAATAATTCTCATGCAGTAGTGTAAACTAACAGATCCGTGGTCTGCCTTCAGTTCCCCAGACCTGGTCAAGGGTAAGATATCCTTAGAGTTCACAATGGGAATTTTAATTTTGTGTTGGTTTTTATGATAAAATGTATGCATCACCCCATTGAGAAATACATCTAAATAACTACTTCTAAATGAAGCACAGACACACAAATTACTACCCAAAGCTCTAACTCTTTGAGTGCAAAGTATGTAACTTGGAGAGAAAATAGTTGGGAAAATAAGATAATACCTAATATAAAGATATGCTCACAGCAAGTTAAGGGCAGAGAACATACACTTACTAGGAATAGAAGTCAGTTAGCTATATAGCTGGCTCAGTGCATGGCATTCTGAAGGCCATTACATCAATTCTACACACCAACATAGCATTAAGCACTGAAGGGAACCGTGAATAGCAGTTCAGTTAGCACAAACAGTACCTGCAGCTTTATCCTGCAAGCTTACATTTTCACAGGTTGTGAAGGTTGCCCAGTTCTTTCATGGCCACTGTGCTTGGATAGCATTGCAGTATGGAACCTTTGGATATCGTATTTATATTTATAAATATCTTTAAATTGCAATTCAGTTAGCAATATCTATCATTTGTATGCAAGATTTTTATGTAGATTGTTTGTTTTACCACTATTGGTGGTGGTGCGCTAGAGCAGTGGATCTCCACCTTATTAAAGCTGTGACCCTTTAAAGTAGTTCCTTACGCTGTGGTGACCCCAGACCATATTTCACGGTGTACTGAACAAAGCTTGTCTGAAGATTCTAGTGCAGAGCTAAACCACTAGAAGCCAGGGAGTGGGGGCTCACACCTTTGATCCCAGCAATAGGGAGGTAGATAGGACTAGACAGGACTATAAGGAGGGAGGAGTCAAGAGCACTGCAGTCTGAAGGTTTAGTGGAGACAGATACAGTCTGGAGATGCATCTCAGTTTGAGCCCTGGTAGAGGTAAAAAATCTGTAATGGCTGACACTCTGTTTCTCTGATCTTCAGCATTAACTCCCAGTATCTGACTCTCGGTTTTTATTATTAATAGCAATTAGAATTAATGCTACATCATTGCTACTTCATAACTGCAATTTTGCTACTGTTATGAATTGTAATCAAAATATCTGATATGCGGGATATCTGTTATGTCCCCTGTGAAAGGGTCATTCAGCCACAGGAGGTCATGACCCACGGGCTTAGAACCACGAGCTGGAATCTTGTAAAGCAGCCCTCTACCACTGAGTTAACCCACCTACCTTCCAGCAGCTTGTCCACGCTGGTGACCTTCCGACTGCCATCTATGGTGTAGATTGTGCGGACGCCCTGAGGCAGGTTCACATTGTCAGACAGGAAGCAGGTCAGCTCTATGAGGAGCACATCAAAGGAATGAAAGCGATCATTGGAGATGGCAAAGACCAGGCCTCTGAAGTAACGGTCCCCATTCCGGTAGAAGCATGCCTTCTTGGCCTTCTTCTCTGAGTTTAAGTCCTGCAAATCCGAGGTGCAGTAGAAGTTGCAGTGAGCAATGTGCACCAGGCTGAGGAAGAGCCCATTGCCCTTGGGGCTAGAGATGCTGCTGGCCCCGGAGGAGCTGGGAGCACCTCTCCGCGACCCTGGCCGTGGCCTTCTGTCCCGTTCTTCCAAATTGCTCCAGCTCAATGCTCCTGGTGCTGGCCACCGCGGATACTCAGAGATAGCTCTCCACAAATAAATTAATAAAGGAACGTCCCAACAGCCCCAGCCGCAGTGCGCCGTGATCTGGGTACTCCGGCCTTAAAGCATTGGGACACCTGGTTCGAGCATGGCCATGCTTGCAGATGGACCCGCTCAGCAAGCTAAAAGCGGTTGCAGCTTGTAGCTGCCCAGCTCATTATCCCGCGCCCCCTCTTCGTCACCGACGCGGAGCCCCACGCCCAACAAGCGCTTCCTTCGCCGGGTCACACCTCACAAATAGCGCGCGGGCAGCGGGCCAGGAACCACTAAGTTAAAAGGCAAGAGGATTGCCCAGGTTCGGATCCAGCCCGCGCTTGCTCTCCGGAGTGCAGAAAGGAGGAAGGAAGCTGAGGGGGTGAGGTGGAGCGCGAGCATTGACGAGGCGCCTCGGGGCTATGTTGCGCGGCCTGGGGTCCTGGTCCACGGCCAGTGAGAGGCCAGGCTGACCGTGAGGATCCTCACCACAGCGCTGGGCCCCTGAGGGAAGAGCGCAGTCGCCTCCCACGGGCGCACGCTTGCGGGCATTCGCGCTCCCGGCAGCCTGGCAGAGCCTGGACCCAGGAGGACTCCTTCTGTCCCTCTTGCGATGCCACAAACCACAGGGAAAGGGAGGTGGTGAGGAAGAGGGCAGCGCCCCACAATGAGCGGCTCGACCATTCTTGGAGGCCCCACCCACCTTGCTGCGTGAGCTACGTGCTCCCGGGCTTGGCAGCGCACCCCGAAACAGCCGGGGGGGGGGGGGGGGGGCGGGGCGGCGCTAGTATAACCAGACTAGCCAAAATAACTACAAAGGAAGGAGACTCAAGGGCAGCAAGCACATCCTTAATCCGACTCTCCGGGGAGAACAGAAGTCAACCTGGGGCAGAAATACAAAAACATAGCACTAGGTTTAGACGTGATGTTTATTTTTTTATTGACAACCCATGCATTGTTTCATTTAGAGATCCTTTGGGGAGAAAATCCTTCACACTTTCTATGGAGATTAGCTAACGCGCTAGTTCCAGTAACTTTGAATGAATAAATGACTAGAATTTATTGGTTGGGGGAAGGTCAATTTAATCAATTTGTTGAAAGCTTGCCATTTGACAGGCATTAATCAATCCCATCATTGGGGATGTACAGGCAGAGAATAGAACCCATGGGCTCTTCCCAAGGTGTTCAATCTGAACTCACAGAAATGGACTGACAAACATCTACCATGCAGAAATCTTTTCCTTAGCGGTGTGTGATTCACAATAAAAGCGTATTTAGTAATTTCACTTTGGCGTTGAATATCAAAGACATTTGGCCCTAATCTGACATATGAAATTAATGATTCAGCACCTGGTTCTTCAGTGGTGATGGGGAAACTGTCCTTTAAGGTAGGATGTCAAAAGAGCTGGAGTCCTGGAACCACGTGAAACAGGAATGGGTGGGAACACAATCTTCAGTACCATCGAAGCAAATCACTTTTCTTAAGGGATTTAATGAATATGATACAGATCAAGACCTTGCGGGCCACAACTTGAGAGCTCATGAAGGTAGAGGGAAAAATTGTTCCATGGTCATCAAAGATGACTCAGTAGGTAAGAGTACTTGCTGCCAAGTCTGATCGCCTGGGTACAATGACCAGAACCCACGTGGTGGAAGGAAGGCATATATTCCTGCAAATTATCCTCTGCCCTCTGCATGCATGCCATGACATACAGTGCAGTAAATAAATGTAAAAGCTTTTGAAAGAAAAATTGTTCCTGCATTCCAGTTCTAATTCAAACAAATTGGGGGCAGGTAGGCTTTAAAAGAGACAACGACTAGTTAATCTGGATTGCTTTATGAATTAAAATTTATAGAACCATAACAGATTTTCCTCTTTCACGAAATTGTAGAATTTCTTTACTAAGAGGTTTAAAATTAGCATTTCCCTTGTTGGAATTTTCCCCTTCTCAGAAACACAGTCTGACATGCTAATTGTTCACCTGCTGTAGACTGTCTGGCAATTAGGTCACTTTCTGAAAACTGGCAAGTTGACTTTATTTCTCTCTTGGTTGTGAATTTTCTCTGTCCTGCTTTGTAACTCCCCTTAGTCTCGCATTTACTTGAATAAAAAATTGGGGGAAATATTTCAAATACATTTCCATTTCTCAGTTACAGGCAATTTAAGAAATTACATCTCAAAATATTCCCTCTATCATATTGGATGACTCCTTTCTGTTCTTAGTAAGGAACTTATAATCATAGACGATCTAGTGAGTGCAAAAATTTCACTGACAATCTGCAACAAGAATTTTCTAGAAACTTGACAACAGGTATGGCTCCAAATAAGAGATCCTGACCTAGGGAGTGGTTAATTAGTAGTTTGAATACAGAGGTGGATTTGTTCCACCTTCACCAAAGGTTAGAGAATTCAAATCTATTCCTGTTCCTTAAAGGGGGGGAATTGGCAGGAGATTCCAGGGAGTGGCTGCCTGCAGAATACTTGGTCTATTCCTTATATCATGTTAATGAAGTCTCTTGCCTCCCCCTGCCCTTTTAGACTGGAGTATATAATAAGCATGTGGAAAATAAATGTGGCAGATTTAGTATTCACTAAATTTCCCTCCCGGTGATGTTCTGTGTCTCTGTCTCTTATTTCTCTCATATATCTGTTCCTTTTGCTTAATAGATTTAATCCTCATGCCCCTACCCTGGAATGTGTGAACATCATCAAGGCTGAACCATGACAAATGTCACCCCAATGTGTGACTTATAACATTCCTCCAGCACAACCATATATCCTAAACCCTCCTGGTGCCAACAACTGCAGACCAAGTATTCACATGTCTGAGCCTATGGGAGATGTTTCTCATTCAGACCACCACACTTTTGAAATTTGTATTAAATCACAAACAAATGTTATCAGTCAGTTGTGAATATATTTTTCCTATCTTATTTTGGTAATCCTAACCAGCATACTCAAAGCTATTTTTATCCCCAGTTTTATCCCTTTAAATTTTTTCTTGCTTAGTTGATGAGTGATTACTTTCTCTACACAACCCCCAACACCCTATAACCTGGTAGTAATATGTACTGAGAAATACTATTTTTAAGGCATGTTGCTTTGGTTTATGCTGCATTTGTATAACTCAGTGAAGTTGTGATTCTTTGCCTGTATAAAACACTTAATGGTCTAAGAACATACAGAATAAAGAAAGAATATTAAGAGCTGCAAAGGAAAAAGTTCTAGTAACTTATAAAGGTAAACTTATCAGACTTACACCTGACTTCGCTATGGAAACCATGAAAGCCAGAAGGTCCTGGATAGATGTACTGCAGAAACTTAGAGACCATAGATCGAAGCCCAGACTACTATATCCAGCCAAGTTTTCGCTCACTATAAATGAAGAAAACAAAATTTTCCAGGATAAAAACAAATTTAAACAATACGTAGCCATAAATCCAGCCTTCCAGAAAGTAATAGAATGAAAATCACAAACCAAGGAGTCCAACAATGCCCACAATAACTCAAACATCTAATGACCTTTCACCAGCACAACACGAAGAAGCTAAACACACAAACACTACTACCAAAAAAAAATGACTGGAGTTAACAACCACTGGTCATTAATATCACTTAATATCAATGGACTCAACTCGCCTATAAAAAGGCACAGGCTAAGAGATTGGATACGAAAACAGGATCAAACATTTTGCCATTTACAAGAAACACACCTCAACCACAAAGACAGACATCTACTCAGAGTAAAGGGTTGGGAAAATGTTCATCAAGCAAATGGACCTAAGAAACAAGCAAGTGTGGCCATACTAATTTCTAACAAAGTTGACGTCAAACTAAAATCAATCAGAAGAAATGGGGAGGAACATTTTATACTCATAACAGGAACAATTCATCAGGATGAAGTCTCAATCATGAATAGCTATGCCCCTAATAAAAAATGCACCCAATTATATAAAAAACATTACTAAAACTCAAGGCAGTCATCAAACCACAATCACTAATAGTAGGAGACTTCAACACTCTTCTCTCACCAAAAGACAGGTCAACCAGACAGAAACCTAACAGAGAAATAAGAGAATTGATGGAGGTAATGAATAAAATGAACTTAGCAGACATTTATAGAACATTCCAACCAAACAGGAAAAAATGTATCCTCTTCCCTGCAGCTCATGGAACCTTCTCGAAAATTGACCACATACTCAGTAAGAAAGCAAACTTCCACAGTTACAAAAAAATATTAGTAACCATCTGTGTATTATCAGATCACCATGGATTAAAGTTAGAATTCAAGAACAGTGCTACACCCAGAAAACCTACAAACTCATGGAAACAGGACAGTCAAATACTGAACCACACCTGGATCGAGGAAAAAGAAAGAAAGAAATTAAAGTCTTTCTTGAATTCAATGAAAATAAAAACTCAACATACTCAAACCTATGGGACACTGTGAAAGCAGTGCTAAGAGGAAAGTTCATAGCACTAAGTACCCTCTTAAAGAAAACGGAGAAAGCACACATTGGAGACTTAACAGCCCACATAAAAGGTATAGAAAAAAAAGAAGCAGACTCAAATAGGAGGAGTAAAAGACTGGAAAAAAATCAAACTGAGGGCCGGGCGGTGGTGGCGCACGCCTTTAATCCCAGCACTCGGGAGGCAGAGGCAGGTGGATCTCTGTGAGTTCGAGGCCAGCCTGGTCTACAAAGGGAGTTCCAGGACAGGCTCCAAAGCCACAAAGAAACCCTGTCTCGAAAAACCAAAAAAAAAAAAAAAAAAAAAAAAAAATCAAACTGAGGGCTGAAATCAACAAAATAGAAACACAGAAAAAAATCCAAAAAATCAATGAAACAAAAATCTGGTTCTTGGAGAAAATCAACAAGATTGATAAACCCCTATCCGCATCTCATTTCTAAAATGGAAATACTGAAAAACTCAACATAAATGTAAGCCATTTTTTGTCAAAAGTATAGATGTTTTTTATGAAATATGTATGCAACATCGATAGCGTGCTATGTGATCAGTCAGATACACACGAGAATACACATATGCTTCATTGAGCACTATGCATAAAACAGGTAATATTTCAGATTCCAGATTCACAAAGGGTGTGTTTCAAGTTCTTGGTTTTGTGTCTATCCTGTGCCTTATTCTGTCACCATTTTCTCTTCTATGCACTCAAGAGAAGTATGCTCCTGTCTCAGAACTATTCGGAGAGCTAAATGATCTCATATTAGAAAGTGGTTGTAAGAGGGGCCAGCAAGGAGTGAGGGTTGACTTTATAGTAATTTGTTCTCAAATATTACTGCATAGTAAACTTTCCATCAAACCATGAAGAAAATAAGAAATGTGTACAGCTTATCAAATCATTCTCCAGAATGTTATATGCCTCTTTGGTGAATTAGGGAAACTCCTGTGACCATGGACCACTGAAATTCTCTGGGTTTATGACTTACAAATACCAGAGTAATTGCCTGGGGACAGAACTCACAGGATTTCTTCCCTTTTCTTTTTCTTACCAATAAGAAAAAAAACTGAATAAATTTTTGAATGAGCACTAAGAAAAAGGACAGTGTTAAAAGCTTGATTTGTATATTGGTACTTTTGAAATTATTTCTTATTTATTTATTTATTTATTAAAAACATCCACCTCCTCCCATCCTCACATTTCCCTCCCACTTCCGCCACTCCCCCTCCCCTCCCTCTCCAGTCCTAAGAGAAGTCAGGGTGTCCTACCCTGTGGAAAGTCCAAAGCCCTTGCCCCTCAATCCAGGTCTAGGAAGGTGTGCAGCCAAACACACTAGGCTCACAAAAAGCCAGTACATGCTTTCTGTATCATTATCGTTGTCTGGTATCATTATCATTGTCTTCTCAGTCCGCCCTCATTGTCAGCTACATTTAGAGAGTCTGCTTTGATCACATGATCATTCAGTCCCAGTCCAGCTGGCCTTGATGAGCTCCCATTACATCAGTCCTGCCACCTCAGTGGGTGGTTGTATCCCTTGCAGTCCTGACTTCCTTGCTCATGTTCTTCATCCTTCTGCTGTTTCATCTGGGCTTTGGGAGCTCAGTTCTGTACTCCAATGTGTGTCTCTGTCTCTATCTCCATCCATTGCCAGATGAAAGTTCTATGATGATATACAAGACATTCATTAGTGTAGCTATGGGAGAAGGCCAGTTCAGGCACCCTCTCCCCTGCTTCCCACTGCTATTGTCTGCAAATAGGATAAATGATTCACTGAGGTTTAATTTGCTTTGGGGGGGTCTTAAAAAATAAACCAAACAACAGTATCATTAGATTCCTCAAATTTCATTTGATGAAACCCTCATTATCCATAGGTTAATGACAGGAATAAAGAAAGCCTAACATGCCATTACTACATGGGAGGTGAGCAGGCGTGCTTGCAGGGAACAACTCTGGGTGAAAAACTCTTGGAAAGAGCACACAGACCCACATTACAGAGGCTACTTATGAGCCTTCTTTGTTATTATTCTATCTCATTATCACATAGTATATATTTCTACATTTGCAAAACAACAGGAACATTTTCTGAAATCTGTTTATGTTATATTTAGACACAAACACATATAAATACATATAAACATAAATATGTATGTATATATACATATGCCTTCCTGTACTTGAACTTAAAAGCTTTAGTTCACCTCTGCTTACAAATGAGCCTCTTTAAACTCATGTAGCATGCATTTTTACACATGTATTTGAGACAATTATGAGAACTAAGTCCCTTGGTATGTCATTACAATGCATTTTACTATCGTGTAAGATAAACAGACATGTTAGAAAGGTCCAGAGTTTTGTCTTAGATGATGAGTACACAGTGAGCACTCTTCCCCCTTCCCTAATATTTCCCATTACCTCATTAGTATTTGTTTAGATAAAGTATGCAGAGCATCCCTGTGCAACATCTGTTTGTAGAACACGGTTTTCACTGAATCACAATCAGTCACTGAGAGCTGCAATACAGAAAATTATGAGAAGATAGCTTCGAAAGCTCTCATTTTTTTTTGTTTTCTAACAATGAATACTCGTTAACACCATAGAAATGATAGAAATGAAAGAGACATTAAAAGTGAGTCACACTATGAACTCCCAGGTGTGCAAGTCACTAGCTCCGAGAAGGAGAACATCATTTTCATGTTGGATAGTTAAATAAGTGCTTACATGATCAATAAGACAACATTACCTTAAATAATAGCATGAATTCCCAATATTATACACAAAATCAATAAAACACACAAAGAACAGGAATGGAAATTTCCACCGCAACGTTTCCTGCTGATTTGAAAAATAATATTTAGTGGGCTGGGTTTTTGTTGTTGTTGTTTTACTAATTATGATCTTAGTCATAGTTTATTCTACAGTAAATCTGCTGGTGTGAGATTAAACCTGCTATTGAATGGAGTTATGCATCTACGGCGAGGCACTCATCACTGCTGGAGAGTGAATATTGCTGTTATCTCATTTAGAATTTTGCCAGCAAAGCAGACCATTTGTTTAAAAGGCAATTAAGCTGGTGTCTTGAAGAGAAATTAGCAAGGAGAAGTTCCTTTTGGAGGCATAAGAGGTCTGTTCGCAGACACATTAATTCTGCAATTTGGGACGTCAGTGCAATTTGGGACTGGAAGACATAAGCACAAAAGGGGAGCACTGGGTAAGGAAAGGAAACAGGTCTGTTCTTAAACAAGAGGAATCCTGTCTACCTGCATACAGAGCAGACATTCAGCACAGCCACTGGTTTTCTAGGAACCAAGGCAAGAATTTAGGATGTGAATTTAAGGAAGATAACTGTGGAGCTGAATCCAAAGGTCCATCATTTTTCATGTAACTGTACCTACCAAAAAACCTGATTTTAGAAGAAAATATATAGTAATTTCAATTCTGGGTAATTGTTTTAAAAACACTTTAGTACTGAAATAGTTTTAATTTCATGATGCAATAATTACTATGAAAACAATGGGTGACTATTTCACATAACATCAGTTACATGATGCATGAAAGATTTTTTTTCCTTTCTAATAATTGTATTTCTGGATCTCATTTGGGAATGCTCCTTCTAATTCTACACACACAATACTTATGATTATATCCCAAACATAACATTTACAAAAACAAAGACTGTATTTTGCATCACAATGTGAAACATATCCTCAGGTAGAAATAGCAATAAACTGCACTACATAATTGCAAAGAGAAGCAGAGGTCGCAGAAAATGACGTATGTACTAGCAGTAAGAAACAATTGAAATTACGGTATTGGTTCATAGAAACAACAGATTTCTTTTTGATGTCCTTAGTACCATTTGTACATCCTCACTTTTGACTTTTCCTGAAGTGATTGTCCTTATGCAAATTGGTGTGCTGCAAAAATTAAACATGTCCTATTTCTCCTTCCTTGATATTTGATCTGCTCTCAAAGGCAGTAAAAGGAAGAGTTCATTGGAAGGCTTCTGTCTTGCATTCACAGACAAAACCTAATCCTAACACTGCAGAGCTTTGAGTTGACTCAGATGTGTGTAGCTTGAAATTTAACTCTTCAGAGTCTGAATAATTATTTTATGTCACTTTTACTTCAAATCTTCGGAAGATAGACACTTTCATAGCTTGTAATGTTTACAATATAACTAGTTCAATTTCATACTTTCTATTGAATCCATTTTATCATGATCAACTTTAGTTTTTCATATGAATTGGGACATGTAGGAAGGAGCATTTGCAAGGGACTGGGTAGAAGTGCTTTAGGTAAATTTAATAAAATCTTATTCAAGAGGCCAATTTCTAATTATCTCATCAATATCTTATTCAGATTATCAACTCACCAGTCTAAGCACCTTAAAAGCAGGAACACGCTGTATTCATCTTTGTCAGCTTCATTCCAGCCTGGACTCCTAGATTGTGTTCAACATGAAGAAAGATGTTTCTGAAATACAAGAGACTAGGCTCCCCTCCACTCTCTACTCACTTCCAGTTCTAATTAGTGATGACCTCAGAGCATCCCTAGACTCGTGTATCTCTGTTCCCCCAAATTTCCTTGTTTCCTTTCCACACCACTCCTGGAGTTACTGGTTTGGGGTTATGACCCAACCTCTCCATGCCCAGTTTTTCAATGGCATACGAAGGGAAAGGGCATACTGTCCCTTTGCCCTTTGTATGTTTCTTAGTATGTTCACTATCATAGAAACCTGGAAGAAGGCTGTTCCATGTTGTTTGTTCCTCGATGCTCAGTCCTGAAATAATCACACAAAACTATAATATTTGCAATACTGCATGGCCAACAGCTTATGCATATTTCTGGCTAACTCATATCTTAAATTAACGCATCTCCATTAATCTGTATATTGCCATGATTCTGTGGCTTACCAGGTGACATTCCCGCATCAGTCTCCAACTGGGCTACTTGGCTTTTCACTGACTCCACCTTCTTTGTGCCAGCATTCATTTGAGATTTCCTCATCTAGCTCTGTTCTGGCTTGCTCTACTATAGGCTCAAAGCAATTTTTCTATTAACCAATGGTATTCACAGCATACAGAGCACACCTCCCCCTTTCTGTTTAAATAAAAAGGAAGATTTGTAACTTTAACATTGTATAATTATATATAACAAGACAAGTATCAAGTAAGAATTACAGTGACATTATTTCCATCTACTTTTTCCTCTATCATAACTAAGGAAAACTACAACTATAAATATGTATTTTTGAACTCCAGCAAAAACTACAGAAAAATTTAATATTACTGAAGTAAACATGAAGTGTATTGAAAGCCACCTCCAAAATTCTAGAATTGACAGACACATTTCACTGCCTATACAATCACCCAAAGTTCTTCTGTACCATTGGGGCATCCAATCTTCACCCAAATGCCCATAGTTTCTAGCAGGTTTTTCAATAAAGCAGGAAATTTAAAGACCTTTTCTGCCTTGTAATGGCAAATTCCATCAGTTGCTTTCTTCTGTGCGTGGCAGAATGTCTTGCAGACTCTTTCATGAAGCAGGAACACCAAAAGACTGTCTCTCTTTTTCTGGCAACTTCAGCAATCATTTTTGTGGGTCTTGTATTTCTAGAAAATAATAGATAGTTATAATTATACTTTTTCTTAGTTATAATGAAAGATAAAGTAGATATAAATGTTGTAACTGTAATTCTTACTTGACACCTGTTTTGTTATATGTAATTTTACTATGTTAAAGTTAAAACCTTCCTTTTAATTTGAACAGAAAAGAGAAAATGGCATGATAGGTCCTTAAGTACATGTGTTGCTTTTATAAATTAATGAATAAAAGAAACTGCTTAGGACTGTTGATAGGGCAGAGTAGAACAAGATGGGAGAAACTAAACTGAATGCCGGGAGAAAGAAGATGGAGTCAGGAGAATGCATTTAGCTCCCCAAAAAAGACAGAAGCCAGAACTTTACCCAGTAAACCACAGACTCATGGCCATACACAGATTACTAGAAATGGTTAAATTAAAATGTAGGAGATAGTCAATAAGAAGATAGAACTAATGGGCCAAGCAGTGATTTAATTAATAAAATTTTTGTATGGTTATTTCAAGAATCTGGGAGGCAGGGAAAAAAACAAGTGCCAAAGCAGATTTCTTACTACAGAAGGCTTTTTTGGCCTTAATCCAAACTACCTTTGTTCATAAATATTCTACCATATTGGAAATACATTTGTTTTTAAATAACTTTATGTATTCTTGAGTTTCTTTTTTTTCTCATTTTTATTTAAAAGCAGCAATGGAACTAGGACTGGAGAGCTGAGCTGGTGGTTAAGGACACTTGTTGCTCTTCCAGAGCACCTTGGTTCAGCTCTAAGCTACCAGGTGGTGTTTCATAATTGTAACTACATTCTAGAGATTTTAGTGAATTCCTCCTACTTTCATAGGAACTGTATACATGTGATGCACAAATATATGTGCAGTTAAAACAGACATACATGTAAAATAAAGACAAACAAAGACCATCTTTAAATTAAAAGATAGTTGTTAATTTGTCCTATTTTTTCTTCCGCATTGCCCACCCTCTTCCTTCCTTATTATCCTCCCATTTCACTTCCCTCTCTCCACCCTCTCTTCCTTTCTCTCTTTTCCTCTCCGTCTCTTGACCCTCCCTTATTACCTGTCTCTCTTTCCCTCTGTACTTTAATCATTGAGTCTCAGATATTCATGATATTTGCATATTAAAAATGTTATTTCAGACATATATCTTCAAAGTTTAAATATTTACTTTAGTTTTATTTTTATTGCTTAAATCATTTGCTTTGAAAAGTTCAAAGTATTCAATTAACACATGGATCAATCTGCATATCTTCCCATTTAGATTTCCAATACCATAAAGATGTAAAAAAAAACATTAACAAACATTATATTCTATTTCCTTGTAGTGAGAATTTTTATATTTAACTTTCATTTTACTTTGGAGCTAATATTCATGAATGTCTTGAAAACAAAATCTGAATGTGCTTTCATCTAACTAACCTAACAATAGCTACAATTCTTTTCTCTTCATTAAGTCATCTCTTTCATTACTCCCAGGTGTGTTACAACTCTTTTGCAGCCCACAATTTGTTACTTAAGACACCTAGGATCCAGCTATTGGATGGTGTAGAGATTATGACACTTAGAATACATACGGACATACACTCTATACATAGGCTTCTGTGGAGTTTGCTATAGGATATTAACGTGCCATAAATACTTTTTACATGGTTTTATTAACATAAAGTCAGATTTATATACAATGAAATGAGAATGGGCTATCCAATGGAACAAAGTATCATTAAGAATGTAGGTGAGTGAACCACTGGAAAAAGCGATATAAAAAAAAAATATCTCCAAAGACATGTTTTCAGGCTGTATGCTTGTTTTCAGCTGAATGCTTATTTACAATTACCAGATATACCAAAAAGGAGGGAGAACTCTTTATGAAAGAAGACCTATGTCTGAATGATAGTGAGATAAAGGTAGAAGATTCCAGAGAAAGAGGAAGAAAGGTAGAAAACCTGCTTTGAGAAAGACATACAAATGAAAGACATGTGATGTGCTACTAGTAGCTGGGGAAATCCATATAGAATGCTGTTAACCACCAACAGAACGTTAAAAATAAGACAAATGGCAAGTGTGTTTGGAGATTGGGGGGGGGGTTAATAATCTGCAAATCTCATCCCCTGCTGCAGAATAGAGATTAGTGCAGTCAATTGGTAGCTGAATGAAGATATCTACTGAATTATCCAGTACAAAACTTCTCCTAGGACTCAGAAATTAGACTCCTTGGCAAATGCTCAAAGGTCCTGCATTTTCTTTATCACCAAATGTTAAATGCTAGAGCAATCAAAGATTTTTATACTATCCTCACTTAAAAAGCAGCCCAGAAGTCTATCAGCTTCCTAGTAACTCAACACAATGTAATCAAGGGAAAAACTAGTACATAGTGACATTTCCAGATGTTAGTGTATATTAAAACCACGTGGCTATAGAACAGCAGGATCTTCTATGGCTTGCACTGCAGCAATAAAGAAAGAAGAAAATTTATCTACATGGCATGGAAGCCATCAAAAATGTTGAGTCCTGTAGGCATAATGTAGATTTCATATTTTTATGTTTAGAGTGACTGACACATGACACCTACATAGAAATGCATTGGTACCGAGGGTCTGACAAAGGGAGGAAAGAAACCCAGCAAAGCCTAAGGAGACTTTCCCAAATTCTCTAAAGCATCCTTCCTCTAGGTATGAAACAAGACCTCTATGGGAAAAGGATACCATGGCCTTCTATCAGAAAAAATGGGTCAAGAAATTCTGTCATGGCAAACTCATACATAAACACATAGAGAAAATGGACTTATATTCCTACTTATATAATCCACCATGGAGAAGCAAAAATTCTGGTCACTCATGAACTCCTAGTAAGAAGATAAATGGTCAAAGATAGATCTCCAGGTCCGGCAAATGGCCTTCAGCTTAAAATATATGTGTTTCAAAGTCACAACCTATAGGGATGCTAAGGTTCAACAAGCTAAATGCTGTGCACAGGTTTTGCTTCTCCATGACAAATGCCAGGAGTCTCTATTTCTAGCAATTTTTTTTCTAACACTGATGCTGATGGTCTGGAGACGTTATAATACTCTTAGGACACCTACAATGAGAACAGAATTCAAAGGCTCCCAATAAAAAAATGGGTAACTATATTAGTTTGCTTTCTCTTGATAAGTTATGACAAAGAGCAACTTGGAGAGTGAAAGAAATTAATTGTCTTATGTATTAAAATCGATCCATCACTAAGGATATCAGGGCAGGAAGCTACAGATATGAACACTAAGGCAGTGAACATAAAGAGATGCTGCATACCTGTTTTATTGCTCCTGTCAGTTTGTTCAGTTTTCTTTAATATAAGCTTCCAGATCACCTGCCCAAGAATAGCAACAACAACGGTGAGTTGTGCCCTTCTCAACGAATCACCAATCAAGACATTGCCCCACAGACAAGTAAATAAGTCAATCGGATTAAGGCACTGTCTGAATTGAGGTATCCTTATTCTCAGGAGACCATGACATATTCCAAGTTGACAATAAATTGAGCAACACATTGACTATTAGCAAGTCAGGGCTGAAAAGAAGACAGACACTGATGTGAAAGGAAAAGGAAAACAAAAAGCAATTTTTGGTACTACAATTCACAGTGATGGTTTGCACAGGAAGAGTAACAGCGTAGAAGGCTAAATGACTCCACCACAACTTATGATCCTCATGTCTTTCTTACACATAAACAATATATAATACATATTTATGTACATGTTATATATACACATGGATAACATTTACATAGGAGCTAAACAATTCAAGCTAGAAAAATTTTAACATGGAGAGGGGAAGTGGGCATCTAATTTCACTGCTAGTTAAGAACCTAGTGACAATTGATAGCTGCAGGGAAAAATAAAATCAATGTTCTTTAAGAGTGTAGCCCCTTGTCTGTTTCCCAATAAATACAAGAGTTTATGGGCAGCACAAATTGGACTTCACAGGTTAAAAAAAAGAAAAAGAAGACATGGTTGGATGGGAAGCAAAGAAGGATATTGAAGGTGTGGAGTAGGGTTAAGTATAGTCAACATATTTTAAAAATGAAAAAAGAAGAAATAAAACTTAAATTAAAGGGCAGTGATGATTCAAGCCAGGTAATCTCAGCACCTGGGAGGAAGAAGCATATGGATAACTGATGTTGACTAGAAAGATCTGAACTATGCAGGAAGTTCTAGGATACAGGGTAAAAACCCTGTATTAAAACACCCTCCAATATAAAAAATAAACATAAAAAAGATATTTAATTGAAACAGAAGCTGGCTAACTGTTAAACACAGGATTAGTGAGGTGGTTCAGCAGATAAAGTACCTAAACCCTAGTCGCATGTCATTAGTTAAGAGATAGCCACAAGTTATCCCCTGACAACCACACATGGATTTTAACATGTAAACACCATTCCTGTGTAACACACACACACACACACACACAGAGAGAGAGAGAGAGAGAGAGAGAGAGATTAAATAAATAAAAACACTCATCCAATATCTCCCAGGTTAAATCAAATGACTATAAAATTGAAGAACTCTACAACAGTGTACATATTTATGTAATTAATAGTCAGAATTTAACCTTCAGCCTAGGATTCCAACTACTGAAACTGAACGCAGAACAGCACTGATTCTTTCTGCTGCAGCTCTGATGACATAAAATCCTATCCATCTGCATGCACAGATCCAAGTACAAGGTGGGCTAGGGTCTGCATCCTTAATACATGTAACTTCCCGACTTTCCAAGCTGATGCGCTGTTAAGATATGCCAGGTGGACTTCAGGATGAGGAGAAAAGAAAAATTGAAAACAGTCAGGAATAAGCAGGGGAGGAGATGAATTATTCAAAGAACAAAGAAAAAGAAAAAAGCTTCTTACTTGGGCAGGAAACAGCAAGGTCCTTCTCCATCAATGTTAGTGCGCACAAGACTTACCTTGATGACTTTTTCCAGGAGTGGAAACCCCTTGGTAATGTTCCAAACTAGGTTCTGAATCTGGTGTTTAAAAGCAGTTTCTGGTCCTTTATGCTCAGCAGCTGCTATTGTTTGCCTGGCAATGTCATTCTGTTTCAAAGACAGGCTAAATACATCAAAGTACAGTCTTAAAAAGGTTAATGTTGCTTTTATAAGATGAGAGGAAGCCCTTCCATGAAGACCCTAGATTGTCTGTCCCACTCCTTCTGCTTTCAGGGATTTCACCTGGCCTGAAGGTCAAATGCCTCTAGCTCCTGGGACTCAGCCTCAGCATCCTCTCTATTACTTTCATGTATTTCTTCAAAGATGGCCTCATTTGGCCAAGTAGTTAGCACCTGTGAAAGGAAAGACTTACCTGCATGTGTGAAAGTTTTATAACCAAGGGTTTGATCCAGAGAGTGGTGGCTCACGCCCTTGGGGAGTAGAAGAGGGGGATTTGTACTCCAAGGCCAGCTTCTACTAAATAGCAAACCTCAAGGCCAGGCAAACCTACATAAGACCCTGTCTCAAAACAAAGCAAACAAACATTAAATGAGAAAAACAAACATGAGAAAAAAGAAATTAGAAAAAAATGGGGCAAAAACCTTAAAGTATCAAATAGAGGGGGGGAAATTCCTGAATGTGTCTACATTCCACATTGCTCATTTTCCTGCAGATTATGTTGGGATTTGAGATGAAGTTATTATATTTACATGTGATATTCTTTCTTAAGATGACCAAAATACTTTCAGTTGCTGAAAGGAAAATAAATAAAAGGGAAGCATAAAATAAATGACAATTGCAACTGTCACTTATTTTCTGCTGAGCCTCAGAAATCTACTATCAAGACTCGCCAAAACAAGATATGAATATGAGTAAATTTTCTTTGAATGCACAGCTGGAAGATTGGTCGCTTCCCCTCTGCACTTTTACAGAGGCACAAGATAAGCAATATAAGATAGGAAGGACTGATTTCAGCTTTCAAAAGGCACCAACCCATTCCTATGAACCTGGGGTGAAGAAAAACACCCTGGTGCAGGGGCACAGGGTGAAGAAACCTGCTCACCCCACGATGGCCAGGAAGCAAACACAAAGGGAGTCTAGATAAAAAGTCCTGATTTCATAAAAACTGATTCATCCGTGAGCACATTTTAGGTTTCTCCAGTGTTACCATGACCATCTCAAGATTCAATTACCTACTTTTATTTAATTTTTAAGAAAGAAAACTTAGATTGTCAACTTTCATTGAATCAATGTGGACTTCACATCAAGCATTGTTATTCCCCTCTTGTCCCAGTCCCCTTGAATCCACCCTCTGCCCTTGCAACCTCCCCTAATAAAATAAAATAAATTTTAAAGACAAAACAAACAAAATAAAGAAACAAAAACAAACCAAAACTAACAGGATAGAGGCAGAAACAAAGAGAGACCGAGAGAGAGAAAGAAGAATCTGACTATGTAAGTTGTAGGGAGGCCCACTAACACACACATTTCACCCCTTAGTGCTTTCTTATTTACTTTCAAGTGTTCATTTCAACTCATAAATCTTTGTCCTGGTTGGAGGCTTCTGCCTTTTGTTACACCACCAATAATGGGCTCTAACTGGGGTCCCTCTTCGATATGCTGTTGTTGTCCTGTGTCCCTGAGTTTCTACAGGTTTTGATCTGTAGGTCCATCCCCTTCACATACTTCAACACTTCACAGATAATGTGACTGTTGGGATGGGCCAACTCATACTCCTGGTTCTGGGCCTGAGTTAGATTGTTCAGTTTGCCAGACTTTCTTCATTTTCACTACAATGCTGAGCTCTCCACCACTGTCTCTGTTAGCTCACCAAGCATAGCTGTCAGCAAGACAGTCAGACCCCAGTAACCCATGCTCATACAACCAGCTCTTTGAATGCACATTACATACATTATGTTTTTCCCTGGAGAGATGAGGGTCCTCTTTCCTGATTGTTGTGGTGGGGAGGAAGCAAATGAGGCCAGAGCTCCTACTCTCAAAACCACAGGGCTGGCTAACTGAAGCCCATGATAGAAAGTCTAGTTCTAGTAGGCTACCCAGGTAGGGTACAGGGCCTGCTTCCCTGTGTGTGGTGAAGGGCAAGGCTAATTCTTTGATTCTACCCAGCCCTCTAACCTGCTGCAGGGGGTAATGGGTGAGGGAAAAGATCTTTCTCTCACCCATGCCACCACATGACACACAAGAGGAGACAGGGTAAGTCAATTGTCTATTACTACCACTTGCCAGGCACCAAACTACAACACGTGAACATTTAGTTTTATTTTATGTCGAAACCATGACAGAAATAGAGTATTAAGAAACATACAGTAATGTTTCACTGGATACTGTATGTACAGATATTTAGAGGAAAATTAATGCTTGAAAGGCATTAATAAAGTCTCTGACTTTATTAAGTGTTCTGTAAAACACATGTACACAAATAAAATAAACATAGTAGAGTGTGAGGTGTGTAAAATACTCTTTCTACAACTATACTATACTTAAAAAGAGTAGGTGTTTAAACTTGAACATTCTGCAATGCCAGTTTGCAGTGCTTCATTTTTTCCTTTCATTGTAAATAGATTTTTAACCCTCACATAATGTATCCTGATTAGTTTGCCTTCCTTTACACTTGCCACTTCCTCCCTAAATCTCCTGCAATCTAAATGTAGTCCTATTCTGTTTCTCATTAGGAAAGAAAAGGCTTCTAAGGGATAATAACGAAAATAAATAATAGTATAACTAAATACACTACCGTAAGATAAAAATACTGCCATCACATCAAAGTTGAACATGATAAACCAAGAAGAGAAAAATAGTTCAAGAGAAGGCATAGGTATCAGAGATCCACTCATTTCAGACTCAGCAATCCCATTTAAAAGGACAACTAGAATCATTGAACTCAAATGGAAGGGATTTGATGAAGACATCCTATTCAGTACTGAGTGTTTCAAGTATTTCATTCTCTGTGTAATGTTTGGTATGGGTCTCTGTATATGTTCCCAACTTCTGCAGGAGGAAGATTTTCTGATAGTGGCTGAATGAGGCATTGATCTATGATTATAGCTGAATATCATGAGGAGTCATTTTATCACTATGTTGCTGTCTTTTCTTTTTTTAGATCAGTGCGTAGTATTTGGATTTACCATAGGTCCCTGGGTTGTCCAATCTCTGATTTTTGTCACCCAGGCAGCATTGAATATGGGTTACAGTTCATGAAGTGGGTCTCAAAAAAATGAACCATTGGTTGCTTATCCCTACAAGGTTTTTGTGACTATTCCAATAATGTATTTTTTAACCAGGATGTAGATCAAAAGGGTTGTAACTGGATTGTTAATTGATGTTTCTCCATTGGTAGAATGTAAAATACCTTCCTGTTCCAAAGATCCTAGCAAAAAGAGGTGAAGGCTCTATGTAAGTACCAACTCTGCTTCTCTATGTTCGAATTGTGTATGGGTTTTCTTGAGTACTGTGGCCTTGCTGTCAGTTTATGAGGAACAAGCCATTATCTTAGCAACAGACTGGGTAGTTCTGGGACTCCCATAGAGCCCCTTTGACCAAAAGCTAAATTAGATGTAACCCAGTGACAGTACAGATTTGGTTACGAGAGAATTATGTGACAATTAGATTTAGATAACCTTCATAACTATGTATAATTTAGGAAGTTTACACTCTATTAGATTTCTTTATTCCTCCTCAAATACCCCCTTAATTTTAGCTGTCTCATTATTACCTCATTCCACCCACTCTTCCCTCCCCCTCCCTACTTAATGCCCCCAATTCCAGCAACCCCTATTCATCTATAACTACCTATTCTATTCTCCTCTGCCAATAACCACATGTGAGCCAATAAATACCATATTTGTCTTCCTGGGTCTGGATAGCCTCACTCAGCTATGAGATCAATGGCATCATATGACCCAGTTGAAATCATTGTGGGGACCCATGTTTTTCCAGGAGACTTCAAAGATTACTGGAGGAAAAGTTATTGTCCACTGTGGAAAACTTAAGTGTTGTTTAAATCAAAATAGTAAGTGTGAATTTCAATAGATATATAATCAAAGAAAGGGACCCCACAGAGAAAAATGGGTATGAGAAGTAAAATTTTTGATAACCTTAGTCCCTAGATTTTAACTTCCTTCTGTCCCATACAGATGACTCCTCATATGAAAGAATCCATGAAGATTTCTTTTAACATCTTGCTTGGATTTGGAGAAGGAGAACCACCACACAACTTCAAAGACAGCTTTCATTTTTAAGTGAGTCGTGGCTACCATCATACAGAGAACCAGGGAAATTTATATATTTAGGCAGTGAAATTTTGCCCTGTTGGAGATAATAGTATTATAGGTCAAATTTTGCTTTGCTTGTTGATTCTTTCTAGATAGCTATCTTTCCTTCTTTGGGCAGTTACATGTACAAGGGCTCTTGACTTTTGCCTCAAAGACAAGAACAAATCTCTGCAAAAACCTTATGATGTTTCCACCTATTTGGATGAGTTAGCATTTCACTTTCTGAAGAAGTTTCTCCTTTTCAAACCTAATTTTAATTAATTTTGATGATATTTATAGCTTTTTTTCTCCTGAGGAAAACAGAACAAAACATCTTTCCTATTGTCCCACATCTCTTAGCTTCCGTTATGAGGTCAGCACATCCTTGAAGTACACTGGCAGGTTTAATTCAGAAATTTTTTCTAGTATAGAATGTCTCTGTGAAGCCATTGTTCATTTCTCATTAGAATTAAGAAAATTCAAGTTTAATTAAGCATTTCAACAATCTATTTCTGGGAGTCTATCATTCCTTTCTGTTTCATATAGACTTGATAATTCAACTTTATCTTTCTATAACTGCCTGACCTGTAGGATTGTTTGGTATAATGTAATATGTTTTATATTATAATAACCAAAAAACTGTTTCATTTTGATAATAACTTATACTGCAGAAGAGCCTATCTTCATTTGACAAGTATACCAATGGTGGCCATAACTTGTAGCAAATGTGTGATTACCGAATGGCCCATTCTAATCTCAAAGCAGATGCCCATTGAAAAACTGAATAGGTATCAATGGTATGCTATACATGTTTTAATTTTCCAAGTGCTACAAAATAGAACACACCCATTGGCATTAGATTACTTTTTTAAGTGATTTGGGTTACTTCTTGCTGGTAATGGTACTTAGTTATATAAAAAACAAGTAAGAATCGACTTATAATTGGCTTATTGTCATGAAATAAAAAGTCCTTAATAAAACTTTTGTTATTGACATGATGATTTTTGTAAAATTCTGAGAACTTCAAATGTTTCCAAAAAATAATTGATCAATATCAGAAATAAACTGTGATAGAGGACCTGGAAGAACTGTAAGGGATTATATGTATGTTATATATATGGAACGAAGCCTATTCCTAATTATATCTTATACAAGAATAAATATGAAGTCAATTCTGTATTATCTGATACAAATTCGGCAGAATAAATATGAAAAAAAAATTCTATATGTTACAAATTGGTAACTATGTTGAGAAGTACTTTAAAATATCATAGAAATATGACAGTAGAACATAATTCAGACTTTTGACAGAACAATAAGTTATTTGTACTACTCTGCATAAACCATCGGATTTAAACATGTACTTTATGATTTATTTGCATTAGCACAGAATAAAAGGTACTAGTATGTCTCATACAATGTGAGGAGGAATCCAATTACCAATCTTTATAAGTTTAATTTTCTTTCGTTTGGGATGGTAGCTCTTACAATATCACAAATGAATTAGAATTATATCTTCATTACGGATAACTATACTTACATAATATGTTAATTTCATCCCTGATAAAAAAGAGGTTTATATGTTTGTATTTCCATCCTTTCTACCTCCTTCACTCTTGACGTGGGCTATGGGTTCCCAGGCAGTTAGCACCTGGTGATTTATGAGCTGGGACGAATCAGTTAGTTGGAGGAGGTAGTTGAGGGGTAAAGATATCTGGCATCTCTTTGAGATGGCAGCGCAAAGTCGGTCATACGACGACTCAGCAGCTCATGCTTTACTGCAGATTATGGATGGAACGAGAGGACTTGATCTCAAGGATCGGACAGAGTTGAAATGTGGGCAGGTTATCTGCATCAGTGGCAGGGGTTGTACTGCACAACTGTGGATGAGAATGGGGCCTGGACCGCTAGGGTCAGAGGTAGAAGCAGAAACCCTTAAGGAGACTATCTGCTTCACTGGCAGGGGTGTCTGGTGGATTTGGGGGCTGGGACATAACCATGAGGTGGAGGAGGTTACTGGTGAGGTAAAGTCTCTGGGATCTCTTGGATATGGCCACAGGCGGTGGGGTTAGAGGAACTCAACCACAGATGTTCGATTCCAGGTCTGTCCATTGAACTGGGCAATTGGATCTGGTGGCTAGGATGTAGATTGACAATCTGTAATTCTACTACCAGTTCCACTGTAAGGAGTGGCCTGTACACTCCAGTGAGTTCCTCTTGCATTTGGTATCTGTGAGCAATCGGTGACTCAGAGTAGGTAAGTGACAGATGCACATCTGTGGCATCTACTGGGGAGGAGTAGTCTGCTTGAGAGGGGGAATTAGCGGCAGATACCCTCCTGCAGATCAGTGGATGAACCACGGGGACCGGATCATGGCATTCAGAGTTACAGCTCAAGATCCGCAGTCATCTTATTTGAATCACCGGTATGAGCGGCCTTATGTGTGCTAGGGAGTTTCTTGCTTTGGGGACTGGTGTCAATCAATGAGTGGTTGGGTGTGGGATTTCTGGAGTTGGGATATGGGTGTAGGGACTCATAGGCAGATGTTCTGCTACAGATCTGTGAACGGAACTCAGGCACTCAGTGACTCGCTCTCCAGGCTCAGAGGTGGAGTTGTATATCTCTATTCCTCCTACCTGCTTCACTGCCATGAGAGCTATATGGTTTTACAGGGAGTTCCAGGCCATTGTTGGGGCTGGGGCTGGGGCTGGGGCTAAGCTGGGGCTGGGGCATGGGCTGGGGCTGGGGCTGGGGCGGGGGCGAGGGCAAGGGCGGGGACAAATCAATGTGTGCAAGGAGGGAGGTGATGGGAGGTGTCGATGAGGTCTACTAGAGATGGGTTCACCCATGGTCCCATAGAGCGAGGCCTTAGGCTTGAAGCCTGCCGCGGATCGGTAAATGAAACTCGGCTCGACTGACAAGGATGAGAGACACAAGGCAACATCTGTGTTCATGCTACAGCGTCACTGGCAGCAGTGACCTGTGTGTTCCACTGACTATCTTAGGATAGAGACAGGGAACGAGATCTTGAAGATCAGAGTTAGAGGTTTACATGTTTATATTTCCATCCTTTCTACCTCCTTCACTCTTGACGTGGGCTATGGGTTCCCAGGCAGTTAGCACCTGGTGATTTATGAGCTGGGACGAATCAGTTAGTTGGAGGAGGTAGTTGAGGGGTAAAGATATCTGGCATCTCTTTCAGATGGCAGCGCAAAGTCGGTCATACGACGACTCAGCAGCTCATGCTTTACTGCAGATTATGGATGGAACGAGAGGACTTGATCTCAAGGATCGGACAGAGTTGAAAATGTGGGCAGGTTATCTGCATCAGTGGCAGGGGTTGTACTGCACAACTGTGGATGAGAATGGGGCCTGGACCGCTAGGGTCAGAGGTAGAAGCAGAAATCCTTAAGGAGACTATCTGCTTCACTGGCAGGGGTGTCTGGTGGATTTGGGGGCTGGGACATAACCATGAGGTGGAGGAGGTTACTGGTGAGGTAAAGTGTCTGGGATCTCTTGGAGATGGCCACAGGCGGTGGGGTTAGAGGAACTCAAACACAGATGTTCGATTCCAGGTCTGTCCATTGAACTGGGCAATTGGATCTGGTGGCTAGGATGTAGATTGACAATCTCTAATTCTACTACCAGTTCCACTGTAAGGAGTGGCCTGTACACTCCAGTGAGTTCCTCTTGCATTTGGTATCTGTGAGCAATCGGTGACTCAGAGTAGGTAAGTGACAGATGCACATCTGTGGCATCTACTGGGGAGGAGTAGTCTGCTTGAGAGGGGGAATTAGCGGCAGATACCCTCCTGCAGATCAGTGGATGAACCACGGGGACCGGATCATGGCATTCAGAGTTACAGCTCAAGATCCGCAGTCATCTCATTTGAATCACCGGTATGAGCGGCCTTATGTGTGCTAGGGAGTTTCTTGCTTTGGGGACTGGTGTCAATCAATGAGTGGTTGGGTGTGGGATTTCTGGAGTTGGGATATGGGTGTAGGGACTCATAGGCAGATGTTCTGCTACAGATCTGTGAACGGAACTCAGGCACTCAGTGACTCGCTCTCCAGGCTCAGAGGTGGAGTTGTATATCTCTATTCCTCCTACCTGCTTCACTGCCATGAGAGCTATATGGTTTTACAGGGAGTTCCAGGCCATTGTTGGGGCTGGGGCTGGGGCTAAGATGGGGCTGGGGCATGGGCTGGGGCTGGGGCTGGGGCGGGGGCGAGGGCAAGGGCAGGGACAAATCAATGTGTGCAAGGAGGGAGGGGATGGGAGATGTCGATGAGGTCTACTGGAGATGGGTGCACCCATGGTCCCATAGAGCGAAGCCTTAGGCTTGAAGCCTGCCGCGGATCAGTAAATGAAACTCGGCTCGACTGACAAGGATGAGAGACACAAGGCAACATCTGTGTTCATGCTACAGCGTCACTGGCAGCAGTGACCTGTGTGTTCCACTGACTATCTTAGGATAGAGACAGGGAACGAGATCTTGAAGATCAGAGTTAGAGGTTTACATGTTTATATTTCCATCCTTTCTACCTCCTTCACTCTTGACGTGGGCTATGGGTTCCCAGGCAGTTAGCACCTGGTGATTTATGAGCTGGGACGAATCAGTTAGTTGGAGGAGGTAGTTGAGGGGTAAAGATATCTGGCATCTCTTTGAGATGGCAGCGCAAAGTCGGTCATACGACGACTCAGCAGCTCATGCTTTACTGCAGATTATGGATGGAACGAGAGGACTTGATCTCAAGGATCGGACAGAGTTGAAATGTGGGCAGGTTATCTGCATCAGTGGCAGGGGTTGTACTGCACAACTGTGGATGAGAATGGGGCCTGGACCGCTAGGGTCAGAGGTAGAAGCAGAAACCCTTAAGGAGACTATCTGCTTCACTGGCTGGGGTGTCTGGTGGATTTGGGGGCTGGGACATAACCATGAGGTGGAGGAGGTTACTGGTGAGGTAAAGTCTCTGGGATCTCTTGGAGATGGCCACAGGCGGTGGGGTTAGAGGAACTCAAACACAGATGTTCGATTCCAGGTCTGTCCATTGAACTGGGCAATTGGATCTGGTGGCTAGGATGTAGATTGACAATCTGTAATTCTACTACCAGTTCCACTGTAAGGAGTGGCCTGTACACTCCAGTGAGTTCCTCTTGCATTTGGTATCTGTGAGCAATCGGTGACTCAGAGTAGGTAAGTGACAGATGCACATCTGTGGCATCTACTGGGGAGGAGTAGTCTGCTTGAGAGGGGGAATTAGCGGCAGATACCCTCCTGCAGATCAGTGGATGAACCACGGGGACCGGATCATGGCATTCAGAGTTACAGCTCAAGATCCGCAGTCATCTTATTTGAATCACCGGTATGAGCGGCCTTATGTGTGCTAGGGAGTTTCTTGCTTTGGGGACTGGTGTCAATCAATGGGTGGTTGGGTGTGGGATTTCTGGAGTTGGGATATGGGTGTAGGGACTCATAGGCAGATGTTCTGCTACAGATCTGTGAACGGAACTCAGGCACTCAGTGACTCGCTCTCCAGGCTCAGAGGTGGAGTTGTATATCTCTATTCCTCCTACCTGCTTCACTGCCATGAGAGCTATATGGTTTTACAGGGAGTTCCAGGCCATTGTTGGGGCTGGGGCTGGGGCTGGGGCTAAGCTGGGGCTGGGGCATGGGCTGGGGCTGGGGCTGGGGCGGGGGCGAGGGCAAGGGCGGGCACAAATCAATGTGTGCAAGGAGGGAGGTGATGGGAGATGTCGATGAGGTCTACTGGAGATGGGTGCACCCATGGTCCCATAGAGCGAGGCCTTAGGCTTGAAGCCTGCCGCAGATCGGTAAATGAAACTCGGCTCGACTGACAAGGATGAGAGACACAAGGCAACATCTGTGTTCATGCTACAGCGTCACTGGCAGCAGTGACCTGTGTGTTCCACTGACTATCTTAGGATAGAGACAGGGAACGAGATCTTGAAGATCAGAGTTAGAGGTTTACATGTTTATATTTCCATCCTTTCTACCTCCTTCACTCTTGACGTGGGCTATGGGTTCCCAGGCAGTTAGCACCTGGTGATTTATGAGCTGGGACGAATCAGTTAGTTGGAGGAGGTAGTTGAGGGGTAAAGATATCTGGCATCTCTTTGAGATGGCAGCGCAAAGTCGGTCATACGACGACTCAGCAGCTCATGCTTTACTGCAGATTATGGATGGAACGAGAGGACTTGATCTCAAGGATCGGACAGAGTTGAAAATGTGGGCAGGTTATCTGCATCAGTGGCAGGGGTTGTACTGCACAACTGTGGATGAGAATGGGGCCTGGACCGCTAGGGTCAGAGGTAGAAGCAGAAATCCTTAAGGAGACTATCTGCTTCACTGGCAGGGGTGTCTGGTGGATTTGGGGGCTGGGACATAACCATGAGGTGGAGGAGGTTACTGGTGAGGTAAAGTGTCTGGGATCTCTTGGAGATGGCCACAGGCGGTGGGGTTAGAGGAACTCAAACACAGATGTTCGATTCCAGGTCTGTCCATTGAACTGGGCAATTGGATCTGGTGGCTAGGATGTAGATTGACAATCTGTAATTCTACTACCAGTTCCACTGTAAGGAGTGGCCTGTACACTCCAGTGAGTTCCTCTTGCATTTGGTATCTGTGAGCAATCGGTGACTCAGAGTAGGTAAGTGACAGATGCACATCTGTGGCATCTACTGGGGAGGAGTAGTCTGCTTGAGAGGGGGAATTAGCGGCAGATACCCTCCTGCAGATCAGTGGATGAACCACGGGGACCGGATCATGGCATTCAGAGTTACAGCTCAAGATCCGCAGTCATCTTATTTGAATCACCGGTATGAGCGGCCTTATGTGTGCTAGGGAGTTTCTTGCTTTGGGGACTGGTGTCAATCAATGAGTGGTTGGGTGTGGGATTTCTGGAGTTGGGATATGGGTGTAGGGACTCATAGGCAGATGTTCTGCTACAGATCTGTGAACGGAACTCAGGCACTCAGTGACTCGCTCTCCAGGCTCAGAGGTGGAGTTGTATATCTCTATTCCTCCTACCTGCTTCACTGCCATGAGAGCTATATGGTTTTACAGGGAGTTCCAGGCCATTGTTGGGGCTGGGGCTGGGGCTAAGCTGGGGCTGGGGCATGGGCTGGGGCTGGGGCTGGGGCTGGGGCGGGGGCGAGGGCAAGGGCGGGGACAAATCAATGTGTGCAAGGAGGGAGGTGATGGGGGGTGTCGATGAGGTCTACTAGAGATGGGTTCACCCATGGTCCCATAGAGCGAGGCCTTAGGCTTGAAGCCTGCCGCGGATCGGTAAATGAAACTCGGCTCGACTGACAAGGATGAGAGACACAAGGCAACATCTGTGTTCATGCTACAGCGTCACTGGCAGCAGTGACCTGTGTGTTCCACTGACTATCTTAGGATAGAGACAGGGAACGAGATCTTGAAGATCAGAGTTAGAGGTTTACATGTTTATATTTCCATCCTTTCTACCTCCTTCACTCTTGACGTGGGCTATGGGTTCCCAGGCAGTTAGCACCTGGTGATTTATGAGCTGGGACGAATCAGTTAGTTGGAGGAGGTAGTTGAGGGGTAAAGATATCTGGCATCTCTTTGAGATGGCAGCGCAAAGTCGGTCATACGACGACTCAGCAGCTCATGCTTTACTGCAGATTATGGATGGAACGAGAGGACTTGATCTCAAGGATCGGACAGAGTTGAAAATGTGGGCAGGTTATCTGCATCAGTGGCAGGGGTTGTACTGCACAACTGTGGATGAGAATGGGGCCTGGACCGCTAGGGTCAGAGGTAGAAGCAGAAATCCTTAAGGAGACTATCTGCTTCACTGGCAGGGTTGTCTGGTGGATTTGGGGGCTGGGACATAACCATGAGGTGGAGGAGGTTACTGGTGAGGTAAAGTGTCTGGGATCTCTTGGAGATGGCCACAGGCGGTGGGGTTAGAGGAACTCAAACGCAGATGTTCGATTCCAGGTCTGTCCATTGAACTGGGCAATTGGATCTGGTGGCTAGGATGTAGATTGACAATCTGTAATTCTACTACCAGTTCCACTGTAAGGAGTGGCCTGTACACTCCAGTGAGTTCCTCTTGCATTTGGTATCTGTGAGCAATCGGTGACTCAGAGTAGGTAAGTGACAGATGCACATCTGTGGCATCTACTGGGGAGGAGTAGTCTGCTTGAGAGGGGGAATTAGCGGCAGATACCCTCCTGCAGATCAGTGGATGAACCACGGGGACCGGATCATGGCATTCAGAGTTACAGCTCAAGATCCGCAGTCATCTCATTTGAATCACCGGTATGAGCGGCCTTATGTGTGCTAGGGAGTTTCTTGCTTTGGGGACTGGTGTCAATCAATGAGTGGTTGGGTGTGGGATTTCTGGAGTTGGGATATGGGTGTAGGGACTCATAGGCAGATGTTCTGCTACAGATCTGTGAACGGAACTCAGGCACTCAGTGACTCGCTCTCCAGGCTCAGAGGTGGAGTTGTATATCTCTATTCCTCCTACCTGCTTCACTGCCATGAGAGCTATATGGTTTTACAGGGAGTTCCAGGCCATTGTTGGGGCTGGGGCTGGGGCTAAGCTAGGGCTGGGGCATGGGCTGGGGCTGGGGCTGGGGCGGGGGCGAGGGCAAGGGCGGGGACAAATCAATGTGTGCAAGGAGGGAGGGGATGGGAGATGTCGATGAGGTCTACTGGAGATGGGTGCACCCATGGTCCCATAGAGCGAAGCCTTAGGCTTGAAGCCTGCCGCGGATCGGTAAATGAAACTCGGCTCGACTGACAAGGATGAGAGACACAAGCAACATCTGTGTTCATGCTACAGCGTCACTGGCAGCAGTGACCTGTGTGTTCCACTGACTATCTTAGGATAGAGACAGGGAACGAGATCTTGAAGATCAGAGTTAGAGGTTTACATGTTTATATTTGAATCCTTTCTACCTCCTTCACTCTTGACGTGGGCTATGGGTTCCCAGGCAGTTAGCACCTGGTGATTTATGAGCTGGGACGAATCAGTTAGTTGGAGGAGGTAGTTGAGGGGTAAAGATATCTGGCATCTCTTTGAGATGGCAGCGCAAAGTCGGTCATACGACGACTCAGCAGCTCATGCTTTACTGCAGATTATGGATGGAACGAGAGGACTTGATCTCAAGGATCGGACAGAGTTGAAAATGTGGGCAGGTTATCTGCATCAGTGGCAGGGGTTGTACTGCACAACTGTGGATGAGAATGGGGCCTGGACCGCTAGGGTCAGAGGTAGAAGCAGAAACCCTTAAGGAGACTATCTGCTTCACTGGCAGGGGTGTCTGGTGGATTTGGGGGCTGGGACATAACCATGAGGTGGAGGAGGTTACTGGTGAGGTAAAGTGTCTGGGATCTCTTGGAGATGGCCACAGGCGGTGGGGTTAGAGGAACTCAAACACAGATGTTCGATTCCAGGTCTGTCCATTGAACTGGGCAATTGGATCTGGTGGCTAGGATGTAGATTGACAATCTGTAATTCTACTACCAGTTCCACTGTAAGGAGTGGCCTGTACACTCCAGTGAGTTCCTCTTGCATTTGGTATCTGTGAGCAATCGGTGACTCAGAGTAGGTAAGTGACAGATGCACATCTGTGGCATCTACTGGGGAGGAGTAGTCTGCTTGAGAGGGGGAATTAGCGGCAGATACCCTCCTGCAGATCAGTGGATGAACCACGGGGACCGGATCATGGCATTCAGAGTTACAGCTCAAGATCCGCAGTCATCTTATTTGAATCACCGGTATGAGCGGCCTTATGTGTGCTAGGGAGTTTCTTGCTTTGGGGACTGGTGTCAATCAATGGGTGGTTGGGTGTGGGATTTCTGGAGTTGGGATATGGGTGTAGGGACTCATAGGCAGATGTTCTGCTACAGATCTGTGAACGGAACTCAGGCACTCAGTGACTCGCTCTCCAGGCTCAGAGGTGGAGTTGTATATCTCTATTCCTCCTACCTGCTTCACTGCCATGAGAGCTATATGGTTTTACAGGGAGTTCCAGGCCATTGTTGGGGCTGGGGCTGGGGCTGGGGCTAAGCTGGGGCTGGGGCATGGGCTGGGGCTGGGGCTGGGGCGGGGGCGAGGGCAAGGGCGGGGACAAATCAATGTGTGCAAGGAGGGAGGTGATGGGAGATGTCGATGAGGTCTACTGGAGATGGGTGCACCCATGGTCCCATAGAGCGAGGCCTTAGGCTTGAAGCCTGCCGCGGATCGGTAAATGAAACTCGGCTCGACTGACAAGGATGAGAGACACAAGGCAACATCTGTGTTCATGCTACAGCGTCACTGGCAGCAGTGACCTGTGTGTTCCACTGACTATCTTAGGATAGAGACAGGGAACGAGATCTTGAAGATCAGAGTTAGAGGTTTACATGTTTATATTTCCATCCTTTCTACCTCCTTCACTCTTGACGTGGGCTATGGGTTCCCAGGCAGTTAGCACCTGGTGATTTATGAGCTGGGACGAATCAGTTAGTTGGAGGAGGTAGTTGAGGGGTAAAGATATCTGGCATCTCTTTGAGATGGCAGCGCAAAGTCGGTCATACGACGACTCAGCAGCTCATGCTTTACTGCAGATTATGGATGGAACGAGAGGACTTGATCTCAAGGATCGGACAGAGTTGAAATGTGGGCAGGTTATCTGCATCAGTGGCAGGGGTTGTACTGCACAACTGTGGATGAGAATGGGGCCTGGACCGCTAGGGTCAGAGGTAGAAGCAGAAACCCTTAAGGAGACTATCTGCTTCACTGGCTGGGGTGTCTGCTGGATTTGGGGGCTGGGACATAACCATGAGGTGGAGGAGGTTACTGGTGAGGAAAAGTGTCTGGGATCTCTTGGAGATGGCCACAGGCGGTGGGGTTAGAGGAACTCAAACACAGATGTTCGATTCCAGGTCTGTCCATTGAACTGGGCAATTGGATCTGGTGGCTAGGATGTAGATTGACAATCTGTAATTCTACTACCAGTTCCACTGTAAGGAGTGGCCTGTACACTCCAGTGAGTTCCTCTTGCATTTTGTATCTGTGAGCAATCGGTGACTCAGAGTAGGTAAGTGACAGATGCACATCTGTGGCATCTACTGGGGAGGAGTAGTCTGCTTGAGAGGGGGAATTAGCGGCAGATACCCTCCTGCAGATCAGTGGATGAACCACGGGGACCGGATCATGGCATTCAGAGTTACAGCTCAAGATCCGCAGTCATCTTATTTGAATCACCGGTATGAGCGGCCTTATGTGTGCTAGGGAGTTTCTTGCTTTGGGGACTGGTGTCAATCAATGAGTGGTTGGGTGTGGGATTTCTGGAGTTGGGATATGGGTGTAGGGACTCATAGGCAGATGTTCTGCTACAGATCTGTGAACGGAACTCAGGCACTCAGTGACTCGCTCTCCAGGCTCAGAGGTGGAGTTGTATATCTCTATTCCTCCTACCTGCTTCACTGCCATGAGAGCTATATGGTTTTACAGGGAGTTCCAGGCCATTGTTGGGGCTGGGGCTGGGGCTGGGGCTAAGCTGGGGCTGGGGCATGGGCTGGGGCTGGGGCTGGGGCGGGGGCGAGGGCAAGGGCGGGGACAAATCAATGTGTGCAAGGAGGGAGGTGATGGGGGGTGTCGATGAGGTCTACTAGAGATGGGTTCACCCATGGTCCCATAGAGCGAGGCCTTAGGCTTGAAGCCTGCCGCGGATCGGTCAATGAAACTCGGCTCGACTGACAAGGATGAGAGACACAAGGCAACATCTGTGTTCATGCTACAGCGTCACTGGCAGCAGTGACCTGTGTGTTCCACTGACTATCTTAGGATAGAGACAGGGAACGAGATCTTGAAGATCAGAGTTAGAGGTTTACATGTTTATATTTCCATCCTTTCTACCTCCTTCACTCTTGACGTGGGCTATGGGTTCCCAGGCAGTTAGCACCTGGTGATTTATGAGCTGGGACGAATCAGTTAGTTGGAGGAGGTAGTTGAGGGGTAAAGATATCTGGCATCTCTTTGAGATGGCAGCACAAAGTCGGTCATACGACGACTCAGCAGCTCATGCTTTACTGCAGATTATGGATGGAACGAGAGGACTTGATCTCAAGGATCGGACAGAGTTGAAAATGTGGGCAGGTTATCTGCATCAGTGGCAGGGGTTGTACTGCACAACTGTGGATGAGAATGGGGCCTGGACCGCTAGGGTCAGAGGTAGAAGCAGAAATCCTTAAGGAGACTATCTGCTTCACTGGCAGGGGTGTCTGGTGGATTTGGGGGCTGGGACATAACCATGAGGTGGAGGAGGTTACTGGTGAGGTAAAGTGTCTGGGATCTCTTGGAGATGGCCACAGGCGGTGGGGTTAGAGGAACTCAAACACAGATGTTCGATTCCAGGTCTGTCCATTGAACTGGGCAATTGGATCTGGTGGCTAGGATGTAGATTGACAATCTGTAATTCTACTACCAGTTCCACTGTAAGGAGTGGCCTGTACACTCCAGTGAGTTCCTCTTGCATTTGGTATCTGTGAGCAATCGGTGACTCAGAGTAGGTAAGTGACAGATGCACATCTGTGGCATCTACTGGGGAGGAGTAGTCTGCTTGAGAGGGGGACTTAGCGGCAGATACCCTCCTGCAGATCAGTGGATGAACCACGGGGACCGGATCATGGCATTCAGAGTTACAGCTCAAGATCCGCAGTCATCTCATTTGAATCACCGGTATGAGCGGCCTTATGTGTGCTAGGGAGTTTCTTGCTTTGGGGACTGGTGTCAATCAATGAGTGGTTGGGTGTGGGATTTCTGGAGTTGGGATATGGGTGTAGGGACTCATAGGCAGATGTTCTGCTACAGATCTGTGAACGGAACTCAGGCACTCAGTGACTCGCTCTCCAGGCTCAGAGGTGGAGTTGTATATCTCTATTCCTCCTACCTGCTTCACTGCCATGAGAGCTATATGGTTTTACAGGGAGTTCCAGGCCATTGTTGGGGCTGGGGCTGGGGCTGGGGCTAAGCTGGGGCTGGGGCATGGGCTGGGGCTGGGGCTGGGGCGGGGGCGAGGGCAAGGGCGGGGACAAATCAATGTGTGCAAGGAGGGAGGGGATGGGAGATGTCGATGAGGTCTACTGGAGATGGGTGCACCCATGGTCCCATAGAGCGAAGCCTTAGGCTTGAAGCCTGCCGCGGATCGGTAAATGAAACTCGGCTCGACTGACAAGGATGAGAGACACAAGCAACATCTGTGTTCATGCTACAGCGTCACTGGCAGCAGTGACCTGTGTGTTCCACTGACTATCTTAGGATAGAGACAGGGAACGAGATCTTGAAGATCAGAGTTAGAGGTTTACATGTTTATATTTCCATCCTTTCTACCTCCTTCACTCTTGACGTGGGCTATGGGTTCCCAGGCAGTTAGCACCTGGTGATTTATGAGCTGGGACGAATCAGTTAGTTGGAGGAGGTAGTTGAGGGGTAAAGATATCTGGCATCTCTTTGAGATGGCAGCGCAAAGTCGGTCATACGACGACTCAGCAGCTCATGCTTTACTGCAGATTATGGATGGAACGAGAGGACTTGATCTCAAGGATCGGACAGAGTTGAAAATGTGGGCAGGTTATCTGCATCAGTGGCAGGGGTTGTACTGCACAACTGTGGATGAGAATGGGGCCTGGACCGCTAGGGTCAGAGGTAGAAGCAGAAACCCTTAAGGAGACTATCTGCTTCACTGGCAGGGGTGTCTGGTGGATTTGGGGGCTGGGACATAACCATGAGGTGGAGGAGGTTACTGGTGAGGTAAAGTGTCTGGGATCTCTTGGAGATGGCCACAGGCGGTGGGGTTAGAGGAACTCAAACACAGATGTTCGATTCCAGGTCTGTCCATTGAACTGGGCAATTGGATCTGGTGGCTAGGATGTAGATTGACAATCTGTAATTCTACTACCAGTTCCACTGTAAGGAGTGGCCTGTACACTCCAGTGAGTTCCTCTTGCATTTGGTATCTGTGAGCAATCGGTGACTCAGAGTAGGTAAGTGACAGATGCACATCTGTGGCATCTACTGGGGAGGAGTAGTCTGCTTGAGAGGGGGAATTAGCGGCAGATACCCTCCTGCAGATCAGTGGATGAACCACGGGGACCGGATCATGGCATTCAGAGTTACAGCTCAAGATCCGCAGTCATCTTATTTGAATCACCGGTATGAGCGGCCTTATGTGTGCTAGGGAGTTTCTTGCTTTGGGGACTGGTGTCAATCAATGGGTGGTTGGGTGTGGGATTTCTGGAGTTGGGATATGGGTGTAGGGACTCATAGGCAGATGTTCTGCTACAGATCTGTGAACGGAACTCAGGCACTCAGTGACTCGCTCTCCAGGCTCAGAGGTGGAGTTGTATATCTCTATTCCTCCTACCTGCTTCACTGCCATGAGAGCTATATGGTTTTACAGGGAGTTCCAGGCCATTGTTGGGGCTGGGGCTGGGGCTGGGGCTAAGCTGGGGCTGGGGCATGGGCTGGGGCTGGGGCTGGGGCGGGGGCGAGGGCAAGGGCGGGGACAAATCAATGTGTGCAAGGAGGGAGGTGATGGGAGATGTCGATGAGGTCTACTGGAGATGGGTGCACCCATGGTCCCATAGAGCGAGGCCTTAGGCTTGAAGCCTGCCGCGGATCGGTAAATGAAACTCGGCTCGACTGACAAGGATGAGAGACACAAGGCAACATCTGTGTTCATGCTACAGCGTCACTGGCAGCAGTGACCTGTGTGTTCCACTGACTATCTTAGGATAGAGACAGGGAACGAGATCTTGAAGATCAGAGTTAGAGGTTTACATGTTTATATTTCCATCCTTTCTACCTCCTTCACTCTTGACGTGGGCTATGGGTTCCCAGGCAGTTAGCACCTGGTGATTTATGAGCTGGGACGAATCAGTTAGTTGGAGGAGGTAGTTGAGGGGTAAAGATATCTGGCATCTCTTTGAGATGGCAGCGCAAAGTCGGTCATACGACGACTCAGCAGCTCATGCTTTACTGCAGATTATGGATGGAACGAGAGGACTTGATCTCAAGGATCGGACAGAGTTGAAAATGTGGGCAGGTTATCTGCATCAGTGGCAGGGGTTGTACTGCACAACTGTGGATGAGAATGGGGCCTGGACCGCTAGGGTCAGAGGTAGAAGCAGAAATCCTTAAGGAGACTATCTGCTTCACTGGCAGGGGTGTCTGGTGGATTTGGGGGCTGGGACATAACCATGAGGTGGAGGAGGTTACTGGTGAGGTAAAGTGTCTGGGATCTCTTGGAGATGGCCACAGGCGGTGGGGTTAGAGGAACTCAAACACAGATGTTCGATTCCAGGTCTGTCCATTGAACTGGGCAATTGGATCTGGTGGCTAGGATGTAGATTGACAATCTGTAATTCTACTACCAGTTCCACTGTAAGGAGTGGCCTGTACACTCCAGTGAGTTCCTCTTGCATTTGGTATCTGTGAGCAATCGGTGACTCAGAGTAGGTAAGTGACAGATGCACATCTGTGGCATCTACTGGGGAGGAGTAGTCTGCTTGAGAGGGGGAATTAGCGGCAGATACCCTCCTGCAGATCAGTGGATGAACCACGGGGACCGGATCATGGCATTCAGAGTTACAGCTCAAGATCCGCAGTCATCTCATTTGAATCACCGGTATGAGCGGCCTTATGTGTGCTAGGGAGTTTCTTGCTTTGGGGACTGGTGTCAATCAATGGGTGGTTGGGTGTGGGATTTCTGGAGTTGGGATATGGGTTTAGGGACTCATAGGCAGATGTTCTGCTACAGATCTGTGAACGGAAATCAGGCACTCAGTGACTCGCTCTCCAGGCTCAGAGGTGGAGTTGTATATCTCTATTCCTCCTACCTGCTTCACTGCCATGAGAGCTATATGGTTTTACAGGGAGTTCCAGGCCATTGTTGGGGCTGGGGCTGGGGCTAAGCTGGGGCTGGGGCATGGGCTGGGGCTGGGGCTGGGGCGGGGGCGAGGGCAAGGGCGGGGACAAATCAATGTGTGCAAGGAGGGAGGGGATGGGAGATGTCGATGAGGTCTACTGGAGATGGGGGCACCCATGGTCCCATAGAGCGAAGCCTTAGGCTTGAAGCCTGCCGCGGATCGGTAAATGAAACTCGGCTCGACTGACAAGGATGAGAGACACAAGGTAACATCTGTGTTCATGCTACAGCATCACTGGCAGCAGTGACCTGTGTGTTCCACTGACTATCTTAGGATAGAGACAGGGAACGAGATCTTGAAGATCAGAGTTAGAGGTTTACATGTTTATATTTCCATCCTTTCTACCTCCTTCACTCTTGACGTGGGCTATGGGTTCCCAGGCAGTTAGCACCTGGTGATTTATGAGCTGGGACGAATCAGTTAGTTGGAGGAGGTAGTTGAGGGGTAAAGATATCTGGCATCTCTTTGAGATGGCAGTGCAAAGTCGGTCATACGACGACTCAGCAGCTCATGCTTTACTGCAGATTATGGATGGAACGAAAGGACTTGATCTCAAGGATCGGACAGAGTTGAAAATGTGGGCAGGTTATCTGCATCAGTGGCAGGGGTTGTACTGCACAACTGTGGATGAGAATGGGGCCTGGACCGCTAGGGTCAGAGGTAGAAGCAGAAACCCTTAAGGAGACTATCTGCTTCACTGGCAGGGGTGTCTGGTGGATTTGGGGGCTGGGACATAACCATGAGGTGGAGGAGGTTACTGGTGAGGTAAAGTGTCTGGGATCTCTTGGAGATGGCCACAGGCGGTGGGGTTAGAGGAACTCAAACACAGATGTTCGATTCCAGGTCTGTCCATTGAACTGGGCAATTGGATCTGGTGGCTAGGATGTAGATTGACAATCTGTAATTCTACTACCAGTTCCACTGTAAGGAGTGGCCTGTACACTCCAGTGAGTTCCTCTTGCATTTGGTATCTGTGAGCAATCGGTGACTCAGAGTAGGTAAGTGACAGATGCACATCTGTGGCATCTACTGGGGAGGAGTAGTCTGCTTGAGAGGGGGAATTAGCGGCAGATACCCTCCTGCAGATCAGTGGATGAACCACGGGGACCGGATCATGGCATTCAGAGTTACAGCTCAAGATCCGCAGTCATCTTATTTGAATCACCGGTATGAGCGGCCTTATGTGTGCTAGGGAGTTTCTTGCTTTGGGGACTGGTGTCAATCAATGGGTGGTTGGGTGTGGGATTTCTGGAGTTGGGATATGGGTGTAGGGACTCATAGGCAGATGTTCTGCTACAGATCTGTGAACGGAACTCAGGCACTCAGTGACTCGCTCTCCAGGCTCAGAGGTGGAGTTGTATATCTCTATTCCTCCTACCTGCTTCACTGCCATGAGAGCTATATGGTTTTACAGGGAGTTCCAGGCCATTGTTGGGGCTGGGGCTGGGGCTACGGCGGGGGCGAGGGCAAGGGCGGGGACAAATCAATGTGTGCAAGGAGGGAGGGGATGGGAGATGTCGATGAGGTCTACTGGAGATGGGTGCACCCATGGTCCCATAGAGCGAGGCCTTAGGCTTGAAGCCTGCCGCGGATCGGTAAATGAAACTCGGCTCGACTGACAAGGATGAGAGACACAAGGCAACATCTGTGTTCATGCTACAGCGTCACTGGCAGCAGTGACCTGTGTGTTCCACTGACTATCTTAGGATAGAGACAGGGAACGAGATCTTGAAGATCAGAGTTAGAGGTTTACATGTTTATATTTCCATCCTTTCTACCTCCTTCACTCTTGACGTGGGCTATGGGTTCCCAGGCAGTTAGCACCTGGTGATTTATGAGCTGGGACGAATCAGTTAGTTGGAGGAGGTAGTTGAGGGGTAAAGATATCTGGCATCTCTTTGAGATGGCAGCGCAAAGTCGGTCATACGACGACTCAGCAGCTCATGCTTTACTGCAGATTATGGATGGAACGAGAGGACTTGATCTCAAGGATCGGACAGAGTTGAAATGTGGGCAGGTTATCTGCATCAGTGGCAGGGGTTGTACTGCACAACTGTGGATGAGAATGGGGCCTGGACCGCTAGGGTCAGAGGTAGAAGCAGAAACCCTTAAGGAGACTATCTGCTTCACTGGATGGGGTGTCTGCTGGATTTGGGGGCTGGGACATAACCATGAGGTGGAGGAGGTTACTGGTGAGGTAAAGTCTCTGGGATCTCTTGGAGATGGCCACAGGCGGTGGGGTTAGAGGAACTCAAACACAGATGTTCGATTCCAGGTCTGTCCATTGAACTGGGCAATTGGATCTGGTGGCTAGGATGTAGATTGACAATCTGTAATTCTACTACCAGTTCCACTATAAGGAGTGGCCTGTACACTCCAGTGAGTTCCTCTTGCATTTGGTATCTGTGAGCAATCGGTGACTCAGAGTAGGTAAGTGACAGATGCACATCTGTGGCATCTACTGGGGAGGAGTAGTCTGCTTGAGAGGGGGACTTAGCGTCAGATACCCTCCTGCAGATCAGTGGATGAACCACGGGGACCGGATCATGGCATTCAGAGTTACAGCTCAAGATCCGCAGTCATCTTATTTGAATCACCGGTATGAGCGGCCTTATGTGTGCTAGGGAGTTTCTTGCTTTGGGGACTGGTGTCAATCAATGAGTGGTTGGGTGTGGGATTTCTGGAGTTGGGATATGGGTGTAGGGACTCATAGGCAGATGTTCTGCTACAGATCTGTGAACGGAACTCAGGCACTCAGTGACTCGCTCTCCAGGCTCAGAGGTGGAGTTGTATATCTCTATTCCTCCTACCTGCTTCACTGCCATGAGAGCTATATGGTTTTACAGGGAGTTCCAGGCCATTGTTGGGGCTGGGGCTGGGGCTGGGGCTAAGCTGGGGCTGGGGCATGGGCTGGGGCTGGGGCTGGGGCGGGGGCGAGGGCAAGGGCGGGGACAAATCAATGTGTGCAAGGAGGGAGGTGATGGGAGGTGTCGATGAGGTCTACTAGAGATGGGTTCACCCATGGTCCCATAGAGCGAGGCCTTAGGCTTGAAGCCTGCCGCGGATCGGTAAATGAAACTCGGCTCGACTGACAAGGATGAGAGACACAAGGCAACATCTGTGTTCATGCTACAGCGTCACTGGCAGCAGTGACCTGTGTGTTCCACTGACTATCTTAGGATAGAGACAGGGAACGAGATCTTGAAGATCAGAGTTAGAGGTTTACATGTTTATATTTCCATCCTTTCTACCTCCTTCACTCTTGACGTGGGCTATGGGTTCCCAGGCAGTTAGCACCTGGTGATTTATGAGCTGGGACAAATCAGTTAGTTGGAGGAGGTAGTTGAGGGGTAAAGATATCTGGCATCTCTTTGAGATGGCAGCGCAAAGTCGGTCATACGACGACTCAGCAGCTCATGCTTTACTGCAGATTATGGATGGAACGAGAGGACTTGATCTCAAGGATCGGACAGAGTTGAAAATGTGGGCAGGTTATCTGCATCAGTGGCAGGGGTTGTACTGCACAACTGTGGATGAGAATGGGGCCTGGACCGCTAGGGTCAGAGGTAGAAGCAGAAACCCTTAAGGAGACTATCTGCTTCACTGGCAGGGGTGTCTGGTGGATTTGGGGGCTGGGACATAACCATGAGGTGGAGGAGGTTACTGGTGAGGTAAAGTGTCTGGGATCTCTTGGAGATGGCCACAGGCGGTGGGGTTAGAGGAACTCAAACACAGATGTTCGATTCCAGGTCTGTCCATTGAACTGGGCAATTGGATCTGGTGGCTAGGATGTAAATTGACAATCTGTAATTCTACTACCAGTTCCACTGTAAGGAGTGGCCTGTACACTCCAGTGAGTTCCTCTTGCATTTGGTATCTGTGAGCAATCGGTGACTCAGAGTAGGTAAGTGACAGATGCACATCTGTGGCATCTACTGGGGAGGAGTAGTCTGCTTGAGAGGGGGACTTAGCGGCAGATACCCTCCTGCAGATCAGTGGATGAACCACGGGGACCGGATCATGGCATTCAGAGTTACAGCTCAAGATCCGCAGTCATCTCATTTGAATCACCGGTATGAGCGGCCTTATGTGTGCTAGGGAGTTTCTTGCTTTGGGGACTGGTGTCAATCAATGAGTGGTTGGGTGTGGGATTTCTGGAGTTGGGATATGGGTGTAGGGACTCATAGGCAGATGTTCTGCTACAGATCTGTGAACGGAACTCAGGCACTCAGTGACTCGCTCTCCAGGCTCAGAGGTGGAGTTGTATATCTCTATTCCTCCTACCTGCTTCACTGCCATGAGAGCTATATGGTTTTACAGGGAGTTCCAGGCCATTGTTGGGGCTGGGGCTGGGGCTAAGCTGGGGCTGGGGCATGGGCTGGGGCTGGGGCTGGGGCGGGGGCGAGGGCAAGGGCGGGGACAAATCAATGTGTGCAAGGAGGGAGGGGATGGGAGATGTCGATGAGGTCTACTGGAGATGGGTGCACCCATGGTCCCATAGAGCGAAGCCTTAGGCTTGAAGCCTGCCGCGGATCGGTAAATGAAACTCGGCTCGACTGACAAGGATGAGAGACACAAGCAACATCTGTGTTCATGCTACAGCGTCACTGGCAGCAGTGACCTGTGTGTTCCACTGACTATCTTAGGATAGAGACAGGGAACGAGATCTTGAAGATCAGAGTTAGAGGTTTACATGTTTATATTTGAATCCTTTCTACCTCCTTCACTCTTGACGTGGGCTATGGGTTCCCAGGCAGTTAGCACCTGGTGATTTATGAGCTGGGACGAATCAGTTAGTTGGAGGAGGTAGTTGAGGGGTAAAGATATCTGGCATCTCTTTGAGATGGCAGCGCAAAGTCGGTCATACGACGACTCAGCAGCTCATGCTTTACTGCAGATTATGGATGGAACGAGAGGACTTGATCTCAAGGATCGGACAGAGTTGAAAATGTGGGCAGGTTATCTGCATCAGTGGCAGGGGTTGTACTGCACAACTGTGGATGAGAATGGGGCCTGGACCGCTAGGGTCAGAGGTAGAAGCAGAAACCCTTAAGGAGACTATCTGCTTCACTGGCAGGGGTGTCTGGTGGATTTGGGGGCTGGGACATAACCATGAGGTGGAGGAGGTTACTGGTGAGGTAAAGTGTCTGGGATCTCTTGGAGATGGCCACAGGCGGTGGGGTTAGAGGAACTCAAACACAGATGTTCGATTCCAGGTCTGTCCATTGAACTGGGCAATTGGATCTGGTGGCTAGGATGTAGATTGACAATCTGTAATTCTACTACCAGTTCCACTGTAAGGAGTGGCCTGTACACTCCAGTGAGTTCCTCTTGCATTTGGTATCTGTGAGCAATCGGTGACTCAGAGTAGGTAAGTGACAGATGCACATCTGTGGCATCTACTGGGGAGGAGTAGTCTGCTTGAGAGGGGGAATTAGCGGCAGATACCCTCCTGCAGATCAGTGGATGAACCACGGGGACCGGATCATGGCATTCAGAGTTACAGCTCAAGATCCGCAGTCATCTCATTTGAATCACCGGTATGAGCGGCCTTATGTGTGCTAGGGAGTTTCTTGCTTTGGGGACTGGTGTCAATCAATGAGTGGTTGGGTGTGGGATTTCTGGAGTTGGGATATGGGTGTAGGGACTCATAGGCAGATGTTCTGCTACAGATCTGTGAACGGAACTCAGGCACTCAGTGACTCGCTCTCCAGGCTCAGAGGTGGAGTTGTATATCTCTATTCCTCCTACCTGCTTCACTGCCATGAGAGCTATATGGTTTTACAGGGAGTTCCAGGCCATTGTTGGGGCTGGGGCTGGGGCTAAGCTGGGGCTGGGGCATGGGCTGGGGCTGGGGCTGGGGCGGGGGCGAGGGCAAGGGCGGGGACAAATCAATGTGTGCAAGGAGGGAGGGGATGGGAGATGTCGATGAGGTCTACTGGAGATGGGTGCACCCATGGTCCCATAGAGCGAAGCCTTAGGCTTGAAGCCTGCCGCGGATCGGTAAATGAAACTCGGCTCAACTGACAAGGATGAGAGACACAAGCAACATCTGTGTTCATGCTACAGCGTCACTGGCAGCAGTGACCTGTGTGTTCCACTGACTATCTTAGGATAGAGACAGGGAACGAGATCTTGAAGATCAGAGTTAGAGGTTTACATGTTTATATTTCCATCCTTTCTACCTCCTTCACTCTTGACGTGGGCTATGGGTTCCCAGGCAGTTAGCACCTGGTGATTTATGAGCTGGGACGAATCAGTTAGTTGGAGGAGGTAGTTGAGGGGTAAAGATATCTGGCATCTCTTTGAGATGGCAGCGCAAAGTCGGTCATACGACGACTCAGCAGCTCATGCTTTACTGCAGATTATGGATGGAACGAGAGGACTTGATCTCAAGGATCGGACAGAGTTGAAAATGTGGGCAGGTTATCTGCATCAGTGGCAGGGGTTGTACTGCACAACTGTGGATGAGAATGGGGCCTGGACCGCTAGGGTCAGAGGTAGAAGCAGAAATCCTTAAGGAGACTATCTGCTTCACTGGCAGGGGTGTCTGGTGGATTTGGGGGCTGGGACATAACCATGAGGTGGAGGAGGTTACTGGTGAGGTAAAGTGTCTGGGATCTCTTGGAGATGGCCACAGGCGGTGGGGTTAGAGGAACTCAAACACAGATGTTCGATTCCAGGTCTGTCCATTGAACTGGGCAATTGGATCTGGTGGCTAGGATGTAGATTGACAATCTGTAATTCTACTACCAGTTCCACTGTAAGGAGTGGCCTGTACACTCCAGTGAGTTCCTCTTGCATTTGGTATCTGTGAGCAATCGGTGACTCAGAGTAGGTAAGTGACAGATGCACATCTGTGGCATCTACTGGGGAGGAGTAGTCTGCTTGAGAGGGGGAATTAGCGGCAGATACCCTCCTGCAGATCAGTGGATGAACCACGGGGACCGGATCATGGCATTCAGAGTTACAGCTCAAGATCCGCAGTCATCTCATTTGAATCACCGGTATGAGCGGCCTTATGTGTGCTAGGGAGTTTCTTGCTTTGGGGACTGGTGTCAATCAATGAGTGGTTGGGTGTGGGATTTCTGGAGTTGGGATATGGGTGTAGGGACTCATAGGCAGATGTTCTGCTACAGATCTGTGAACGGAACTCAGGCACTCAGTGACTCGCTCTCCAGGCTCAGAGGTGGAGTTGTATATCTCTATTCCTCCTACCTGCTTCACTGCCATGAGAGCTATATGGTTTTACAGGGAGTTCCAGGCCATTGTTGGGGCTGGGGCTGGGGCTAAGCTGGGGCTGGGGCATGGGCTGGGGCTGGGGCTGGGGCGGGTGCGAGGGCAAGGGCGGGGACAAATCAATGTGTGCAAGGAGGGAGGGGATGGGAGATGTCGATGAGGTCTACTGGAGATGGGTGCACCCATGGTCCCATAGAGCGAAGCCTTAGGCTTGAAGCCTGCCGCGGATCGGTAAATGAAACTCGGCTCGACTGACAAGGATGAGAGACACAAGCAACATCTGTGTTCATGCTACAGCGTCACTGGCAGCAGTGACCTGTGTGTTCCACTGACTATCTTAGGATAGAGACAGGGAACGAGATCTTGAAGATCAGAGTTAGAGGTTTACATGTTTATATTTCCATCCTTTCTACCTCCTTCACTCTTGACGTGGGCTATGGGTTCCCAGGCAGTTAGCACCTGGTGATTTATGAGCTGGGACGAATCAGTTAGTTGGAGGAGGTAGTTGAGGGGTAAAGATATCTGGCATCTCTTTGAGATGGCAGCGCAAAGTCGGTCATACGACGACTCAGCAGCTCATGCTTTACTGCAGATTATGGATGGAACGAGAGGACTTGATCTCAAGGATCGGACAGAGTTGAAAATGTGGGCAGGTTATCTGCATCAGTGGCAGGGGTTGTACTGCACAACTGTGGATGAGAATGGGGCCTGGACCGCTAGGGTCAGAGGTAGAAGCAGAAACCCTTAAGGAGACTATCTGCTTCACTGGCAGGGGTGTCTGGTGGATTTGGGGGCTGGGACATAACCATGAGGTGGAGGAGGTTACTGGGAGGTAAAGTGTCTGGGATCTCTTGGAGATGGCCAAAGGCGGTGGGGTTAGAGGAACTCAAACACAGATGTTCGATTCCAGGTCTGTCCATTGAACTGGGCAATTGGATCTGGTGGCTAGGATGTAGATTGACAATCTGTAATTCTACTACCAGTTCCACTGTAAGGAGTGGCCTGTACACTCCAGTGAGTTCCTCTTGCATTTGGTATCTGTGAGCAATCGGTGACTCAGAGTAGGTAAGTGACAGATGCACATCTGTGGCATCTACTGGGGAGGAGTAGTCTGCTTGAGAGGGGGAATTAGCGGCAGATACCCTCCTGCAGATCAGTGGATGAACCACGGGGACCGGATCATGGCATTCAGAGTTACAGCTCAAGATCCGCAGTCATCTCATTTGAATCACCGGTATGAGCGGCCTTATGTGTGCTAGGGAGTTTCTTGCTTTGGGGACTGGTGTCAATCAATGGGTGGTTGGGTGTGGGATTTCTGGAGTTGGGATATGGGTGTAGGGACTCATAGGCAGATGTTCTGCTACAGATCTGTGAACGGAACTCAGGCACTCAGTGACTCGCTCTCCAGGCTCAGAGGTGGAGTTGTATATCTCTATTCCTCCTACCTGCTTCACTGCCATGAGAGCTATATGGTTTTACAGGGAGTTCCAGGCCATTGTTGGGGCTGGGGCTGGGGCTAAGCTGGGGCTGGGGCATGGGCTGGGGCTGGGGCTGGGGCGGGGGCGAGGGCAAGGGCGGGGACAAATCAATGTGTGCAAGGAGGGAGGTGATGGGAGATGTCGATGAGGTCTACTGGAGATGGGTGCACCCATGGTCCCATAGAGCGAGGCCTTAGGCTTGAAGCCTGCCGCGGATCGGTAAATGAAACTCGGCTCGACTGACAAGGATGAGAGACACAAGGCAACATCTGTGTTCATGCTACAGCGTCACTGGCAGCAGTGACCTGTGTGTTCCACTGACTATCTTAGGATAGAGACAGGGAACGAGATCTTGAAGATCAGAGTTAGAGGTTTACATGTTTATATTTCCATCCTTTCTACCTCCTTCACTCTTGACGTGGGCTATGGGTTCCCAGGCAGTTAGCACCTGGTGATTTATGAGCTGGGACGAATCAGTTAGTTGGAGGAGGTAGTTGAGGGGTAAAGATATCTGGCATCTCTTTCAGATGGCAGCGCAAAGTCGGTCATACGACGACTCAGCAGCTCATGCTTTACTGCAGATTATGGATGGAACGAGAGGACTTGATCTCAAGGATCGGACAGAGTTGAAATGTGGGCAGGTTATCTGCATCAGTGGCAGGGGTTGTACTGCACAACTGTGGATGAGAATGGGGCCTGGACCGCTAGGGTCAGAGGTAGAAGCAGAAACCCTTAAGGAGACTATCTGCTTCACTGGCTGGGGTGTCTGCTGGATTTGGGGGCTGGGACATAACCATGAGGTGGAGGAGGTTACTGGTGAGGTAAAGTGTCTGGGATCTCTTGGAGATGGCCACAGGCGGTGGGGTTAGAGGAACTCAAACACAGATGTTCGATGCCAGGTCTGTCCATTGAACTGGGCAATTGGATCTGGTGGCTAGGATGTAGATTGACAATCTCTAATTCTACTACCAGTTCCACTGTAAGGAGTGGCCTGTACACTCCAGTGAGTTCCTCTTGCATTTGGTATCTGTGAGCAATCGGTGACTCAGAGTAGGTAAGTGACAGATGCACATCTGTGGCATCTACTGGGGAGGAGTAGTCTGCTTGAGAGGGGGAATTAGCGGCAGATACCCTCCTGCAGATCAGTGGATGAACCACGGGGACCGGATCATGGCATTCAGAGTTACAGCTCAAGATCCGCAGTCATCTCATTTGAATCACCTGTATGAGCGGCCTTATGTGTGCTAGGGAGTTTCTTGCTTTGGGGACTGGTGTCAATCAATGAGTGGTTGGGTGTGGGATTTCTGGAGTTGGGATATGGGTGTAGGGACTCATAGGCAGATGTTCTGCTACAGATCTGTGAACGGAACTCAGGCACTCAGTGACTCGCTCTCCAGGCTCAGAGGTGGAGTTGTATATCTCTATTCCTCCTACCTGCTTCACTGCCATGAGAGCTATATGGTTTTACAGGGAGTTCCAGGCCATTGTTGGGGCTGGGGCTGGGGCTAAGCTGGGGCTGGGGCATGGGCTGGGGCTGGGGCTGGGGCGGGGGCGAGGGCAAGGGCGGGGACAAATCAATGTGTGCAAGGAGGGAGGGGATGGGAGATGTCGATGAGGTCTACTGGAGATGGGTGCACCCATGGTCCCATAGAGCGAAGCCTTAGGCTTGAAGCCTGCCGCGGATCGGTAAATGAAACTCGGCTCGACTGACAAGGATGAGAGACACAAGCAACATCTGTGTTCATGCTACAGCGTCACTGGCAGCAGTGACCTGTGTGTTCCACTGACTATCTTAGGATAGAGACAGGGAACGAGATCTTGAAGATCAGAGTTAGAGGTTTACATGTTTATATTTCCATCCTTTCTACCTCCTTCACTCTTGACGTGGGCTATGGGTTCCCAGGCAGTTAGCACCTGGTGATTTATGAGCTGGGACGAATCAGTTAGTTGGAGGAGGTAGTTGAGGGGTAAAGATATCTGGCATCTCTTTGAGATGGCAGCGCAAAGTCGGTCATACGACGACTCAGCAGCTCATGCTTTACTGCAGATTATGGATGGAACGAGAGGACTTGATCTCAAGGATCGGACAGAGTTGAAAATGTGGGCAGGTTATCTGCATCAGTGGCAGGGGTTGTACTGCACAACTGTGGATGAGAATGGGGCCTGGACCGCTAGGGTCAGAGGTAGAAGCAGAAACCCTTAAGGAGACTATCTGCTTCACTGGCAGGGGTGTCTGGTGGATTTGGGGGCTGGGACATAACCATGAGGTGGAGGAGGTTACTGGTGAGGTAAAGTGTCTGGGATCTCTTGGAGATGGCCACAGGCGGTGGGGTTAGAGGAACTCAAACACAGATGTTCGATTCCAGGTCTGTCCATTGAACTGGGCAATTGGATCTGGTGGCTAGGATGTAGATTGACAATCTGTAATTCTACTACCAGTTCCACTGTAAGGAGTGGCCTGTACACTCCAGTGAGTTCCTCTTGCATTTGGTATCTGTGAGCAATCGGTGACTCAGAGTAGGTAAGTGACAGATGCACATCTGTGGCATCTACTGGGGAGGAGTAGTCTGCTTGAGAGGGGGAATTAGCGGCAGATACCCTCCTGCAGATCAGTGGATGAACCACGGGGACCGGATCATGGCATTCAGAGTTACAGCTCAAGATCCGCAGTCATCTTATTTGAATCACCGGTATGAGCGGCCTTATGTGTGCTAGGGAGTTTCTTGCTTTGGGGACTGGTGTCAATCAATGAGTGGTTGGGTGTGGGATTTCTGGAGTTGGGATATGGGTGTAGGGACTCATAGGCAGATGTTCTGCTACAGATCTGTGAACGGAACTCAGGCACTCAGTGACTCACTCTCCAGGCTCAGAGGTGGAGTTGTATATCTCTATTCCTCCTACCTGCTGCACTGCCATGAGAGCTATATGGTTTTACAGGGAGTTCCAGGCCATTGTTGGGGCTGGGGCTGGGGCTAAGCTGGGGCTGGGGCATGGGCTGGGGCTGGGGCTGGGGCGGGGGCGAGGGCAAGGGCGGGGACAAATCAATGTGTGCAAGGAGGGAGGTGATGGGAGGTGTCGATGAGGTCTACTAGAGATGGGTTCACCCATGGTCCCATAGAGCGAGGCCTTAGGCTTGAAGCCTGCCGCGGATCGGTAAATGAAACTCGGCTCGACTGACAAGGATGAGAGACACAAGGCAACATCTGTGTTCATGCTACAGCGTCACTGGCAGCAGTGACCTGTGTGTTCCACTGACTATCTTAGGATAGAGACAGGGAACGAGATCTTGAAGATCAGAGTTAGAGGTTTACATGTTTATATTTCCATCCTTTCTACCTCCTTCACTCTTGACGTGGGCTATGGGTTCCCAGGCAGTTAGCACCTGGTGATTTATGAGCTGGGACGAATCAGTTAGTTGGAGGAGGTAGTTGAGGGGTAAAGATATCTGGCATCTCTTTGAGATGGCAGCGCAAAGTCGGTCATACGACGACTCAGCAGCTCATGCTTTACTGCAGATTATGGATGGAACGAGAGGACTTGATCTCAAGGATCGGACAGAGTTGAAAATGTGGGCAGGTTATCTGCATCAGTGGCAGGGGTTGTACTGCACAACTGTGGATGAGAATGGGGCCTGGACCGCTAGGGTCAGAGGTAGAAGCAGAAATCCTTAAGGAGACTATCTGCTTCACTGGCAGGGGTGTCTGGTGGATTTGGGGGCTGGGACATAACCATGAGGTGGAGGAGGTTACTGGTGAGGTAAAGTGTCTGGGATCTCTTGGAGATGGCCACAGGCGGTGGGGTTAGAGGAACTCAAACACAGATGTTCGATTCCAGGTCTGTCCATTGAACTGGGCAATTGGATCTGGTGGCTAGGATGTAGATTGACAATCTGTAATTCTACTACCAGTTCCACTGTAAGGAGTGGCCTGTACACTCCAGTGAGTTCCTCTTGCATTTGGTATCTGTGAGCAATCGGTGACTCAGAGTAGGTAAGTGACAGATGCACATCTGTGGCATCTACTGGGGAGGAGTAGTCTGCTTGAGAGGGGGAATTAGCGGCAGATACCCTCCTGCAGATCAGTGGATGAACCACGGGGACCGGATCATGGCATTCAGAGTTACAGCTCAAGATCCGCAGTCATCTCATTTGAATCACCGGTATGAGCGGCCTTATGTGTGCTAGGGAGTTTCTTGCTTTGGGGACTGGTGTCAATCAATGAGTGGTTGGGTGTGGGATTTCTGGAGTTGGGATATGGGTGTAGGGACTCATAGGCAGATGTTCTGCTACAGATCTGTGAACGGAACTCAGGCACTCAGTGACTCGCTCTCCAGGCTCAGAGGTGGAGTTGTATATCTCTATTCCTCCTACCTGCTTCACTGCCATGAGAGCTATATGGTTTTACAGGGAGTTCCAGGCCATTGTTGGGGCTGGGGCTGGGGCTGGGCTAAGCTGGGGCTGGGGCATGGGCTGGGGCTGGGGCTGGGGCGGGGGCGAGGGCAAGGGCGGGGACAAATCAATGTGTGCAAGGAGGGAGGGGATGGGAGATGTCGATGAGGTCTACTGGAGATGGGTGCACCCATGGTCCCATAGAGCGAAGCCTTAGGCTTGAAGCCTGCCGCGGATCGGTAAATGAAACTCGGCTCGACTGACAAGGATGAGAGACACAAGCAACATCTGTGTTCATGCTACAGCGTCACTGGCAGCAGTGACCTGTGTGTTCCACTGACTATCTTAGGATAGAGACAGGGAACGAGATCTTGAAGATCAGAGTTAGAGGTTTACATGTTTATATTTCCATCCTTTCTACCTCCTTCACTCTTGACGTGGGCTATGGGTTCCCAGGCAGTTAGCACCTGGTGATTTATGAGCTGGGACGAATCAGTTAGTTGGAGGAGGTAGTTGAGGGGTAAAGATATCTGGCATCTCTTTGAGATGGCAGCGCAAAGTCGGTCATACGACGACTCAGCAGCTCATGCTTTACTGCAGATTATGGATGGAACGAGAGGACTTGATCTCAAGGATCGGACAGAGTTGAAAATGTGGGCAGGTTATCTGCATCAGTGGCAGGGGTTGTACTGCACAACTGTGGATGAGAATGGGGCCTGGACCGCTAGGGTCAGAGGTAGAAGCAGAAACCCTTAAGGAGACTATCTGCTTCACTGGCAGGGGTGTCTGGTGGATTTGGGGGCTGGGACATAACCATGAGGTGGAGGAGGTTACTGGTGAGGTAAAGTGTCTGGGATCTCTTGGAGATGGCCACAGGCGGTGGGGTTAGAGGAACTCAAACACAGATGTTCGATTCCAGGTCTGTCCATTGAACTGGGCAATTGGATCTGGTGGCTAGGATGTAGATTGACAATCTGTAATTCTACTACCAGTTCCACTGTAAGGAGTGGCCTGTACACTCCAGTGAGTTCCTCTTGCATTTGGTATCTGTGAGCAATCGGTGACTCAGAGTAGGTAAGTGACAGATGCACATCTGTGGCATCTACTGGGGAGGAGTAGTCTGCTTGAGAGGGGGAATTAGCGGCAGATACCCTCCTGCAGATCAGTGGATGAACCACGGGGACCGGATCATGGCATTCAGAGTTACAGCTCAAGATCCGCAGTCATCTTATTTGAATCACCGGTATGAGCGGCCTTATGTGTGCTAGGGAGTTTCTTGCTTTGGGGACTGGTGTCAATCAATGAGTGGTTGGGTGTGGGATTTCTGGAGTTGGGATATGGGTGTAGGGACTCATAGGCAGATGTTCTGCTACAGATCTGTGAACGGAACTCAGGCACTCAGTGACTCGCTCTCCAGGCTCAGAGGTGGAGTTGTATATCTCTATTCCTCCTACCTGCTTCACTGCCATGAGAGCTATATGGTTTTACAGGGAGTTCCAGGCCATTGTTGGGGCTGGGGCTGGGGCTAAGCTGGGGCTGGGGCATGGGCTGGGGCTGGGGCTGGGGCGGGGGCGAGGGTAAGGGCGGGGACAAATCAATGTGTGCAAGGAGGGAGGGGATGGGAGATGTCGATGAGGTCTACTGGAGATGGGTGCACCCATGGTCCCATAGAGCGAAGCCTTAGGCTTGAAGCCTGCCGCGGATCGGTAAATGAAACTCGGCTCGACTGACAAGGATGAGAGACACAAGCAACATCTGTGTTCATGCTACAGCGTCACTGGCAGCAGTGACCTGTGTGTTCCACTGACTATCTTAGGATAGAGACAGGGAACGAGATCTTGAAGATCAGAGTTAGAGGTTTACATGTTTATATTTCCATCCTTTCTACCTCCTTCACTCTTGACGTGGGCTATGGGTTCCCAGGCAGTTAGCACCTGGTGATTTATGAGCTGGGACGAATCAGTTAGTTGGAGGAGGTAGTTGAGGGGTAAAGATATCTGGCATCTCTTTGAGATGGCAGCGCAAAGTCGGTCATACGACGACTCAGCAGCTCATGCTTTACTGCAGATTATGGATGGAACGAGAGGACTTGATCTCAAGGATCGGACAGAGTTGAAAATGTGGGCAGGTTATCTGCATCAGTGGCAGGGGTTGTACTGCACAACTGTGGATGAGAATGGGGCCAGGACCGCTAGGGTCAGAGGTAGAAGCAGAAACCCTTAAGGAGACTATCTGCTTCACTGGCAGGGGTGTCTGGTGGATTTGGGGGCTGGGACATAACCATGAGGTGGAGGAGGTTACTGGTGAGGTAAAGTGTCTGGGATCTCTTGGAGATGGCCACAGGCGGTGGGGTTAGAGGAACTCAAACACAGATGTTCGATTCCAGGTCTGTCCATTGAACTGGGCAATTGGATCTGGTGGCTAGGATGTAGATTGACAATCTCTAATTCTACTACCAGTTCCACTGTAAGGAGTGGCCTGTACACTCCAGTGAGTTCCTCTTGCATTTGGTATCTGTGAGCAATCGGTGACTCAGAGTAGGTAAGTGACAGATGCACATCTGTGGCATCTACTGGGGAGGAGTAGTCTGCTTGAGAGGGGGAATTAGCGGCAGATACCCTCCTGCAGATCAGTGGATGAACCACGGGGACCGGATCATGGCATTCAGAGTTACAGCTCAAGATCCGCAGTCATCTTATTTGAATCACCGTTATGAGCGGCCTTATGTGTGCTAGGGAGTTTCTTGCTTTGGGGACTGGTGTCAATCAATGAGTGGTTGGGTGTGGGATTTCTGGAGTTGGGATATGGGTGTAGGGACTCATAGGCAGATGTTCTGCTACAGATCTGTGAACGGAACTCAGGCACTCAGTGACTCGCTCTCCAGGCTCAGAGGTGGAGTTGTATATCTCTATTCCTCCTACCTGCTTCACTGCCATGAGAGCTATATGGTTTTACAGGGAGTTCCAGGCCATTGTTGGGGCTGGGGCTGGGGCTGGGGCTAAGCTGGGGCTGGGGCGGGGGCTGGGGCTGGGGCTGGGGCGGGGGCGAGGGCAAGGGCAGGGACAAATCAATGTGTGCAAGGAGGGAGGGGATGGGAGATGTCGATGAGGTCTACTGGAGATGGGTGCACCCATGGTCCCATAGAGCGAAGCCTTAGGCTTGAAGCCTGCCGCGGATCGGTAAATGAAACTCGGCTCGACTGACAAGGATGAGAGACACAAGCAACATCTGTGTTCATGCTACAGCTTCACTGGCAGCAGTGACCTGTGTGTTCCACTGACTATCTTAGGATAGAGACAGGGAACGAGATCTTGAAGATCAGAGTTAGAGGTTTACATGTTTATATTTCCATCCTTTCTACCTCCTTCACTCTTGACGTGGGCTATGGGTTCCCAGGCAGTTAGCACCTGGTGATTTATGAGCTGGGACGAATCAGTTAGTTGGAGGAGGTAGTTGAGGGGTAAAGATATCTGGCATCTCTTTGAGATGGCAGCGCAAAGTCGGTCATACGACGACTCAGCAGCTCATGCTTTACTGCAGATTATGGATGGAACGAGAGGACTTGATCTCAAGGATCGGACAGAGTTGAAAATGTGGGCAGGTTATCTGCATCAGTGGCAGGGGTTGTACTGCACAACTGTGGATGAGAATGGGGCCTGGACCTCTAGGGTCAGAGGTAGAAGCAGAAACCCTTAAGGAGACTATCTGCTTCACTGGCAGGGGTGTCTGGTGGATTTGGGGGCTGGGACATAACCATGAGGTGGAGGAGGTTACTGGTGAGGTAAAGTGTCTGGGATCTCTTGGAGATGGCCACAGGCGGTGGGGTTAGAGGAACTCAAACACAGATGTTCGATTCCAGGTCTGTCCATTGAACTGGGCAATTGGATCTGGTGGCTAGGATGTAGATTGACAATCTGTAATTCTACTACCAGTTCCACTGTAAGGAGTGGCCTGTACACTCCAGTGAGTTCCTCTTGCATTTGGTATCTGTGAGCAATCGGTGACTCAGAGTAGGTAAGTGACAGATGCACATCTGTGGCATCTACTGGGGAGGAGTAGTCTGCTTGAGAGGGGGAATTAGCGGCAGATACCCTCCTGCAGATCAGTGGATGAACCACGGGGACCGGATCATGGCATTCAGAGTTACAGCTCAAGATCCGCAGTCATCTTATTTGAATCACCGGTATGAGCGGCCTTATGTGTGCTAGGGAGTTTCTTGCTTTGGGGACTGGTGTCAATCAATGAGTGGTTGGGTGTGGGATTTCTGGAGTTGGGATATGGGTGTAGGGACTCATAGGCAGATGTTCTGCTACAGATCTGTGAACGGAACTCAGGCACTCAGTGACTCGCTCTCCAGGCTCAGAGGTGGAGTTGTATATCTCTATTCCTCCTACCTGCTTCACTGCCATGAGAGCTATATGGTTTTACAGGGAGTTCCAGGCCATTGTTGGGGCTGGGGCTGGGGCTAAGCTGGGGCTGGGACATGGGCTGGGGCTGGGGCTGGGGCTGGGGCGGGGGCGAGGGCAAGGGCGGGGACAAATCAATGTGTGCAAGGAGGGAGGGGATGGGAGATGTCGATGCGGTCTACTGGAGATGGGGGCACCCATGGTCCCATAGAGCGAAGCCTTAGGCTTGAAGCCTGCCGCGGATCGGTAAATGAAACTCGGCTCGACTGACAAGGATGAGAGACACAAGGCAACATCTGTGTTCATGCTACAGCGTCACTGGCAGCAGTGACCTGTGTGTTCCACTGACTATCTTAGGATAGAGACAGGGAACGAGATCTTGAAGATCAGAGTTAGAGGTTTACATGTTTATATTTCCATCCTTTCTACCTCCTTCACTCTTGACGTGGGCTATGGGTTCCCAGGCAGTTAGCACCTGGTGATTTATGAGCTGGGACGAATCAGTTAGTTGGAGGAGGTAGTTGAGGGGTAAAGATATCTGGCATCTCTTTGAGATGGCAGCGCAAAGTCGGTCATACGACGACTCAGCAGCTCATGCTTTACTGCAGATTATGGATGGAACGAGAGGACTTGATCTCAAGGATCGGACAGAGTTGAAAATGTGGGCAGGTTATCTGCATCAGTGGCAGGGGTTGTACTGCACAACTGTGGATGAGAATGGGGCCTGGACCGCTAGGGTCAGAGGTAGAAGCAGAAACCCTTAAGGAGACTATCTGCTTCACTGGCAGGGGTGTCTGGTGGATTTGGGGGCTGGGACATAACCATGAGGTGGAGGAGGTTACTGGTGAGGTAAAGTGTCTGGGATCTCTTGGAGATGGCCACAGGCGGTGGGGTTAGAGGAACTCAAACACAGATGTTCGATTCCAGGTCTGTCCATTGAACTGGGCAATTGGATCTGGTGGCTAGGATGTAGATTGACAATCTGTAATTCTACTACCAGTTCCACTGTAAGGAGTGGCCTGTACACTCCAGTGAGTTCCTCTTGCATTTGGTATCTGTGAGCAATCGGTGACTCAGAGTAGGTAAGTGACAGATGCACATCTGTGGCATCTACTGGGGAGGAGTAGTCTGCTTGAGAGGGGGAATTAGCGGCAGATACCCTCCTGCAGATCAGTGGATGAACCACGGGGACCGGATCATGGCATTCAGAGTTACAGCTCAAGATCCGCAGTCATCTTATTTGAATCACCGGTATGAGCGGCCTTATGTGTGCTAGGGAGTTTCTTGCTTTGGGGACTGGTGTCAATCAATGGGTGGTTGGGTGTGGGATTTCTGGAGTTGGGATATGGGTGTAGGGACTCATAGGCAGATGTTCTGCTACAGATCTGTGAACGGAACTCAGGCACTCAGTGACTCGCTCTCCAGGCTCAGAGGTGGAGTTGTATATCTCTATTCCTCCTACCTGCTTCACTGCCATGAGAGCTATATGGTTTTACAGGGAGTTCCAGGCCATTGTTGGGGCTGGGGCTGGGGCTACGGCGGGGGCGAGGGCAAGGGCGGGGACAAATCAATGTGTGCAAGGAGGGAGGGGATGGGAGATGTCGATGAGGTCTACTGGAGATGGGTGCACCCATGGTCCCATAGAGCGAGGCCTTAGGCTTGAAGCCTGCCGCGGATCGGTAAATGAAACTCGGCTCGACTGACAAGGATGAGAGACACAAGGCAACATCTGTGTTCATGCTACAGCGTCACTGGCAGCAGTGACCTGTGTGTTCCACTGACTATCTTAGGATAGAGACAGGGAACGAGATCTTGAAGATCAGAGTTAGAGGTTTACATGTTTATATTTCCATCCTTTCTACCTCCTTCACTCTTGACGTGGGCTATGGGTTCCCAGGCAGTTAGCACCTGGTGATTTATGAGCTGGGACGAATCAGTTAGTTGGAGGAGGTAGTTGAGGGGTAAAGATATCTGGCATCTCTTTGAGATGGCAGCGCAAAGTCGGTCATACGACGACTCAGCAGCTCATGCTTTACTGCAGATTATGGATGGAACGAGAGGACTTGATCTCAAGGATCGGACAGAGTTGAAATGTGGGCAGGTTATCTGCATCAGTGGCAGGGGTTGTACTGCACAACTGTGGATGAGAATGGGGCCTGGACCGCTAGGGTCAGAGGTAGAAGCAGAAACCCTTAAGGAGACTATCTGCTTCACTGGATGGGGTGTCTGCTGGATTTGGGGGCTGGGACATAACCATGAGGTGGAGGAGGTTACTGGTGAGGTAAAGTCTCTGGGATCTCTTGGAGATGGCCACAGGCGGTGGGGTTAGAGGAACTCAAACACAGATGTTCGATTCCAGGTCTGTCCATTGAACTGGGCAATTGGATCTGGTGGCTAGGATGTAGATTGACAATCTGTAATTCTACTACCAGTTCCACTATAAGGAGTGGCCTGTACACTCCAGTGAGTTCCTCTTGCATTTGGTATCTGTGAGCAATCGGTGACTCAGAGTAGGTAAGTGACAGATGCACATCTGTGGCATCTACTGGGGAGGAGTAGTCTGCTTGAGAGGGGGACTTAGCGGCAGATACCCTCCTGCAGATCAGTGGATGAACCACGGGGACCGGATCATGGCATTCAGAGTTACAGCTCAAGATCCGCAGTCATCTTATTTGAATCACCGGTATGAGCGGCCTTATGTGTGCTAGGGAGTTTCTTGCTTTGGGGACTGGTGTCAATCAATGAGTGGTTGGGTGTGGGATTTCTGGAGTTGGGATATGGGTGTAGGGACTCATAGGCAGATGTTCTGCTACAGATCTGTGAACGGAACTCAGGCACTCAGTGACTCGCTCTCCAGGCTCAGAGGTGGAGTTGTATATCTCTATTCCTCCTACCTGCTTCACTGCCATGAGAGCTATATGGATTTACAGGGAGTTCCAGGCCATTGTTGGGGCTGGGGCTGGGGCTGGGGCTAAGCTGGGGCTGGGGCATGGGCTGGGGCTGGGGCTGGGGCGGGGGCGAGGGCAAGGGCGGGGACAAATCAATGTGTGCAAGGAGGGAGGTGATGGGAGGTGTCGATGAGGTCTACTAGAGATGGGTTCACCCATGGTCCCATAGAGCGAGGCCTTAGGCTTGAAGCCTGCCGCGGATCGGTAAATGAAACTCGGCTCGACTGACAAGGATGAGAGACACAAGGCAACATCTGTGTTCATGCTACAGCGTCACTGGCAGCAGTGACCTGTGTGTTCCACTGACTATCTTAGGATAGAGACAGGGAACGAGATCTTGAAGATCAGAGTTAGAGGTTTACATGTTTATATTTCCATCCTTTCTACCTCCTTCACTCTTGACGTGGGCTATGGGTTCCCAGGCAGTTAGCACCTGGTGATTTATGAGCTGGGACGAATCAGTTAGTTGGAGGAGGTAGTTGAGGGGTAAAGATATCTGGCATCTCTTTGAGATGGCAGCGCAAAGTCGGTCATACGACGACTCAGCAGCTCATGCTTTACTGCAGATTATGGATGGAACGAGAGGACTTGATCTCAAGGATCGGACAGAGTTGAAAATGTGGGCAGGTTATCTGCATCAGTGGCAGGGGTTGTACTGCACAACTGTGGATGAGAATGGGGCCTGGACCGCTAGGGTCAGAGGTAGAAGCAGAAACCCTTAAGGAGACTATCTGCTTCACTGGCAGGGGTGTCTGGTGGATTTGGGGGCTGGGACATAACCATGAGGTGGAGGAGGTTACTGGTGAGGTAAAGTGTCTGGGATCTCTTGGAGATGGCCACAGGCGGTGGGGTTAGAGGAACTCAAACACAGATGTTCGATTCCAGGTCTGTCCATTGAACTGGGCAATTGGATCTGGTGGCTAGGATGTAGATTGACAATCTGTAATTCTACTACCAGTTCCACTGTAAGGAGTGGCCTGTACACTCCAGTGAGTTCCTCTTGCATTTGGTATCTGTGAGCAATCGGTGACTCAGAGTAGGTAAGTGACAGATGCACATCTGTGGCATCTACTGGGGAGGAGTAGTCTGCTTGAGAGGGGGAATTAGCGGCAGATACCCTCCTGCAGATCAGTGGATGAACCACGGGGACCGGATCATGGCATTCAGAGTTACAGCTCAAGATCCGCAGTCATCTCATTTGAATCACCTGTATGAGCGGCCTTATGTGTGCTAGGGAGTTTCTTGCTTTGGGGACTGGTGTCAATCAATGGGTGGTTGGGTGTGGGATTTCTGGAGTTGGGATATGGGTGTAGGGACTCATAGGCAGATGTTCTGCTACAGATCTGTGAACGGAACTCAGGCACTCAGTGACTCGCTCTCCAGGCTCAGAGGTGGAGTTGTATATCTCTATTCCTCCTACCTGCTTCACTGCCATGAGAGCTATATGGTTTTACAGGGAGTTCCAGGCCATTGTTGGGGCTGGGGCTGGGGCTAAGCTGGGGCTGGGGCATGGGCTGGGGCTGGGGCTGGGGCGGGGGCGAGGGCAAGGGCGGGGACAAATCAATGTGTGCAAGGAGGGAGGGGATGGGAGATGTCGATGAGGTCTACTGGAGATGGGTGCACCCATGGTCCCATAGAGCGAAGCCTTAGGCTTGAAGCCTGCCGCGGATCGGTAAATGAAACTCGGCTCGACTGACAAGGATGAGAGACACAAGCAACATCTGTGTTCATGCTACAGCGTCACTGGCAGCAGTGACCTGTGTGTTCCACTGACTATCTTAGGATAGAGACAGGGAACGAGATCTTGAAGATCAGAGTTAGAGGTTTACATGTTTATATTTCCATCCTTTCTACCTCCTTCACTCTTGACGTGGGCTATGGGTTCCCAGGCAGTTAGCACCTGGTGATTTATGAGCTGGGACGAATCAGTTAGTTGGAGGAGGTAGTTGAGGGGTAAAGATATCTGGCATCTCTTTGAGATGGCAGCGCAAAGTCGGTCATACGACGACTCAGCAGCTCATGCTTTACTGCAGATTATGGATGGAACGAGAGGACTTGATCTCAAGGATCGGACAGAGTTGAAAATGTGGGCAGGTTATCTGCATCAGTGGCAGGGGTTGTACTGCACAACTGTGGATGAGAATGGGGCCTGGACCGCTAGGGTCAGAGGTAGAAGCAGAAACCCTTAAGGAGACTATCTGCTTCACTGGCAGGGGTGTCTGGTGGATTTGGGGGCTGGGACATAACCATGAGGTGGAGGAGGTTACTGGTGAGGTAAAGTGTCTGGGATCTCTTGGAGATGGCCACAGGCGGTGGGGTTAGAGGAACTCAAACACAGATGTTCGATTCCAGGTCTGTCCATTGAACTGGGCAATTGGATCTGGTGGCTAGGATGTAGATTGACAATCTGTAATTCTACTACCAGTTCCACTGTAAGGAGTGGCCTGTACACTCCAGTGAGTTCCTCTTGCATTTGGTATCTGTGAGCAATCGGTGACTCAGAGTAGGTAAGTGACAGATGCACATCTGTGGCATCTACTGGGGAGGAGTAGTCTGCTTGAGAGGGGGAATTAGCGGCAGATACCCTCCTGCAGATCAGTGGATGAACCACGGGGACCGGATCATGGCATTCAGAGTTACAGCTCAAGATCCGCAGTCATCTTATTTGAATCACCGGTATGAGCGGCCTTATGTGTGCTAGGGAGTTTCTTGCTTTGGGGACTGGTGTCAATCAATGAGTGGTTGGGTGTGGGATTTCTGGAGTTGGGATATGGGTGTAGGGACTCATAGGCAGATGTTCTGCTACAGATCTGTGAACGGAACTCAGGCACTCAGTGACTCGCTCTCCAGGCTCAGAGGTGGAGTTGTATATCTCTATTCCTCCTACCTGCTGCACTGCCATGAGAGCTATATGGTTTTACAGGGAGTTCCAGGCCATTGTTGGGGCTGGGGCTGGGGCTAAGCTGGGGCTGGGGCATGGGCTGGGGCTGGGGCTGGGGCGGGGGCGAGGGCAAGGGCGGGGACAAATCAATGTGTGCAAGGAGGGAGGTGATGGGAGGTGTCGATGAGGTCTACTAGAGATGGGTTCACCCATGGTCCCATAGAGCGAGGCCTTAGGCTTGAAGCCTGCCGCGGATCGGTAAATGAAACTCGGCTCGACTGACAAGGATGAGAGACACAAGGCAACATCTGTGTTCATGCTACAGCGTCACTGGCAGCAGTGACCTGTGTGTTCCACTGACTATCTTAGGATAGAGACAGGGAACGAGATCTTGAAGATCAGAGTTAGAGGTTTACATGTTTATATTTCCATCCTTTCTACCTCCTTCACTCTTGACGTGGGCTATGGGTTCCCAGGCAGTTAGCACCTGGTGATTTATGAGCTGGGACGAATCAGTTAGTTGGAGGAGGTAGTTGAGGGGTAAAGATATCTGGCATCTCAGTGAGATGGCAGCGCAAAGTCGGTCATACGACGACTCAGCAGCTCATGCTTTACTGCAGATTATGGATGGAACGAGAGGACTTGATCTCAAGGATCGGACAGAGTTGAAAATGTGGGCAGGTTATCTGCATCAGTGGCAGGGGTTGTACTGCACAACTGTGGATGAGAATGGGGCCTGGACCGCTAGGGTCAGAGGTAGAAGCAGAAATCCTTAAGGAGACTATCTGCTTCACTGGCAGGGGTGTCTGGTGGATTTGGGGGCTGGGACATAACCATGAGGTGGAGGAGGTTACTGGTGAGGTAAAGTGTCTGGGATCTCTTGGAGATGGCCACAGGCGGTGGGGTTAGAGGAACTCAACCACAGATGTTCGATTCCAGGTCTGTCCATTGAACTGGGCAATTGGATCTGGTGGCTAGGATGTAGATTGACAATCTGTAATTCTACTACCAGTTCCACTGTAAGGAGTGGCCTGTACACTCCAGTGAGTTCCTCTTGCATTTGGTATCTGTGAGCAATCGGTGACTCAGAGTAGGTAAGTGACAGATGCACATCTGTGGCATCTACTGGGGAGGAGTAGTCTGCTTGAGAGGGGGAATTAGCGGCAGATACCCTCCTGCAGATCAGTGGATGAACCACGGGGACCGGATCATGGCATTCAGAGTTACAGCTCAAGATCCGCAGTCATCTCATTTGAATCACCGGTATGAGCGGCCTTATGTGTGCTAGGGAGTTTCTTGCTTTGGGGACTGGTGTCAATCAATGAGTGGTTGGGTGTGGGATTTCTGGAGTTGGGATATGGGTGTAGGGACTCATAGGCAGATGTTCTGCTACAGATCTGTGAACGGAACTCAGGCACTCAGTGACTCGCTCTCCAGGCTCAGAGGTGGAGTTGTATATCTCTATTCCTCCTACCTGCTTCACTGCCATGAGAGCTATATGGTTTTACAGGGAGTTCCAGGCCATTGTTGGGGCTGGGGCTGGGGCTGGGGCTAAGCTGGGGCTGGGGCATGGGCTGGGGCTGGGGCTGGGGCGGGGGCGAGGGCAAGGGCGGGGACAAATCAATGTGTGCAAGGAGGGAGGGGATGGGAGATGTCGATGAGGTCTACTGGAGATGGGTGCACCCATGGTCCCATAGAGCGAAGCCTTAGGCTTGAAGCCTGCCGCGGATCGGTAAATGAAACTCGGCTCGACTGACAAGGATGAGAGACACAAGCAACATCTGTGTTCATGCTACAGCGTCACTGGCAGCAGTGACCTGTGTGTTCCACTGACTATCTTAGGATAGAGACAGGGAACGAGATCTTGAAGATCAGAGTTAGAGGTTTACATGTTTATATTTCCATCCTTTCTACCTCCTTCACTCTTGACGTGGGCTATGGGTTCCCAGGCAGTTAGCACCTGGTGATTTATGAGCTGGGACGAATCAGTTAGTTGGAGGAGGTAGTTGAGGGGTAAAGATATCTGGCATCTCTTTGAGATGGCAGCGCAAAGTCGGTCATACGACGACTCAGCAGCTCATGCTTTACTGCAGATTATGGATGGAACGAGAGGACTTGATCTCAAGGATCGGACAGAGTTGAAAATGTGGGCAGGTTATCTGCATCAGTGGCAGGGGTTGTACTGCACAACTGTGGATGAGAATGGGGCCTGGACCGCTAGGGTCAGAGGTAGAAGCAGAAACCCTTAAGGAGACTATCTGCTTCACTGGCAGGGGTGTCTGGTGGATTTGGGGGCTGGGACATAACCATGAGGTGGAGGAGGTTACTGGTGAGGTAAAGTGTCTGGGATCTCTTGGAGATGGCCACAGGCGGTGGGGTTAGAGGAACTCAAACACAGATGTTCGATTCCAGGTCTGTCCATTGAACTGGGCAATTGGATCTGGTGGCTAGGATGTAGATTGACAATCTGTAATTCTACTACCAGTTCCACTGTAAGGAGTGGCCTGTACACTCCAGTGAGTTCCTCTTGCATTTGGTATCTGTGAGCAATCGGTGACTCAGAGTAGGTAAGTGACAGATGCACATCTGTGGCATCTACTGGGGAGGAGTAGTCTGCTTGAGAGGGGGAATTAGCGGCAGATACCCTCCTGCAGATCAGTGGATGAACCACGGGGACCGGATCATGGCATTCAGAGTTACAGCTCAAGATCCGCAGTCATCTTATTTGAATCACCGGTATGAGCGGCCTTATGTGTGCTAGGGAGTTTCTTGCTTTGGGGACTGGTGTCAATCAATGAGTGGTTGGGTGTGGGATTTCTGGAGTTGGGATATGGGTGTAGGGACTCATAGGCAGATGTTCTGCTACAGATCTGTGAACGGAACTCAGGCACTCAGTGACTCGCTCTCCAGGCTCAGAGGTGGAGTTGTATATCTCTATTCCTCCTACCTGCTTCACTGCCATGAGAGCTATATGGTTTTACAGGGAGTTCCAGGCCATTGTTGGGGCTGGGGCTGGGGCTAAGCTGGGGCTGGGGCATGGGCTGGGGCTGGGGCTGGGGCGGGGGCGAGGGTAAGGGCGGGGACAAATCAATGTGTGCAAGGAGGGAGGGGATGGGAGATGTCGATGAGGTCTACTGGAGATGGGTGCACCCATGGTCCCATAGAGCGAGGCCTTAGGCTTGAAGCCTGCCGCGGATCGGTAAATGAAACTCGGCTCGACTGACAAGGATGAGAGACACAAGCAACATCTGTGTTCATGCTACAGCGTCACTGGCAGCAGTGACCTGTGTGTTCCACTGACTATCTTAGGATAGAGACAGGGAACGAGATCTTGAAGATCAGAGTTAGAGGTTTACATGTTTATATTTCCATCCTTTCTACCTCCTTCACTCTTGACGTGGGCTATGGGTTCCCAGGCAGTTAGCACCTGGTGATTTATGAGCTGGGACGAATCAGTTAGTTGGAGGAGGTAGTTGAGGGGTAAAGATATCTGGCATCTCTTTGAGATGGCAGCGCAAAGTCGGTCATACGACGACTCAGCAGCTCATGCTTTACTGCAGATTATGGATGGAACGAGAGGACTTGATCTCAAGGATCGGACAGAGTTGAAAATGTGGGCAGGTTATCTGCATCAGTGGCAGGGGTTGTACTGCACAACTGTGGATGAGAATGGGGCCTGGACCGCTAGGGTCAGAGGTAGAAGCAGAAACCCTTAAGGAGACTATCTGCTTCACTGGCAGGGGTGTCTGGTGGATTTGGGGGCTGGGACATAACCATGAGGTGGAGGAGGTTACTGGTGAGGTAAAGTGTCTGGGATCTCTTGGAGATGGCCACAGGCGGTGGGGTTAGAGGAACTCAAACACAGATGTTCGATTCCAGGTCTGTCCATTGAACTGGGCAATTGGATCTGGTGGCTAGGATGTAGATTGACAATCTCTAATTCTACTACCAGTTCCACTGTAAGGAGTGGCCTGTACACTCCAGTGAGTTCCTCTTGCATTTGGTATCTGTGAGCAATCGGTGACTCAGAGTAGGTAAGTGACAGATGCACATCTGTGGCATCTACTGGGGAGGAGTAGTCTGCTTGAGAGGGGGAATTAGCGGCAGATACCCTCCTGCAGATCAGTGGATGAACCACGGGGACCGGATCATGGCATTCAGAGTTACAGCTCAAGATCCGCAGTCATCTTATTTGAATCACCGGTATGAGCGGCCTTATGTGTGCTAGGGAGTTTCTTGCTTTGGGGACTGGTGTCAATCAATGAGTGGTTGGGTGTGGGATTTCTGGAGTTGGGATATGGGTGTAGGGACTCATAGGCAGATGTTCTGCTACAGATCTGTGAACGGAACTCAGGCACTCAGTGACTCGCTCTCCAGGCTCAGAGGTGGAGTTGTATATCTCTATTCCTCCTACCTGCTTCACTGCCATGAGAGCTATATGGTTTTACAGGGAGTTCCAGGCCATTGTTGGGGCTGGGGCTGGGGCTGGGGCTAAGCTGGGGCTGGGGCGGGGGCTGGGGCTGGGGCTGGGGCGGGGGCGAGGGCAAGGGCGGGGACAAATCAATGTGTGCAAGGAGGGAGGGGATGGGAGATGTCGATGAGGTCTACTGGAGATGGGTGCACCCATGGTCCCATAGAGCGAAGCCTTAGGCTTGAAGCCTGCCGCGGATCGGTAAATGAAACTCGGCTCGACTGACAAGGATGAGAGACACAAGCAACATCTGTGTTCATGCTACAGCTTCACTGGCAGCAGTGACCTGTGTGTTCCACTGACTATCTTAGGATAGAGACAGGGAACGAGATCTTGAAGATCAGAGTTAGAGGTTTACATGTTTATATTTCCATCCTTTCTACCTCCTTCACTCTTGACGTGGGCTATGGGTTCCAGGGAGTTAGCACCTGGTGATTTATGAGCTGGGACGAATCAGTTAGTTGGAGGAGGTAGTTGAGGGGTAAAGATATCTGGCATCTCTTTGAGATGGCAGCGCAAAGTCGGTCATACGACGACTCAGCAGCTCATGCTTTACTGCAGATTATGGATGGAACGAGAGGACTTGATCTCAAGGATCGGACAGAGTTGAAAATGTGGGCAGGTTATCTGCATCAGTGGCAGGGGTTGTACTGCACAACTGTGGATGAGAATGGGGCCTGGACCGCTAGGGTCAGAGGTAGAAGCAGAAACCCTTAAGGAGACTATCTGCTTCACTGGCAGGGGTGTCTGGTGGATTTGGGGGCTGGGACATAACCATGAGGTGGAGGAGGTTACTGGTGAGGTAAAGTGTCTGGGATCTCTTGGAGATGGCCACAGGCGGTGGGGTTAGAGGAACTCAAACACAGATGTTCGATTCCAGGTCTGTCCATTGAACTGGGCAATTGGATCTGGTGGCTAGGATGTAGATTGACAATCTGTAATTCTACTACCAGTTCCACTGTAAGGAGTGGCCTGTACACTCCAGTGAGTTCCTCTTGCATTTGGTATCTGTGAGCAATCGGTGACTCAGAGTAGGTAAGTGACAGATGCACATCTGTGGCATCTACTGGGGAGGAGTAGTCTGCTTGAGAGGGGGAATTAGCGGCAGATACCCTCCTGCAGATCAGTGGATGAACCACGGGGACCGGATCATGGCATTCAGAGTTACAGCTCAAGATCCGCAGTCATCTTATTTGAATCACCGGTATGAGCGGCCTTATGTGTGCTAGGGAGTTTCTTGCTTTGGGGACTGGTGTCAATCAATGAGTGGTTGGGTGTGGGATTTCTGGAGTTGGGATATGGGTGTAGGGACTCATAGGCAGATGTTCTGCTACAGATCTGTGAACGGAACTCAGGCACTCAGTGACTCGCTCTCCAGGCTCAGAGGTGGAGTTGTATATCTCTATTCCTCCTACCTGCTTCACTGCCATGAGAGCTATATGGTTTTACAGGGAGTTCCAGGCCATTGTTGGGGCTGGGGCTGGGGCTGGGCCTAAGCTGGGGCTGGGGCATGGGCTGGGGCTGGGGCAGGGGCGGGTGCGAGGGCAAGGGCGGGGACAATTCAATGTGTGCAAGGAGGGAGGTGATGGGATATATCGATGAGGTCTACTCTACATGGGTGCACCCATGGTCCCATAGAGCGAGGCCTTAGGCTTGAAGCCTGCCGCGGATCGGTAAATGAAACTCGGCTCGACTGACAAGGATGAGAGACACAAGGCAACATCTGTGTTCATGCTACAGCGTCACTGGCAGCAGTGACCTGTGTGTTCCACTGACTATCTTAGGATAGAGACAGGGAACGAGATCTTGAAGATCAGAGTTAGAGGTTTACATGTTTATATTTCCATCCTTTCTACCTCCTTCACTCTTGACGTGGGCTATGGGTTCCCAGGCAGTTAGCACCTGGTGATTTATGAGCTGGGACGAATCAGTTAGTTGGAGGAGGTAGTTGAGGGGTAAAGATATCTGGCATCTCTTTGAGATGGCAGCGCAAAGTCGGTCATACGACGACTCAGCAGCTCATGCTTTACTGCAGATTATGGATGGAACGAGAGGACTTGATCTCAAGGATCGGACAGAGTTGAAAATGTGGGCAGGTTATCTGCATCAGTGGCAGGGGTTGTACTGCACAACTGTGGATGAGAATGGGGCCTGGACCGCTAGGGTCAGAGGTAGAAGCAGAAACCCTTAAGGAGACTATCTGCTTCACTGGCAGGGGTGTCTGGTGGATTTGGGGGCTGGGACATAACCATGAGGTGGAGGAGGTTACTGGTGAGGTAAAGTGTCTGGGATCTCTTGGAGATGGCCACAGGCGGTGGGGTTAGAGGAACTCAAACACAGATGTTCGATTCCAGGTCTGTCCATTGAACTGGGCAATTGGATCTGGTGGCTAGGATGTAGATTGACAATCTGTAATTCTACTACCAGTTCCACTGTAAGGAGTGGCCTGTACACTCCAGTGAGTTCCTCTTGCATTTGGTATCTGTGAGCAATCGGTGACTCAGAGTAGGTAAGTGACAGATGCACATCTGTGGCATCTACTGGGGAGGAGTAGTCTGCTTGAGAGGGGGAATTAGCGGCAGATACCCTCCTGCAGATCAGTGGATGAACCACGGGGACCGGATCATGGCATTCAGAGTTACAGCTCAAGATCCGCAGTCATCTTATTTGAATCACCGGTATGAGCGGCCTTATGTGTGCTAGGGAGTTTCTTGCTTTGGGGACTGGTGTCAATCAATGAGTGGTTGGGTGTGGGATTTCTGGAGTTGGGATATGGGTGTAGGGACTCATAGGCAGATGTTCTGCTACAGATCTGTGAACGGAACTCAGGCACTCAGTGACTCGCTCTCCAGGCTCAGAGGTGGAGTTGTATATCTCTATTCCTCCTACCTGCTGCACTGCCATGAGAGCTATATGGTTTTACAGGGAGTTCCAGGCCATTGTTGGGGCTGGGGCTGGGGCTAAGCTGGGGCTGGGGCATGGGCTGGGGCTGGGGCTGGGGCGGGGGTGAGGGCAAGGGCGGGGACAAATCAATGTGTGCAAGGAGGGAGGTGATGGGAGGTGTCGATGAGGTCTACTAGAGATGGGTTCACCCATGGTCCCATAGAGCGAGGCCTTAGGCTTGAAGCCTGCCGCGGATCGGTAAATGAAACTCGGCTCGACTGACAAGGATGAGAGACACAAGGCAACATCTGTGTTCATGCTACAGCGTCACTGGCAGCAGTGACCTGTGTGTTCCACTGACTATCTTAGGATAGAGACAGGGAACGAGATCTTGAAGATCAGAGTTAGAGGTTTACATGTTTATATTTCCATCCTTTCTACCTCCTTCACTCTTGACGTGGGCTATGGGTTCCCAGGCAGTTAGCACCTGGTGATTTATGAGCTGGGACGAATCAGTTAGTTGGAGGAGGTAGTTGAGGGGTAAAGATATCTGGCATCTCTTTCAGATGGCAGCGCAAAGTCGGTCATACGACGACTCAGCAGCTCATGCTTTACTGCAGATTATGGATGGAACGAGAGGACTTGATCTCAAGGATCGGACAGAGTTGAAAATGTGGGCAGGTTATCTGCATCAGTGGCAGGGGTTGTACTGCACAACTGTGGATGAGAATGGGGCCTGGACCGCTAGGGTCAGAGGTAGAAGCAGAAATCCTTAAGGAGACTATCTGCTTCACTGGCAGGGGTGTCTGGTGGATTTGGGGGCTGGGACATAACCATGAGGTGGAGGAGGTTACTGGTGAGGTAAAGTGTCTGGGATCTCTTGGAGATGGCCACAGGCGGTGGGGTTAGAGGAACTCAAACACAGATGTTCGATTCCAGGTCTGTCCATTGAACTGGGCAATTGGATCTGGTGGCTAGGATGTAGATTGACAATCTGTAATTCTACTACCAGTTCCACTGTAAGGAGTGGCCTGTACACTCCAGTGAGTTCCTCTTGCATTTGGTATCTGTGAGCAATCGGTGACTCAGAGTAGGTAAGTGACAGATGCACATCTGTGGCATCTACTGGGGAGGAGTAGTCTGCTTGAGAGGGGGAATTAGCGGCAGATACCCTCCTGCAGATCAGTGGATGAACCACGGGGACCGGATCATGGCATTCAGAGTTACAGCTCAAGATCCGCAGTCATCTCATTTGAATCACCGGTATGAGCGGCCTTATGTGTGCTAGGGAGTTTCTTGCTTTGGGGACTGGTGTCAATCAATGAGTGGTTGGGTGTGGGATTTCTGGAGTTGGGATATGGGTGTAGGGACTCATAGGCAGATGTTCTGCTACAGATCTGTGAACGGAACTCAGGCACTCAGTGACTCGCTCTCCAGGCTCAGAGGTGGAGTTGTATATCTCTATTCCTCCTACCTGCTTCACTGCCATGAGAGCTATATGGTTTTACAGGGAGTTCCAGGCCATTGTTGGGGCTGGGGCTGGGGCTGGGCTAAGCTGGGGCTGGGGCATGGGCTGGGGCTGGGGCTGGGGCGGGGGCGAGGGCAAGGGCGGGGACAAATCAATGTGTGCAAGGAGGGAGGGGATGGGAGATGTCGATGAGGTCTACTGGAGATGGGTGCACCCATGGTCCCATAGAGCGAAGCCTTAGGCTTGAAGCCTGCCGCGGATCGGTAAATGAAACTCGGCTCGACTGACAAGGATGAGAGACACAAGCAACATCTGTGTTCATGCTACAGCGTCACTGGCAGCAGTGACCTGTGTGTTCCACTGACTATCTTAGGATAGAGACAGGGAACGAGATCTTGAAGATCAGAGTTAGAGGTTTACATGTTTATATTTCCATCCTTTCTACCTCCTTCACTCTTGACGTGGGCTATGGGTTCCCAGGCAGTTAGCACCTGGTGATTTATGAGCTGGGACGAATCAGTTAGTTGGAGGAGGTAGTTGAGGGGTAAAGATATCTGGCATCTCTTTGAGATGGCAGCGCAAAGTCGGTCATACGACGACTCAGCAGCTCATGCTTTACTGCAGATTATGGATGGAACGAGAGGACTTGATCTCAAGGATCGGACAGAGTTGAAAATGTGGGCAGGTTATCTGCATAAGTGGCAAGGGTTGTACTGCACAACTGTGGATGAGAATGGGGCCTGGACCGCTAGGGTCAGAGGTAGAAGCAGAAACCCTTAAGGAGACTATCTGCTTCACTGGCAGGGGTGTCTGGTGGATTTGGGGGCTGGGACATAACCATGAGGTGGAGGAGGTTACTGGTGAGGTAAAGTGTCTGGGATCTCTTGGAGATGGCCACAGGCGGTGGGGTTAGAGGAACTCAAACACAGATGTTCGATTCCAGGTCTGTCCATTGAACTGGGCAATTGGATCTGGTGGCTAGGATGTAGATTGACAATCTGTAATTCTACTACCAGTTCCACTGTAAGGAGTGGCCTGTACACTCCAGTGAGTTCCTCTTGCATTTGGTATCTGTGAGCAATCGGTGACTCAGAGTAGGTAAGTGACAGATGCACATCTGTGGCATCTACTGGGGAGGAGTAGTCTGCTTGAGAGGGGGAATTAGCGGCAGATACCCTCCTGCAGATCAGTGGATGAACCACGGGGACCGGATCATGGCATTCAGAGTTACAGCTCAAGATCCGCAGTCATCTCATTTGAATCACCGGTATGAGCGGCCTTATGTGTGCTAGGGAGTTTCTTGCTTTGGGGACTGGTGTCAATCAATGAGTGGTTGGGTGTGGGATTTCTGGAGTTGGGATATGGGTGTAGGGACTCATAGGCAGATGTTCTGCTACAGATCTGTGAACGGAACTCAGGCACTCAGTGACTCGCTCTCCAGGCTCAGAGGTGGAGTTGTATATCTCTATTCCTCCTACCTGCTTCACTGCCATGAGAGCTATATGGTTTTACAGGGATTTCCAGGCAATTGTTGGGGCTGGGGCTGGGGCTGGGCCTAAGCTGGGGCTGGGGCAAGGGCTGGGGCTGGGGCTGGGGCGGGGGCGAGGGCAAGGGCGGGGACAAATCAATGTGTGCAAGGAGGGAGGTGATGGGAGATGTCGATGAGGTCTACTGGAGATGGGTGCACCCATGGTCCCATAGAGCGAAGCCTTAGGCTTGAAGCCTGCCGCGGATCGGTAAATGAAACTCGGCTCGACTGACAAGGATTGAGACACAAGGCAACATCTGTGTTCATGCTACAGCGTCACTGGCAGCAGTGACCTGTGTGTTCCACTGACTATCTTAGAATAGAGACAGGGAACGAGATCTTGAAGATCAGAGTTAGAGGTTTACATGTTTATATTTCCATCCTTTCTACCTCCTTCACTCTTGACGTGGGCTATGGGTTCCCAGGCAGTTAGCACCTGGTGATTTATGAGCTGGGACGAATCAGTTAGTTGGAGGAGGTAGTTGAGGGGTAAAGATATCTGGCATCTCTTTGAGATGGCAGCGCAAAGTCGGTCATACGACGACTCAGCAGCTCATGCTTTACTGCAGATTATGGATGGAACGAGAGGACTTGATCTCAAGGATCGGACAGAGTTGAAAATGTGGGCAGGTTATCTGCATCAGTGGCAGGGGTTGTACTGCACAACTGTGGATGAGAATGGGGCCTGGACCGCTAGGGTCAGAGGTAGAAGCAGAAACCCTTAAGGAGACTATCTGCTTCACTGGCAGGGGTGTCTGGTGGATTTGGGGGCTGGGACATAACCATGAGGTGGAGGAGGTTACTGGTGAGGTAAAGTGTCTGGGATCTCTTGGAGATGGCCACAGGCGGTGGGGTTAGAGGAACTCAAACACAGATGTTCGATTCCAGGTCTGTCCATTGAACTGGGCAATTGGATCTGGTGGCTAGGATGTAGATTGACAATCTGTAATTCTACTACCAGTTCCACTGTAAGGAGTGGCCTGTACACTCCAGTGAGTTCCTCTTGCATTTGGTATCTGTGAGCAATTGGTGACTCAGAGTAGGTAAGTGACAGATGCACATCTGTGGCATCTACTGGGGAGGAGTAGTCTGCTTGAGAGGGGGAATTAGCGGCAGATACCCTCCTGCAGATCAGTGGATGAACCACGGGGACCGGATCATGGCATTCAGAGTTACAGCTCAAGATCCGCAGTCATCTTATTTGAATCACCGGTATGAGCGGCCTTATGTGTGCTAGGGAGTTTCTTGCTTTGGGGACTGGTGTCAATCAATGGGTGGTTGGCTGTGGGATTTCTGGAGTTGGGATATGGGTGTAGGGACTCATAGACAGATGTTCTGCTACAGATCTGTGAACGCAACTCAGGCACTCAGTGACTCGCTCTCCAGGCTCAGAGGTGGAGTTGTATATCTCTATTCCTCCTACCTGCTTCACTGCCATGAGAGCTATATGGTTTTACAGGGAGTTCCAGGCCATTGTTGGGGCTGGGGCTGGGGCTGGGGCTAAGCTGGGGCTGGGGCATGGGCTGGGGCTGGGGCTGGGGCTGGGGCGGGGGCGAGGGCAAGGGCGGGGACAAATCAATGTGTGCAAGGAGGGAGGGGATGGGAGATGTCGATGAGGTCTACTGGAGATGGGTGCACCCATGGTCCCATAGAGCGAAGCCTTAGGCTTGAAGCCTGCCGCGGATCGGTAAATGAAACTCGGCTCGACTGACAAGGATGAGAGACACAAGGCAACATCTGTGTTCATGCTACAGCGTCACTGGCAGCAGTGACCTGTGTGTTCCACTGACTATCTTAGGATAGAGACAGGGAACGAGATCTTGAAGATCAGAGTTAGAGGTTTACATGTTTATATTTCCATCCTTTCTACCTCCTTCACTCTTGACGTGGGCTATGGGTTCCCAGGCAGTTAGCACCTGGTGATTTATGAGCTGGGACGAATCAGTTAGTTGGAGGAGGTAGTTGAGGGGTAAAGATATCTGGCATCTCTTTGAGATGGCAGCGCAAAGTCGGTCATACGATGACTCAGCAGCTCATGCTTTACTGCAGATTGTGGATGGAACGAGAGGACTTGATCTCAAGGATCGGACAGAGTTGAAAATGTGGGCAGGTTATCTGCATCAGTGGCAGGGGTTGTACTGCACAACTGTGGATGAGAATGGGTCCTGGACCGCTAGGGTCAGAGGTAGAAGCAGAAACCCTTAAGGAGACTATCTGCTTCACTGGCAGGGGTGTCTGGTGGATTTGGGGGCTGGGACATAACCATGAGGTGGAGGAGGTTACTGGTGAGGTAAAGTGTCTGGGATCTCTTGGAGATGGCCACAGGCGGTGGGGTTAGAGGAACTCAAACACAGATGTTCGATTCCAGGTCTGTCCATTGAACTGGGCAATTGGATCTGGTGGCTAGGATGTAGATTGACAATCTGTAATTCTACTACCAGTTCCACTGTAAGGAGTGGCCTGTACACTCCAGTGAGTTCCTCTTGCATTTGGTATCTGTGAGCAATCGGTGACTCAGAGTAGGTAAGTGACAGATGCACATCTGTGGCATCTACTGGGGAGGAGTAGTCTGCTTGAGAGGGGGAATTAGCGGCAGATACCCTCCTGCAGATCAGTGGATGAACCACGGGGACCGGATCATGGCATTCAGAGTTACAGCTCAAGATCCGCAGTCATCTTATTTGAATCACCGGTATGAGCGGCCTTATGTGTGCTAGGGAGTTTCTTGCTTTGGGGACTGGTGTCAATCAATGAGTGGTTGGGTGTGGGATTTCTGGAGTTGGGATATGGGTGTAGGGACTCATAGGCAGATGTTCTGCTACAGATCTGTGAACGGAACTCAGGCACTCAGTGACTCGCTCTCCAGGCTCAGAGGTGGAGTTGTATATCTCTATTCCTCCTACCTGCTTCACTGCCATGAGAGCTATATGGTTTTACAGGGAGTTCCAGGCCATTGTTGGGGCTGGGGCTGGGGCTAAGCTGGGGCTGGGGCATGGGCTGGGGCTGGGGCTGGGGCTGGGGCGGGGGCGAGGGCAAGGGCGGGGACAAATCAATGTGTGCAAGGAGGGAGGGGATGGGAGATGTCGATGAGGTCTACTGGAGATGGGTGCACCCATGGTCCCATAGAGCGAAGCCTTAGGCTTGAAGCCTGCCGCGGATCGGTAAATGAAACTCGGCTCGACTGACAAGGATGAGAGACACAAGGCAACATCTGTGTTCATGCTACAGCGTCACTGGCAGCAGTGACCTGTGTGTTCCACTGACTATCTTAGGATAGAGACAGGGAACGAGATCTTGAAGATCAGAGTTAGAGGTTTACATGTTTATATTTCCATCCTTTCTACCTCCTTCACTCTTGACGTGGGCTATGGGTTCCCAGGCAGTTAGCACCTGGTGATTTATGAGCTGGGACGAATCAGTTAGTTGGAGGAGGTAGTTGAGGGGTAAAGATATCTGGCATCTCTTTGAGATGGCAGCGCAAAGTCGGTCATACGACGACTCAGCAGCTCATGCTTTACTGCAGATTATGGATGGAACGAGAGGACTTGATCTCAAGGATCGGACAGAGTTGAAAATGTGGGCAGGTTATCTGCATAAGTGGCAAGGGTTGTACTGCACAACTGTGGATGAGAATGGGGCCTGGACCGCTAGGGTCAGAGGTAGAAGCAGAAACCCTTAAGGAGACTATCTGCTTCACTGGCAGGGGTGTCTGGTGGATTTGGGGGCTGGGACATAACCATGAGGTGGAGGAGGTTACTGGTGAGGTAAAGTGTCTGGGATCTCTTGGAGATGGCCACAGGCGGTGGGGTTAGAGGAACTCAAACACAGATGTTCGATTCCAGGTCTGTCCATTGAACTGGGCAATTGGATCTGGTGGCTAGGATGTAGATTGACAATCTGTAATTCTACTACCAGTTCCACTGTAAGGAGTGGCCTGTACACTCCAGTGAGTTCCTCTTGCATTTGGTATCTGTGAGCAATCGGTGACTCAGAGTAGGTAAGTGACAGATGCACATCTGTGGCATCTACTGGGGAGGAGTAGTCTGCTTGAGAGGGGGAATTAGCGGCAGATACCCTCCTGCAGATCAGTGGATGAACCACGGGGACCGGATCATGGCATTCAGAGTTACAGCTCAAGATCCGCAGTCATCTTATTTGAATCACCGGTATGAGCGGCCTTATGTGTGCTAGGGAGTTTCTTGCTTTGGGGACTGGTGTCAATCAATGAGTGGTTGGGTGTGGGATTTCTGGAGTTGGGATATGGGTGTAGGGACTCATAGGCAGATGTTCTGCTACAGATCTGTGAACGGAACTCAGGCACTCAGTGACTCGCTCTCCAGGCTCAGAGGTGGAGTTGTATATCTCTATTCCTCCTACCTGCTTCACTGCCATGAGAGCTATATGGTTTTACAGGGAGTTCCAGGCCATTGTTGGGGCTGGGGCTGGGGCTAAGCTGGGGCTGGGACATGGGCTGGGGCTGGGGCTGGGGCTGGGGCGGGGGCGAGGGCAAGGGCGGGGACAAATCAATGTGTGCAAGGAGGGAGGGGATGCGAGATGTCGATGAGGTCTACTGGAGATGGGTGCACCCATGGTCCCATAGAGCGAAGCCTTAGGCTTGAAGCCTGCCGCGGATCGGTAAATGAAACTCGGCTCGACTGACAAGGATGAGAGACACAAGGCAACATCTGTGTTCATGCTACAGCGTCACTGGCAGCAGTGACCTGTGTGTTCCACTGACTATCTTAGGATAGAGACAGGGAACGAGATCTTGAAGATCAGAGTTAGAGGTTTACATGTTTATATTTCCATCCTTTCTACCTCCTTCACTCTTGACGTGGGCTATGGGTTCCCAGGCAGTTAGCACCTGGTGATTTATGAGCTGGGACGAATCAGTTAGTTGGAGGAGGTAGTTGAGGGGTAAAGATATCTGGCATCTCTTTGAGATGGCAGCGCAAAGTCGGTCATACGACGACTCAGCAGCTCATGCTTTACTGCAGATTATGGATGGAACGAGAGGACTTGATCTCAAGGATCGGACAGAGTTGAAAATGTGGGCAGGTTATCTGCATCAGTGGCAGGGGTTGTACTGCACAACTGTGGATGAGAATGGGGCCTGCACCGCTAGGGTCAGAGGTAGAAGCAGAAACCCTTAAGGAGACTATCTGCTTCACTGGCAGGGGTGTCTGGTGGATTTGGGGGCTGGGACATAACCATGAGGTGGAGGAGGTTACTGGTGAGGTAAAGTGTCTGGGATCTCTTGGAGATGGCCACAGGCGGTGGGGTTAGAGGAACTCAAACACAGATGTTCGATTCCAGGTCTGTCCATTGAACTGGGCAATTGGATCTGGTGGCTAGGATGTAGATTGACAATCTGTAATTCTACTACCAGTTCCACTGTAAGGAGTGGCCTGTACACTCCAGTGAGTTCCTCTTGCATTTGGTATCTGTGAGCAATCGGTGACTCAGAGTAGGTAAGTGACAGATGCACATCTGTGGCATCTACTGGGGAGGAGTAGTCTGCTTGAGAGGGGGAATTAGCGGCAGATACCCTCCTGCAGATCAGTGGATGAACCACGGGGACCGGATCATGGCATTCAGAGTTACAGCTCAAGATCCGCAGTCATCTTATTTGAATCACCGGTATGAGCGGCCTTATGTGTGCTAGGGAGTTTCTTGCTTTGGGGACTGGTGTCAATCAATGAGTGGTTGGGTGTGGGATTTCTGGAGTTGGGATATGGGTGTAGGGACTCATAGGCAGATGTTCTGCTACAGATCTGTGAACGGAACTCAGGCACTCAGTGACTCGCTCTCCAGGCTCAGAGGTGGAGTTGTATATCTCTATTCCTCCTACCTGCTGCACTGCCATGAGAGCTATATGGTTTTACAGGGAGTTCCAGGCCATTGTTGGGGCTGGGGCTGGGGCTGGGGCATGGGCTGGGGCTGGGGCTGGGGCGGGGGCAAGGGCAAGGGCGGGGACAAATCAATGTGTGCAAGGAGGGAGGGGATGGGAGATGTCGATGAGGTCTACTGGAGATGGGTGCACCCATGGTCCCATAGAGCGAGGCCTTAGGCTTGAAGCCTGCCGCGGATCGGTAAATGAAACTCGGCTCGACTGACAAGGATGAGAGACACAAGGCAACATCTGTGTTCATGCTACAGCGTCACTGGCAGCAGTGACCTGTGTGTTCCACTGACTATCTTAGGATAGAGACAGGGAACGAGATCTTGAAGATCAGAGTTAGAGGTTTACATGTTTATATTTCCATCCTTTCTACCTCCTTCACTCTTGACGTGGGCTATGGGTTCCCAGGCAGTTAGCACCTGGTGATTTATGAGCTGGGACGAATCAGTTAGTTGGAGGAGGTAGTTGAGGGGTAAAGATATCTGGCATCTCTTTGAGATGGCAGCGCAAAGTCGGTCATACGACGACTCAGCAGCTCATGCTTTACTGCAGATTATGGATGGAACGAGAGGACTTGATCTCAAGGATCGGACAGAGTTGAAAATGTGGGCAGGTTATCTGCATAAGTGGCAAGGGTTGTACTGCACAACTGTGGATGAGAATGGGGCCTGGACCGCTAGGGTCAGAGGTAGAAGCAGAAACCCTTAAGGAGACTATCTGCTTCACTGGCAGGGGTGTCTGGTGGATTTGGGGGCTGGGACATAACCATGAGGTGGAGGAGGTTACTGGTGAGGTAAAGTGTCTGGGATCTCTTGGAGATGGCCACAGGCAGTGGGGTTAGAGGAACTCAAACACAGATGTTCGATTCCAGGTCTGTCCATTGAACTGGGCAATTGGATCTGGTGGCTAGGATGTAGATTGACAATCTGTAATTCTACTACCAGTTCCACTGTAAGGAGTGGCCTGTACACTCCAGTGAGTTCCTCTTGCATTTGGTATCTGTGAGCAATCGGTGACTCAGAGTAGGTAAGTGACAGATGCACATCTGTGGCATCTACTGGGGAGGAGTAGTCTGCTTGAGAGGGGGAATTAGCGGCAGATACCCTCCTGCAGATCAGTGGATGAACCACGGGGACCGGATCATGGCATTCAGAGTTACAGCTCAAGATCCGCAGTCATCTCATTTGAATCACCGGTATGAGCGGCCTTATGTGTGCTAGGGAGTTTCTTGCTTTGGGGACTGGTGTCAATCAATGAGTGGTTGGGTGTGGGATTTCTGGAGTTGGGATATGGGTGTAGGGACTCATAGGCAGATGTTCTGCTACAGATCTGTGAACGGAACTCAGGCACTCAGTGACTCGCTCTCCAGGCTCAGAGGTGGAGTTGTATATCTCTATTCCTCCTACCTGCTTCACTGCCATGAGAGCTATATGGTTTTACAGGGAGTTCCAGGCCATTGTTGGGGCTGGGGCTGGGGCTGGGGCTAAGCTGGGGCTGGGGCATGGGCTGGGGCTGGGGCTGGGGCGGGGGCGAGGGCAAGGGCGGGGACAAATCAATGTGTGCAAGGAGGGAGGTGATGGGAGGTGTCGATGAGGTCTACTGGAGATGGGTGCACCCATGGTCCCATAGAGCGAGGCCTTAGGCTTGAAGCCTGCCGCGGATCGGTAAATGAAACTCGGCTCGACTGACAAGGATGAGAGACACAAGGCAACATCTGTGTTCATGCTACAGCGTCACTGGCAGCAGTGACCTGTGTGTTCCACTGACTATCTTAGGATAGAGACAGGGAACGAGATCTTGAAGATCAGAGTTAGAGGTTTACATGTTTATATTTCCATCCTTTCTACCTCCTTCACTCTTGACGTGGGCTATGGGTTCCCAGGCAGTTAGCACCTGGTGATTTATGAGCTGGGACGAATCAGTTAGTTGGAGGAGGTAGTTGAGGGGTAAAGATATCTGGCATCTCTTTGAGATGGCAGCGCAAAGTCGGTCATACGACGACTCAGCAGCTCATGCTTTACTGCAGATTATGGATGGAACGAGAGGACTTGATCTCAAGGATCGGACAGAGTTGAAAATGTGGGCAGGTTATCTGCATCAGTGGCAGGGGTTGTACTGCACAACTGTGGATGAGAATGGGGCCTGCACCGCTAGGGTCAGAGGTAGAAGCAGAAACCCTTAAGGAGACTATCTGCTTCACTGGCAGGGGTGTCTGGTGGATTTGGGGGCTGGGACATAACCATGAGGTGGAGGAGGTTACTGGTGAGGTAAAGTGTCTGGGATCTCTTGGAGATGGCCACAGGCGGTGGGGTTAGAGGAACTCAAACACAGATGTTCGATTCCAGGTCTGTCCATTGAACTGGGCAATTGGATCTGGTGGCTAGGATGTAGATTGACAATCTCTAATTCTACTACCAGTTCCACTGTAAGGAGTGGCCTGTACACTCCAGTGAGTTCCTCTTGCATTTGGTATCTGTGAGCAATCGGTGACTCAGAGTAGGTAAGTGACAGATGCACATCTGTGGCATCTACTGGGGAGGAGTAGTCTGCTTGAGAGGGGGAATTAGCGGCAGATACCCTCCTGCAGATCAGTGGATGAACCACGGGGACCGGATCATGGCATTCAGAGTTACAGCTCAAGATCCGCAGTCATCTTATTTGAATCACCGGTATGAGCGGCCTTATGTGTGCTAGGGAGTTTCTTCCTTTGGGGACTGGTGTCAATCAATGAGTGGTTGGGTGTGGGATTTCTGGAGTTGGGATATGGGTGTAGGGACTCATAGGCAGATGTTCTGCTACAGATCTGTGAACGGAACTCAGGCACTCAGTGACTCGCTCTCCAGGCTCAGAGGTGGAGTTGTATATCTCTATTCCTCCTACCTGCTTCACTGCCATGAGAGCTATATGGTTTTACAGGGAGTTCCAGGCCATTGTTGGGGCTGGGGCTGGGGCTGGGGCTAAGCTGGGGCTGGGGCATGGGCTGGGGCTGGGGCTGGGGCTGGGGCGGGGGCGAGGGCAAGGGCGGGGACAAATCAATGTGTGCAAGGAGGGAGGGGATGGGAGGTGTCGATGAGGTCTACTGGAGATGGGTGCACCCATGGTCCCATAGAGCGAGGCCTTAGGCTTGAAGCCTGCCGCGGATCGGTAAATGAAACTCGGCTCGACTGACAAGGATGAGAGACACAAGGCAACATCTGTGTTCATGCTACAGCGTCACTGGCAGCAGTGACCTGTGTGTTCCACTGACTATCTTAGGATAGAGACAGGGAACGAGATCTTGAAGATCAGAGTTAGAGGTTTACATGTTTATATTTCCATCCTTTCTACCTCCTTCACTCTTGACGTGGGCTATGGGTTCCCAGGCAGTTAGCACCTGGTGATTTATGAGCTGGGACGAATCAGTTAGTTGGAGGAGGTAGTTGAGGGGTAAAGATATCTGGCATCTCTTTGAGATGGCAGCGCAAAGTCGGTCATACGACGACTCAGCAGCTCATGCTTTACTGCAGATTATGGATGGAACGAGAGGACTTGATCTCAAGGATCGGACAGAGTTGAAAATGTGGGCAGGTTATCTGCATCAGTGGCAGGGGTTGTACTGCACAACTGTGGATGAGAATGGGGCCTGCACCGCTAGGGTCAGAGGTAGAAGCAGAAACCCTTAAGGAGACTATCTGCTTCACTGGCAGGGGTGTCTGGTGGATTTGGGGGCTGGGACATAACCATGAGGTGGAGGAGGTTACTGGTGAGGTAAAGTGTCTGGGATCTCTTGGAGATGGCCACAGGCGGTGGGGTTAGAGGAACTCAAACACAGATGTTCGATTCCAGGTCTGTCCATTGAACTGGGCAATTGGATCTGGTGGCTAGGATGTAGATTGACAATCTCTAATTCTACTACCAGTTCCACTGTAAGGAGTGGCCTGGACACTCCAGTGAGTTCCTCTTGCATTTGGTATCTGTGAGCAATCGGTGACTCAGAGTAGGTAAGTGACACATGCACATCTGTGGCATCTACTGGGGAGGAGTAGTCTGCTTGAGAGGGGGAATTAGCGGCAGATACCCTCCTGCAGATCAGTGGATGAACCACGGGGACCGGATCATGGCATTCAGAGTTAAAGCTCAAGATCCGCAGTCATCTTATTTGAATCACCGGTATGAGCGGCCTTATGTGTGCTAGGGAGTTTCTTCCTTTGGGGACTGGTGTCAATCAATGAGTGGTTGGGTGTGGGATTTCTGGAGTTGGGATATGGGTGTAGGGACTCATAGGCAGATGTTCTGCTACAGATCTGTGAACGGAACTCAGGCACTCAGTGACTCGCTCTCCAGGCTCAGAGGTGGAGTTGTATATCTCTATTCCTCCTACCTGCTTCACTGCCATGAGAGCTATATGGTTTTACAGGGAGTTCCAGGCCATTGTTGGGGCTGGGGCTGGGGCTGGGGCTAAGCTGGGGCTGGGGCATGGGCTGGGGCTGGGGCTGGGGCTGGGGCGGGGGCGAGGGCAAGGGCGGGGACAAATCAATGTGTGCAAGGAGGGAGGGGATGGGAGATGTCGATGAGGTCTACTGGAGATGGGTGCACCCATGGTCCCATAGAGCGAGGCCTTAGGCTTGAAGCCTGCCGCGGATCGGTAAATGAAACTCGGCTCGACTGACAAGGATGAGAGACACAAGGCAACATTTGTGTTCATGCTACAGCGTCACTGGCAGCAGTGACCTGTGTGTTCCACTGACTATCTTAGGATAGAGACAGGGAACGAGATCTTGAAGATCAGAGTTAGAGGTTTACATGTTTATATTTCCATCCTTTCTACCTCCTTCACTCTTGACGTGGGCTATGGGTTCCCAGGCAGTTAGCACCTGGTGATTTATGAGCTGGGACGAATCAGTTAGTTGGAGGAGGTAGTTGAGGGGTAAAGATATCTGGCATCTCTTTGAGATGGCAGCGCAAAGTCGGTCATACGACGACTCAGCAGCTCATGCTTTACTGCAGATTATGGATGGAACGAGAGGACTTGATCTCAAGGATCGGACAGAGTTGAAAATGTGGGCAGGTTATCTGCATCAGTGGCAGGGGTTGTACTGCACAACTGTGGATGAGAATGGGGCCTGGACCGCTAGGGTCAGAGGTAGAAGCAGAAACCCTTAAGGAGACTATCTGCTTCACTGGCAGGGGTGTCTGGTGGATTTGGGGGCTGGGACATAACCATGAGGTGGAGGAGGTTACTGGTGAGGTAAAGTGTCTGGGATCTCTTGGAGATGGCCACAGGCGGTGGGGTTAGAGGAACTCAAACACAGATGTTCGATTCCAGGTCTGTCCATTGAACTGGGCAATTGGATCTGGTGGCTAGGATGTAGATTGACAATCTGTAATTCTACTACCAGTTCCACTGTAAGGAGTGGCCTGTACACTCCAGTGAGTTCCTCTTGCATTTGGTATCTGTGAGCAATCGGTGACTCAGAGTAGGTAAGTGACAGATGCACATCTGTGGCATCTACTGGGGAGGAGTAGTCTGCTTGAGAGGGGGAATTAGCGGCAGATACCCTCCTGCAGATCAGTGGATGAACCACGGGGACCGGATCATGGCATTCAGAGTTACAGCTCAAGATCCGCAGTCATCTTATTTGAATCACCGGTATGAGCGGCCTTATGTGTGCTAGGGAGTTTCTTGCTTTGGGGACTGGTGTCAATCAATGAGTGGTTGGGTGTGGGATTTCTGGAGTTGGGATATGGGTGTAGGGACTCATAGGCAGATGTTCTGCTACAGATCTGTGAACGGAACTCAGGCACTCAGTGACTCGCTCTCCAGGCTCAGAGGTGGAGTTGTATATCTCTATTCCTCCTACCTGCTTCACTGCCATGAGAGCTATATGGTTTTACAGGGAGTTCCAGGCCATTGTTGGGGCTGGGGCTGGGGCTAAGCTGGGGCTGGGGCATGGGCAAGGGCGGGGACAAATCAATGTGTGCAAGGAGGGAGGTGATGGGAGATGTCGATGAGGTCTACTGGAGATGGGTGCACCCATGGTCCCATAGAGCGAGGCCTTAGGCTTGAAGCCTGCCGCGGATCGGTAAATGAAACTCGGCTCGACTGACAAGGATGAGAGACACAAGCAACATCTGTGTTCATGCTACAGCGTCACTGGCAGCAGTGACCTGTGTGTTCCACTGACTATCTTAGGATAGAGACAGGGAACGAGATCTTGAAGATCAGAGTTAGAGGTTTACATGTTTATATTTCCATCCTTTCTACCTCCTTCACTCTTGACGTGGGCTATGGGTTCCCAGGCAGTTAGCACCTGGTGATTTATGAGCTGGGACGAATCAGTTAGTTGGAGGAGGTAGTTGAGGGGTAAAGATATCTGGCATCTCTTTGAGATGGCAGCGCAAAGTCGGTCATACGACGACTCAGCAGCTCATGCTTTACTGCAGATTATGGATGGAACGAGAGGACTTGATCTCAAGGATCGGACAGAGTTGAAAATGTGGGCAGGTTATCTGCATCAGTGGCAGGGGTTGTACTGCACAACTGTGGATGAGAATGGGGCCTGGACCGCTAGGGTCAGAGGTAGAAGCAGAAACCCTTAAGGAGACTATCTGCTTCACTGGCAGGGGTGTCTGGTGGATTTGGGGGCTGGGACATAACCATGAGGTGGAGGAGGTTACTGGTGAGGTAAAGTGTCTGGGATCTCTTGGAGATGGCCACAGGCGGTGGGGTTAGAGGAACTCAAACACAGATGTTCGATTCCAGGTCTGTCCATTGAACTGGGCAATTGGATCTGGTGGCTAGGATGTAGATTGACAATCTGTAATTCTACTACCAGTTCCACTGTAAGGAGTGGCCTGTACACTCCAGTGAGTTCCTCTTGCATTTGGTATCTGTGAGCAATCGGTGACTCAGAGTAGGTAAGTGACAGATGCACATCTGTGGCATCTACTGGGGAGGAGTAGTCTGCTTGAGAGGGGGAATTAGCGGCAGATACCCTCCTGCAGATCAGTGGATGAACCACGGGGACCGGATCATGGCATTCAGAGTTACAGCTCAAGATCCGCAGTCATCTTATTTGAATCACCGGTATGAGCGGCCTTATGTGTGCTAGGGAGTTTCTTGCTTTGGGGACTGGTGTCAATCAATGAGTGGTTGGGTGTGGGATTTCTGGAGTTGGGATATGGGTGTAGGGACTCATAGGCAGATGTTCTGCTACAGATCTGTGAACGGAACTCAGGCACTCAGTGACTCGCTCTCCAGGCTCAGAGGTGGAGTTGTATATCTCTATTCCTCCTAAATGCTTCACTGCCATGAGAGCTATATGGTTTTACAGGGAGTTCCAGGCCATTGTTGGGGCTGGGGCTGGGGCTAAGCTGGGGCTGGGGCATGGGCTGGGGCTGGGGCTGGGGCTGGGGCGGGGACGAGGGCAAGGGCGGGGACAAATCAATGTGTGCAAGGAGGGAGGGGATGGGAGATGTCGATGAGGTCTACTGGAGATGGGTGCACCCACGGTCCCATAGAGCGAAGCCTTAGGCTTGAAGCCTGCCGCGGATCGGTAAATGAAACTCGGCTCGACTGACAAGGATGAGAGACACAAGGCAACATCTGTGTTCATGCTACAGCGTCACTGGCAGCAGTGACCTGTGTGTTCCACTGACTATCTTAGGATAGAGACAGGGAACGAGATCTTGAAGATCAGAGTTAGAGGTTTACATGTTTATATTTCCATCCTTTCTACCTCCTTCACTCTTGACGTGGGCTATGGGTTCCCAGGCAGTTAGCACCTGGTGATTTATGAGCTGGGACAAATCAGTTAGTTGGAGGAGGTAGTTGAGGGGTAAAGATATCTGGCATCTCTTTGAGATGGCAGCGCAAAGTCGGTCATACGACGACTCAGCAGCTCATGCTTTACTGCAGATTATGGATGGAACGAGAGGACTTGATCTCAAGGATCGGACAGAGTTGAAAATGTGGGCAGGTTATCTGCATCAGTGGCAGGGGTTGTACTGCACAACTGTGGATGAGAATGGGGCCTGGACCGCTAGGGTCAGAGGTAGAAGCAGAAACCCTTAAGGAGACTATCTGCTTCACTGGCAGGGGTGTCTGGTGGATTTGGGGGCTGGGACATAACCATGAGGTGGAGGAGGTTACTGGTGAGGTAAAGTGTCTGGGATCTCTTGGAGATGGCCACAGGCGGTGGGGTTAGAGGAACTCAAACACAGATGTTCGATTCCAGGTCTGTCCATTGAACTGGGCAATTGGATCTGGTGGCTAGGATGTAGATTGACAATCTGTAATTCTACTACAAGTTCCACTGTAAGGAGTGGCCTGTACACTCCAGTGAGTTCCTCTTGCATTTGGTATCTGTGAGCAATCGGTGACTCAGAGTAGGTAAGTGACAGATGCACATCTGTGGCATCTACTGGGGAGGAGTAGTCTGCTTGAGAGGGGGAATTAGCGGCAGATACCCTCCTGCAGATCAGTGGATGAACCACGGGGACCGGATCATGGCATTCAGAGTTACAGCTCAAGATCCACAGTCATCTTATTTGAATCACCGGTATGAGCGGCCTTATGTGTGCTAGGGAGTTTCTTGCTTTGGGGACTGGTGTCAATCAATGAGTGGTTGGGTGTGGGATTTCTGGAGTTGGGATATGGGTGTAGGGACTCATAGGCAGATGTTCTGCTACAGATCTGTGAACGGAAATCAGGCACTCAGTGACTCGCTCTCCAGGCTCAGAGGTGGAGTTGTATATCTCTATTCCTCCTACCTGCTTCACTGCCATGAGAGCTATATGGTTTTACAGGGAGTTCCAGGCCATTGTTGGGGCTGGGGCTGGGGCTAAGCTGGGGCTGGGGCATGGGCTGGGGCTGGGGCTGGGGCGGGGGCGAGGGCAAGGGCGGGGACAAATCAATGTGTGCAAGGAGGGAGGGGATGGGAGATGTCGATGAGGTCTACTGGAGATGGGTGCACCCATGGTCCCATAGAGCGAAGCCTTAGGCTTGAAGCCTGCCGAGGATCGGTAAATGAAACTCGGCTCGACTGACAAGGATGAGAGACACAAGCAACATCTGTGTTCATGCTACAGCGTCACTGGCAGCAGTGACCTGTGTGTTCCACTGACTATCTTAGGATAGAGACAGGGAACGAGATCTTGAAGATCAGAGTTAGAGGTTTACATGTTTATATTTCCATCCTTTCTACCTCCTTCACTCTTGACGTGGGCTATGGGTTCCCAGGCAGTTAGCACCTGGTGATTTATGAGCTGGGACGAATCAGTTAGTTGGAGGAGGTAGTTGAGGGGTAAAGATATCTGGCATCTCTTTGAGATGGCAGCGCAAAGTCGGTCATACGACGACTCAGCAGCTCATGCTTTACTGCAGATTATGGATGGAACGAGAGGACTTGATCTCAAGGATCGGACAGAGTTGAAAATGTGGGCAGGTTATCTGCATCAGTGGCAGGGGTTGTACTGCACAACTGTGGATGAGAATGGGGCCTGGACCGCTAGGGTCAGAGGTAGAAGCAGAAACCCTTAAGGAGACTATCTGCTTCACTGGCAGGGGTGTCTGGTGGATTTGGGGGCTGGGACATAACCATGAGGTGGAGGAGGTTACTGGTGAGGTAAAGTGTCTGGGATCTCTTGGAGATGGCCACAGGCGGTGGGGTTAGAGGAACTCAAACACAGATGTTCGATTCCAGGTCTGTCCATTGAACTGGGCAATTGGATCTGGTGGCTAGGATGTAGATTGACAATCTGTAATTCTACTACCAGTTCCACTGTAAGGAGTGGCCTGTACACTCCAGTGAGTTCCTCTTGCATTTGGTATCTGTGAGCAATCGGTGACTCAGAGTAGGTAAGTGACAGATGCACATCTGTGGCATCTACTGGGGAGGAGTAGTCTGCTTGAGAGGGGGAATTAGCGGCAGATACCCTCCTGCAGATCAGTGGATGAACCACGGGGACCGGATCATGGCATTCAGAGTTACAGCTCAAGATCCGCAGTCATCTTATTTGAATCACCGGTATGAGCGGCCTTATGTGTGCTAGGGAGTTTCTTGCTTTGGGGACTGGTGTCAATCAATGAGTGGTTGGGTGTGGGATTTCTGGAGTTGGGATATGGGTGTAGGGACTCATAGGCAGATGTTCTGCTACAGATCTGTGAACGGAACTCAGGCACTCAGTGACTCGCTCTCCAGGCTCAGAGGTGGAGTTGTATATCTCTATTCCTCCTACCTGCTTCACTGCCATGAGAGCTATATGGTTTTACAGGGAGTTCCAGGCCATTGTTGGGGCTGGGGCTGGGGCTAAGCTGGGGCTGGGGCATGGGCAAGGCGGGGACAAATCAATGTGTGCAAGGAGGGAGGTGATGGGAGATGTCGATGAGGTCTACTGGAGATGGGTGCACCCATGGTCCCATAGAGCGAGGCCTTAGGCTTGAAGCCTGCCGCGGATCGGTAAATGAAACTCGGCTCGCCTGACAAGGATGAGAGACACAAGGCAACATCTGTGTTCATGCTACAGCGTCACTGGCAGCAGTGACCTGTGTGTTCCACTGACTATCTTAGGATAGAGACAGGGAACGAGATCTTGAAGATCAGAGTTAGAGGTTTACATGTTTATATTTCCATCCTTTCTACCTCCTTCACTCTTGACATGGGCTATGGGTTCCCAGGCAGTTAGCACCTGGTGATTTATGAGCTGGGGCGAATCAGTTAGTTGGAGGAGGTAGTTGAGGGGTAAAGATATCTGGCATCTCTTTGAGATGGCAGCGCAAAGTCGGTCATACGACGACTCAGCAGCTCATGCTTTACTGCAGATTATGGATGGAACGAGAGGACTTGATCTCAAGGATCGGACAGAGTTGAAAATGTGGGCAGGTTATCTGCATCAGTGGCAGGGGTTGTACTGCACAACTGTGGATGAGAATGGGGCCTGGACCGCTAGGGTCAGAGGTAGAAGCAGAAACCCTTAAGGAGACTATCTGCTTCACTGGCAGGGGTGTCTGGTGGATTTGGGGGCTGGGACATAACCATGAGGTGGAGGAGGTTACTGGTGAGGTAAAGTGTCTGGGATCTCTTGGAGATGGCCACAGGCGGTGGGGTTAGAGGAACTCAAACACAGATGTTCGATTCCAGGTCTGTCCATTGAACTGGGCAATTGGATCTGGTGGCTAGGATGTAGATTGACAATCTCTAATTCTACTACCAGTTCCACTGTAAGGAGTGGCCTGTACACTCCAGTGAGTTCCTCTTGCATTTGGTATCTGTGAGCAATCGGTGACTCAGAGTAGGTAAGTGACAGATGCACATCTGTGGCATCTACTGGGGAGGAGTAGTCTGCTTGAGAGGGGGAATTAGCGGCAGATACCCTCCTGCAGATCAGTGGATGAACCACGGGGACCGGATCATGGCATTCAGAGTTACAGCTCAAGATCCGCAGTCATCTTATTTGAATCACCGGTATGAGCGGCCTTATGTGTGCTAGGGAGTTTCTTGCTTTGGGGACTGGTGTCAATCAATGAGTGGTTGGGTGTGGGATTTCTGGAGTTGGGATATGGGTGTAGGGACTCATAGGCAGATGTTCTGCTACAGATCTGTGAACGGAACTCAGGCACTCAGTGACTCGCTCTCCAGGCTCAGAGGTGGAGTTGTATATCTCTATTCCTCCTAAATGCTTCACTGCCATGAGAGCTATATGGTTTTACAGGGAGTTCCAGGCCATTGTTGGGGCTGGGGCTGGGGCTAAGCTGGGGCTGGGGCATGGGCTGGGGCTGGGGCTGGGGCTGGGGCGGGGACGAGGGCAAGGGCGGGGACAAATCAATGTGTGCAAGGAGGGAGGGGATGGGAGATGTCGATGAGGTCTACTGGAGATGGGTGCACCCACGGTCCCATAGAGCGAAGCCTTAGGCTTGAAGCCTGCCGCGGATCGGTAAATGAAACTCGGCTCGACTGACAAGGATGAGAGACACAAGGCAACATCTGTGTTCATGCTACAGCGTCACTGGCAGCAGTGACCTGTGTGTTCCACTGACTATCTTAGGATAGAGACAGGGAACGAGATCTTGAAGATCAGAGTTAGAGGTTTACATGTTTATATTTCCATCCTTTCTACCTCCTTCACTCTTGACGTGGGCTATGGGTTCCCAGGCAGTTAGCACCTGGTGATTTATGAGCTGGGACAAATCAGTTAGTTGGAGGAGGTAGTTGAGGGGTAAAGATATCTGGCATCTCTTTGAGATGGCAGCGCAAAGTCGGTCATACGACGACTCAGCAGCTCATGCTTTACTGCAGATTATGGATGGAACGAGAGGACTTGATCTCAAGGATCGGACAGAGTTGAAAATGTGGGCAGGTTATCTGCATCAGTGGCAGGGGTTGTACTGCACAACTGTGGATGAGAATGGGGCCTGGACCGCTAGGGTCAGAGGTAGAAGCAGAAACCCTTAAGGAGACTATCTGCTTCACTGGCAGGGGTGTCTGGTGGATTTGGGGGCTGGGACATAACCATGAGGTGGAGGAGGTTACTGGTGAGGTAAAGTGTCTGGGATCTCTTGGAGATGGCCACAGGCGGTGGGGTTAGAGGAACTCAAACACAGATGTTCGATTCCAGGTCTGTCCATTGAACTGGGCAATTGGATCTGGTGGCTAGGATGTAGATTGACAATCTGTAATTCTACTACAAGTTCCACTGTAAGGAGTGGCCTGTACACTCCAGTGAGTTCCTCTTGCATTTGGTATCTGTGAGCAATCGGTGACTCAGAGTAGGTAAGTGACAGATGCACATCTGTGGCATCTACTGGGGAGGAGTAGTCTGCTTGAGAGGGGGAATTAGCGGCAGATACCCTCCTGCAGATCAGTGGATGAACCACGGGGACCGGATCATGGCATTCAGAGTTACAGCTCAAGATCCACAGTCATCTTATTTGAATCACCGGTATGAGCGGCCTTATGTGTGCTAGGGAGTTTCTTGCTTTGGGGACTGGTGTCAATCAATGAGTGGTTGGGTGTGGGATTTCTGGAGTTGGGATATGGGTGTAGGGACTCATAGGCAGATGTTCTGCTACAGATCTGTGAACGGAAATCAGGCACTCAGTGACTCGCTCTCCAGGCTCAGAGGTGGAGTTGTATATCTCTATTCCTCCTACCTGCTTCACTGCCATGAGAGCTATATGGTTTTACAGGGAGTTCCAGGCCATTGTTGGGGCTGGGGCTGGGGCTAAGCTGGGGCTGGGGCATGGGCTGGGGCTGGGGCTGGGGCGGGGGCGAGGGCAAGGGCGGGGACAAATCAATGTGTGCAAGGAGGGAGGGGATGGGAGATGTCGATGAGGTCTACTGGAGATGGGTGCACCCATGGTCCCATAGAGCGAAGCCTTAGGCTTGAAGCCTGCCGAGGATCGGTAAATGAAACTCGGCTCGACTGACAAGGATGAGAGACACAAGCAACATCTGTGTTCATGCTACAGCGTCACTGGCAGCAGTGACCTGTGTGTTCCACTGACTATCTTAGGATAGAGACAGGGAACGAGATCTTGAAGATCAGAGTTAGAGGTTTACATGTTTATATTTCCATCCTTTCTACCTCCTTCACTCTTGACGTGGGCTATGGGTTCCCAGGCAGTTAGCACCTGGTGATTTATGAGCTGGGACGAATCAGTTAGTTGGAGGAGGTAGTTGAGGGGTAAAGATATCTGGCATCTCTTTGAGATGGCAGCGCAAAGTCGGTCATACGACGACTCAGCAGCTCATGCTTTACTGCAGATTATGGATGGAACGAGAGGACTTGATCTCAAGGATCGGACAGAGTTGAAAATGTGGGCAGGTTATCTGCATCAGTGGCAGGGGTTGTACTGCACAACTGTGGATGAGAATGGGGCCTGGACCGCTAGGGTCAGAGGTAGAAGCAGAAACCCTTAAGGAGACTATCTGCTTCACTGGCAGGGGTGTCTGGTGGATTTGGGGGCTGGGACATAACCATGAGGTGGAGGAGGTTACTGGTGAGGTAAAGTGTCTGGGATCTCTTGGAGATGGCCACAGGCGGTGGGGTTAGAGGAACTCAAACACAGATGTTCGATTCCAGGTCTGTCCATTGAACTGGGCAATTGGATCTGGTGGCTAGGATGTAGATTGACAATCTGTAATTCTACTACCAGTTCCACTGTAAGGAGTGGCCTGTACACTCCAGTGAGTTCCTCTTGCATTTGGTATCTGTGAGCAATCGGTGACTCAGAGTAGGTAAGTGACAGATGCACATCTGTGGCATCTACTGGGGAGGAGTAGTCTGCTTGAGAGGGGGAATTAGCGGCAGATACCCTCCTGCAGATCAGTGGATGAACCACGGGGACCGGATCATGGCATTCAGAGTTACAGCTCAAGATCCGCAGTCATCTTATTTGAATCACCGGTATGAGCGGCCTTATGTGTGCTAGGGAGTTTCTTGCTTTGGGGACTGGTGTCAATCAATGAGTGGTTGGGTGTGGGATTTCTGGAGTTGGGATATGGGTGTAGGGACTCATAGGCAGATGTTCTGCTACAGATCTGTGAACGGAACTCAGGCACTCAGTGACTCGCTCTCCAGGCTCAGAGGTGGAGTTGTATATCTCTATTCCTCCTACCTGCTTCACTGCCATGAGAGCTATATGGTTTTACAGGGAGTTCCAGGCCATTGTTGGGGCTGGGGCTGGGGCTAAGCTGGGGCTGGGGCATGGGCAAGGGCGGGGACAAATCAATGTGTGCAAGGAGGGAGGTGATGGGAGATGTCGATGAGGTCTACTGGAGATGGGTGCACCCATGGTCCCATAGAGCGAGGCCTTAGGCTTGAAGCCTGCCGCGGATCGGTAAATGAAACTCGGCTCGCCTGACAAGGATGAGAGACACAAGGCAACATCTGTGTTCATGCTACAGCGTCACTGGCAGCAGTGACCTGTGTGTTCCACTGACTATCTTAGGATAGAGACAGGGAACGAGATCTTGAAGATCAGAGTTAGAGGTTTACATGTTTATATTTCCATCCTTTCTACCTCCTTCACTCTTGACATGGGCTATGGGTTCCCAGGCAGTTAGCACCTGGTGATTTATGAGCTGGGGCGAATCAGTTAGTTGGAGGAGGTAGTTGAGGGGTAAAGATATCTGGCATCTCTTTGAGATGGCAGCGCAAAGTCGGTCATACGACGACTCAGCAGCTCATGCTTTACTGCAGATTATGGATGGAACGAGAGGACTTGATCTCAAGGATCGGACAGAGTTGAAAATGTGGGCAGGTTATCTGCATCAGTGGCAGGGGTTGTACTGCACAACTGTGGATGAGAATGGGGCCTGGACCGCTAGGGTCAGAGGTAGAAGCAGAAACCCTTAAGGAGACTATCTGCTTCACTGGCAGGGGTGTCTGGTGGATTTGGGGGCTGGGACATAACCATGAGGTGGAGGAGGTTACTGGTGAGGTAAAGTGTCTGGGATCTCTTGGAGATGGCCACAGGCGGTGGGGTTAGAGGAACTCAAACACAGATGTTCGATTCCAGGTCTGTCCATTGAACTGGGCAATTGGATCTGGTGGCTAGGATGTAGATTGACAATCTCTAATTCTACTACCAGTTCCACTGTAAGGAGTGGCCTGTACACTCCAGTGAGTTCCTCTTGCATTTGGTATCTGTGAGCAATCGGTGACTCAGAGTAGGTAAGTGACAGATGCACATCTGTGGCATCTACTGGGGAGGAGTAGTCTGCTTGAGAGGGGGAATTAGCGGCAGATACCCTCCTGCAGATCAGTGGATGAACCACGGGGACCGGATCATGGCATTCAGAGTTACAGCTCAAGATCCGCAGTCATCTTATTTGAATCACCGGTATGAGCGGCCTTATGTGTGCTAGGGAGTTTCTTGCTTTGGGGACTGGTGTCAATCAATGAGTGGTTGGGTGTGGGATTTCTGGAGTTGGGATATGGGTGTAGGGACTCATAGGCAGATGTTCTGCTACAGATCTGTGAACGGAACTCAGGCACTCAGTGACTCGCTCTCCAGGCTCAGAGGTGGAGTTGTATATCTCTATTCCTCCTACCTGCTTCACTGCCATGAGAGCTATATGGTTTTACAGGGAGTTCCAGGCCATTGTTGGGGCTGGGGCTGGGGCTAAGCTGGGGCTGGGGCATGGGCTGGGGCTGGGGCTGGGGCGGGGGCGGGGGCGAGGGCAAGGGCGGGGACAAATCAATGTGTGCAAGGAGGGAGGGGATGGGAGATGTCGATGAGGTCTACTGGAGATGGGTGCACCCATGGTCCCATAGAGCGAGGCCTTAGGCTTGAAGCCTGCCGTGGATCGGTAAATGAAACTCGGCTCGACTGACAAGGATGAGAGACACAAGGCAACATCTGTGTTCATGCTACAGCATCACTGGCAGCAGTGACCTGTGTGTTCCACTGACTATCTTAGGATAGAGACAGGGAACGAGATCTTGAAGATCAGAGTTAGAGGTTTACATGTTTATATCTCCATCCTTTCTACCTCCTTCACTCTTGACGTGGGCTATGGGTTCCCAGGCAGTTAGCACCTGGTGATTTATGAGCTGGGACGAATCAGTTAGTTGGAGGAGGTAGTTGAGGGGTAAAGATATCTGGCATCTCTTTAGGATGGCAGCGCAAAGTCGGTCATACGACGACTCAGCAGCTCATGCTTTACTGCAGATTATGGATGGAACGAGAGGACTTGATCTCAAGGATCGGACAGAGTTGAAAATGTGGGCAGGTTATCTGCATCAGTGGCAGGGGTTGTACTGCACAACTGTGGATGAGAATGGGGCCTGGACCGCTAGGGTCAGAGGTAGAAGCAGAAACCCTTAAGGAGACTATCTGCTTCACTGGCAGGGGTGTCTGGTGGATTTGGGGGCTGGGACATAACCATGAGGTGGAGGAGGTTACTGGTGAGGTAAAGTGTCTGGGATCTCTTGGAGATGGCCACAGGCGGTGGGGTTAGAGGAACTCAAACACAGATGTTCGATTCCAGGTCTGTCCATTGAACTGGGCAATTGGATCTGGTGGCTAGGATGTAGATTGACAATCTGTAATTCTACTACCAGTTCCACTGTAAGGAGTGGCCTGTACACTCCAGTGAGTTCCTCTTGCATTTGGTATCTGTGAGCAATCGGTGACTCAGAGTAGGTAAGTGACAGATGCACATCTGTGGCATCTACTGGGGAGGAGTAGTCTGCTTGAGAGGGGGAATTAGCGGCAGATACCCTCCTGCAGATCAGTGGATGAACCACGGGGACCGGATCATGGCATTCAGAGTTACAGCTCAAGATCCGCAGTCATCTTATTTGAATCACCGGTATGAGCGGCCTTATGTGTGCTAGGGAGTTTCTTGCTTTGGGGACTGGTGTCAATCAATGAGTGGTTGGGTGTGGGATTTCTGGAGTTGGGATATGGGTGTAGGGACTCATAGGCAGATGTTCTGCTACAGATCTGTGAACGGAACTCAGGCACTCAGTGACTCACTCTCCAGGCTCAGAGGTGGAGTTGTATATCTCTATTCCTCCTACCTGCTTCACTGCCATGAGAGCTATATGGTTTTACAGGGAGTTCCAGGCCATTGTTGGGGCTGGGGCTGGGGCTGGGGCTGGGGCATGGGCTGGGGCTGGGGCTGGGGCGGGGGCGGGGGCGAGGGCAAGGGCGGGGACAAATCAATGTGTGCAAGGAGGGAGGGGATGGGAGATGTCGATGAGGTCTACTGGAGATGGGTGCACCCATGGTCCCATAGAGCGAGGCCTTAGGCTTGAAGCCTGCCGTGGATCGGTAAATGAAACTCGGCTCGACTGACAAGGATGAGAGACACAAGGCAACATCTGTGTTCATGCTACAGCATCACTGGCAGCAGTGACCTGTGTGTTCCACTGACTATCTTAGGATAGAGACAGGGAACGAGATCTTGAAGATCAGAGTTAGAGGTTTACATGTTTATATCTCCATCCTTTCTACCTCCTTCACTCTTGACGTGGGCTATGGGTTCCCAGGCAGTTAGCACCTGGTGATTTATGAGCTGGGACGAATCAGTTAGTTGGAGGAGGTAGTTGAGGGGTAAAGATATCTGGCATCTCTTTAGGATGGCAGCGCAAAGTCGGTCATATGACGACTCAGCAGCTCATGCTTTACTGCAGATTATGGATGGAACGAGAGGACTTGATCTCAAGGATCGGACAGAGTTGAAAATGTGGGCAGGTTATCTGCATCAGTGGCAGGGGTTGTACTGCACAACTGTGGATGAGAATGGGGCCTGGACCGCTAGGGTCAGAGGTAGAAGCAGAAACCCTTAAGGAGACTATCTGCTTCACTGGCAGGGGTGTCTGGTGGATTTGGGGGCTGGGACATAACCATGAGGTGGAGGAGGTTACTGGTGAGGTAAAGTGTCTGGGATCTCTTGGAGATGGCCACAGGCGGTGGGGTTAGAGGAACTCAAACACAGATGTTCGATTCCAGGTCTGTCCATTGAACTGGGCAATTGGATCTGGTGGCTAGGATGTAGATTGACAATCTGTAATTCTACTACCAGTTCCACTGTAAGGAGTGGCCTGTACACTCCAGTGAGTTCCTCTTGCATTTGGTATCTGTGAGCAATCGGTGACTCAGAGTAGGTAAGTGACAGATGCACATCTGTGGCATCTACTGGGGAGGAGTAGTCTGCTTGAGAGGGGGAATTAGCGGCAGATACCCTCCTGCAGATCAGTGGATGAACCACGGGGACCGGATCATGGCATTCAGAGTTACAGCTCAAGATCCGCAGTCATCTTATTTGAATCACCGGTATGAGCGGCCTTATGTGTGCTAGGGAGTTTCTTGCTTTGGGGACTGGTGTCAATCAATGAGTGGTTGGGTGTGGGATTTCTGGAGTTGGGATATGGGTGTAGGGACTCATAGGCAGATGTTCTGCTACAGATCTGTGAACGGAACTCAGGCACTCAGTGACTCACTCTCCAGGCTCAGAGGTGGAGTTGTATATCTCTATTCCTCCTACCTGCTTCACTGCCATGAGAGCTATATGGTTTTACAGGGAGTTCCAGGCCATTGTTGGGGCTGGGGCTGGGGCTGGGGCTGGGGCATGGGCTGGGGCTGGGGCTGGGGCTGGGGCGGGGGCGGGGGCGAGGGCAAGGGCAGGGACAAATCAATGTGTGCAAGGAGGGAGGGGATGGGAGATGTCGATGAGGTCTACTGGAGATGGGTGCACCCATGGTCCCATAGAGCGAGGCCTTAGGCTTGAAGCCTGCCGTGGATCGGTAAATGAAACTCGGCTCGACTGACAAGGATGAGAGACACAAGGCAACATCTGTGTTCATGCTACAGCATCACTGGCAGCAGTGACCTGTGTGTTCCACTGACTATCTTAGGATAGAGACAGGGAACGAGATCTTGAAGATCAGAGTTAGAGGTTTACATGTTTATATCTCCATCCTTTCTACCTCCTTCACTCTTGACGTGGGCTATGGGTTCCCAGGCAGTTAGCACCTGGTGATTTATGAGCTGGGACGAATCAGTTAGTTGGAGGAGGTAGTTGAGGGGTAAAGATATCTGGCATCTCTTTAGGATGGCAGCGCAAAGTCGGTCATACGACGACTCAGCAGCTCATGCTTTACTGCAGATTATGGATGGAACGAGAGGACTTGATCTCAAGGATCGGACAGAGTTGAAAATGTGGGCAGGTTATCTGCATCAGTGGCAGGGGTTGTACTGCACAACTGTGGATGAGAATGGGGCCTGGACCGCTAGGGTCAGAGGTAGAAGCAGAAACCCTTAAGGAGACTATCTGCTTCACTGGCAGGGGTGTCTGGTGGATTTGGGGGTTGGGACATAACCATGAGGTGGAGGAGGTTACTGGTGAGGTAAAGTGTCTGGGATCTCTTGGAGATGGCCACAGGCGGTGGGGTTAGAGGAACTCAAACACAGATGTTCGATTCCAGGTCTGTCCATTGAACTGGGCAATTGGATCTGGTGGCTAGGATGTAGATTGACAATCTGTAATTCTACTACCAGTTCCACTGTAAGGAGTGGCCTGTACACTCCAGTGAGTTCCTCTTGCATTTGGTATCTGTGAGCAATCGGTGACTCAGAGTAGGTAAGTGACAGATGCACATCTGTGGCATCAACTGGGGAGGAGTAGTCTGCTTGAGAGGGGGAATTAGCGGCAGATACCCTCCTGCAGATCAGTGGATGAACCACGGGGACCGGATCATGGCATTCAGAGTTACAGCTCAAGATCCGCAGTCATCTTATTTGAATCGCCGGTATGAGCGGCCTTATGTGTGCTAGGGAGTTTCTTGCTTTGGGGACTGGTGTCAATCAATGAGTGGTTGGGTGTGGGATTTCTGGAGTTGGGATATGGGTGTAGGGACTCATAGGCAGATGTTCTGCTACAGATCAGTGAACGGAACTCAGGCACTCAGTGACTCACTCTCCAGGCTCAGAGGTGGAGTTGTATATCTCTATTCCTCCTACCTGCTTCACTGCCATGAGAGCTATATGGTTTTACAGGGAGTTCCAGGCCATTGTTGGGGCTGGGGCTGGGGCTGGGGCTGGGGCATGGGCTGGGGCTGGGGCTGGGGCGGGGGCGGGGGCGAGGGCAAGGGCGGGGACAAATCAATGTGTGCAAGGAGGGAGGGGATGGGAGATGTCGATGAGGTCTACTGGAGATGGGTGCACCCATGGTCCCATAGAGCGAGGCCTTAGGCTTGAAGCCTGCCGCGGATCGGTAAATGAAACTCGGCTCGACTGACAAGGATGAGAGACACAAGGCAACATCTGTGTTCATGCTACAGCGTCACTGGCAGCAGTGACCTGTGTGTTCCACTGACTATCTTAGGATAGAGACAGGGAACGAGATCTTGAAGATCAGAGTTAGAGGTTTACATGTTTATATTTCCATCCTTTCTACCTCCTTCACTCTTGACGTGGGCTATGGGTTCCCAGGCAGTTAGCACCTGGTGATTTATGAGCTGGGGCGAATCAGTTAGTTGGAGGAGGTAGTTGAGGGGTAAAGATATCTGGCATCTCTTTGAGATGGCAGCGCAAAGTCGGTCATACGACGACTCAGCAGCTCATGCTTTACTGCAGATTATGGATGGAACGAGAGGACTTGATCTCAAGGATCGGACAGAGTTGAAAATGTGGGCAGGTTATCTGCATCAGTGGCAGGGGTTGTACTGCACAACTGTGGATGAGAATGGGGCCTGGACCGCTATGGTCAGAGGTAGAAGCAGAAACCCTTAAGGAGACTATCTGCTTCACTGGCAGGGGTGTCTGGTGGATTTGGGGGCTGGGACATAACCATGAGGTGGAGGAGGTTACTGGTGAGGTAAAGTGTCTGGGATCTCTTGGAGATGGCCACAGGCGGTGGGGTTAGAGGAACTCAAACACAGATGTTCGATTCCAGGTCTGTCCATTGAACTGGGCAATTGGATCTGGTGGCTAGGATGTAGATTGACAATCTGTAATTCTACTACCAGTTCCACTGTAAGGAGTGGCCTGTACACTCCAGTGAGTTCCTCTTGCATTTGGTATCTGTGAGCAATCGGTGACTCAGAGTAGGTAAGTGACAGATGCACATCTGTGGCATCTACTGGGGAGGAGTAGTCTGCTTGAGAGGGGGAATTAGCGGCAGATACCCTCCTGCAGATCAGTGGATGAACCACGGGGACCGGATCATGGCATTCAGAGTTACAGCTCAAGATCCGCAGTCATCTTATTTGAATCACCGGTATGAGCGGCCTTATGTGTGCTAGGGAGTTTCTTGCTTTGGGGACTGGTGTCAATCAATGAGTGGTTGGGTGTGGGATTTCTGGAGTTGGGATATGGGTGTAGGGACTCATAGGCAGATGTTCTGCTACAGATCTGTGAACGGAACTCAGGCACTCAGTGACTCGCTCTCCAGGCTCAGAGGTGGAGTTGTATATCTCTATTCCTCCTACCTGCTTCACTGCCATGAGAGCTATATGGTTTTACAGGGAGTTCCAGGCCATTGTTGGGGCTGGGGCTGGGGCTGGGGCTAAGCTGGGGCTGGGGCTGGGCCTAAGCTGGGGCTGGGGCATGGGCTGGGGCTGGGGCAGGGGCGGGGGCGAGGGCAAGGGCGGGGACAAATCAATGTGTGCAAGGAGGGAGGTGATGGGATATATCGATGAGGTCTACTCTACATGGGTGCACCCATGGTCCCATAGAGCGAGGCCTTAGGCTTGAAGCCTGCCGCGGATCGGTAAATGAAACTCGGCTCGACTGACAAGGATGAGAGACACAAGGCAACATCTGTGTTCATGCTACAGTGTCACTGGCAGCAGTGACCTGTGTGTTCCACTGACTATCTTAGGATAGAGACAGGGAACGAGATCTTGAAGATCAGAGTTAGAGGTTTACATGTTTATATTTCCATCCTTTCTACCTCCTTCACTCTTGACGTGGGCTATGGGTTCCCAGGCAGTTAGCACCTGGTGATTTATGAGCTGGGACGAATCAGTTAGTTGGAGGAGGTAGTTGAGGGGTAAAGATATCTGGCATCTCTTTGAGATGGCAGCGCAAAGTCGGTCATACGACGACTCAGCAGCTCATGCTTTACTGCAGATTATGGATGGAACGAGAGGACTTGATCTCAAGGATCGGACAGAGTTGAAAATGTGGGCAGGTTATCTGCATCAGTGGCAGGGGTTGTACTGCACAACTGTGGATGAGAATGGGGCCTGGACCGCTAGGGTCAGAGGTAGAAGCAGAAACCCTTAAGGAGACTATCTGCTTCACTGGCAGGGGTGTCTGGTGGATTTGGGGGCTGGGACATAACCATGAGGTGGAGGAGGTTACTGGTGAGGTAAAGTGTCTGGGATCTCTTGGAGATGGCCACAGGCGGTGGGGTTAGAGGAACTCAAACACAGATGTTCGATTCCAGGTCTGTCCATTGAACTGGGCAATTGGATCTGGTGGCTAGGATGTAGATTGACAATCTGTAATTCTACTACCAGTTCCACTGTAAGGAGTGGCCTGTACACTCCAGTGAGTTCCTCTTGCATTTGGTATCTGTGAGCAATCGGTGACTCAGAGTAGGTAAGTGACAGATGCACATCTGTGGCATCTACTGGGGAGGAGTAGTCTGCTTGAGAGGGGGAATTAGCGGCAGATACCCTCCTGCAGATCAGTGGATGAACCACGGGGACCGGATCATGGCATTCAGAGTTACAGCTCAAGATCCGCAGTCATCTTATTTGAATCACCGGTATGAGCGGCCTTATGTGTGCTAGGGAGTTTCTTGCTTTGGGGACTGGTGTCAATCAATGAGTGGTTGGGTGTGGGATTTCTGGAGTTGGGATATGGGTGTAGGGACTCATAGGCAGATGTTCTGCTACAGATCTGTGAACGGAACTCAGGCACTCAGTGACTCACTCTCCAGGCTCAGAGGTGGAGTTGTATATCTCTATTCCTCCTACCTGCTTCACTGCCATGAGAGCTATATGGTTTTACAGGGAGTTCCAGGCCATTGTTGGGGCTGGGGCTGGGGCTGGGGCATGGGCTGGGGCTGGGGCTGGGGCTGGGGCGGGGGCGGGGGCGAGGGCAAGGGCGGGGACAAATCAATGTGTGCAAGGAGGGAGGGGATGGGAGATGTCGATGAGGTCTACTGGAGATGGGTGCACCCATGGTCCCATAGAGCGAGGCCTTAGGCTTGAAGCCTGCCGTGGATCGGTAAATGAAACTCGGCTCGACTGACAAGGATGAGAGACACAAGGCAACATCTGTGTTCATGCTACAGCATCACTGGCAGCAGTGACCTGTGTGTTCCACTGACTATCTTAGGATAGAGACAGGGAACGAGATCTTGAAGATCAGAGTTAGAGGTTTACATGTTTATATCTCCATCCTTTCTACCTCCTTCACTCTTGACGTGGGCTATGGGTTCCCAGGCAGTTAGCACCTGGTGATTTATGAGCTGGGACGAATCAGTTAGTTGGAGGAGGTAGTTGAGGGGTAAAGATATCTGGCATCTCTTTAGGATGGCAGCGCAAAGTCGGTCATACGACGACTCAGCAGCTCATGCTTTACTGCAGATTATGGATGGAACGAGAGGACTTGATCTCAAGGATCGGACAGAGTTGAAAATGTGGGCAGGTTATCTGCATCAGTGGCAGGGGTTGTACTGCACAACTGTGGATGAGAATGGGGCCTGGACCGCTAGGGTCAGAGGTAGAAGCAGAAACCCTTAAGGAGACTATCTGCTTCACTGGCAGGGGTGTCTGGTGGATTTGGGGGTTGGGACATAACCATGAGGTGGAGGAGGTTACTGGTGAGGTAAAGTGTCTGGGATCTCTTGGAGATGGCCACAGGCGGTGGGGTTAGAGGAACTCAAACACAGATGTTCGATTCCAGGTCTGTCCATTGAACTGGGCAATTGGATCTGGTGGCTAGGATGTAGATTGACAATCTGTAATTCTACTACCAGTTCCACTGTAAGGAGTGGCCTGTACACTCCAGTGAGTTCCTCTTGCATTTGGTATCTGTGAGCAATCGGTGACTCAGAGTAGGTAAGTGACAGATGCACATCTGTGGCATCTACTGGGGAGGAGTAGTCTGCTTGAGAGGGGGAATTAGCGGCAGATACCCTCCTGCAGATCAGTGGATGAACCACGGGGACCGGATCATGGCATTCAGAGTTACAGCTCAAGATCCGCAGTCATCTTATTTGAATCACCGGTATGAGCGGCCTTATGTGTGCTAGGGAGTTTCTTGCTTTGGGGACTGGTGTCAATCAATGAGTGGTTGGGTGTGGGATTTCTGGAGTTGGGATATGGGTGTAGGGACTCATAGGCAGATGTTCTGCTACAGATCAGTGAACGGAACTCAGGCACTCAGTGACTCACTCTCCAGGCTCAGAGGTGGAGTTGTATATCTCTATTCCTCCTACCTGCTTCACTGCCATGAGAGCTATATGGTTTTACAGGGAGTTCCAGGCCATTGTTGGGGCTGGGGCTGGGGCTGGGGCATGGGCTGGGGCTGGGGCTGGGGCTGGGGCGGGGGCGGGGGCGAGGGCAAGGGCGGGGACAAATCAATGTGTGCAAGGAGGGAGGGGATGGGAGATGTCGATGAGGTCTACTGGAGATGGGTGCACCCATGGTCCCATAGAGCGAGGCCTTAGGCTTGAAGCCTGCCGCGGATCGGTAAATGAAACTCGGCTCGACTGACAAGGATGAGAGACACAAGGCAACATCTGTGTTCATGCTACAGCGTCACTGGCAGCAGTGACCTGTGTGTTCCACTGACTATCTTAGGATAGAGACAGGGAACGAGATCTTGAAGATCAGAGTTAGAGGTTTACATGTTTATATTTCCATCCTTTCTACCTCCTTCACTCTTGACGTGGGCTATGGGTTCCCAGGCAGTTAGCACCTGGTGATTTATGAGCTGGGACGAATCAGTTAGTTGGAGGAGGTAGTTTAGGGGTAAAGATATCTGGCATCTCTTTGAGATGGCAGCGCAAAGTCGGTCATACGACGACTCAGCAGCTCATGCTTTACTGCAGATTATGGATGGAACGAGAGGACTTGATCTCAAGGATCGGACAGAGTTGAAAATGTGGGCAGGTTATCTGCATCAGTGGCAGGGGTTGTACTGCACAACTGTGGATGAGAATGGGGCCTGGACCGCTATGGTCAGAGGTAGAAGCAGAAACCCTTAAGGAGACTATCTGCTTCACTGGCAGGGGTGTCTGGTGGATTTGGGGGCTGGGACATAACCATGAGGTGGAGGAGGTTACTGGTGAGGTAAAGTGTCTGGGATCTCTTGGAGATGGCCACAGGCGGTGGGGTTAGAGGAACTCAAACACAGATGTTCGATTCCAGGTCTGTCCATTGAACTGGGCAATTGGATCTGGTGGCTAGGATGTAGATTGACAATCTGTAATTCTACTACCAGTTCCACTGTAAGGAGTGGCCTGTACACTCCAGTGAGTTCCTCTTGCATTTGGTATCTGTGAGCAATCGGTGACTCAGAGTAGGTAAGTGACAGATGCACATCTGTGGCATCTACTGGGGAGGAGTAGTCTGCTTGAGAGGGGGAATTAGCGGCAGATACCCTCCTGCAGATCAGTGGATGAACCACGGGGACCGGATCATGGCATTCAGAGTTACAGCTCAAGATCCGCAGTCATCTTATTTGAATCACCGGTATGAGCGGCCTTATGTGTGCTAGGGAGTTTCTTGCTTTGGGGACTGGTGTCAATCAATGAGTGGTTGGGTGTGGGATTTCTGGAGTTGGGATATGGGTGTAGGGACTCATAGGCAGATGTTCTGCTACAGATCTGTGAACGGAACTCAGGCACTCAGTGACTCGCTCTCCAGGCTCAGAGGTGGAGTTGTATATCTCTATTCCTCCTACCTGCTTCACTGCCATGAGAGCTATATGGTTTTACAGGGAGTTCCAGGCCATTGTTGGGGCTGGGGCTGGGGCTGGGGCTAAGCTGGGGCTGGGGCTGGGCCTAAGCTGGGGCTGGGGCATGGGCTGGGGCTGGGGCAGGGGCGGGGGCGAGGGCAAGGGCGGGGACAAATCAATGTGTGCAAGGAGGGAGGTGATGGGATATATCGATGAGGTCTACTCTACATGGGTGCACCCATGGTCCCATAGAGCGAGGCCTTAGGCTTGAAGCCTGCCGCGGATCGGTAAATGAAACTCGGCTCGACTGACAAGGATGAGAGACACAAGGCAACATCTGTGTTCATGCTACAGTGTCACTGGCAGCAGTGACCTGTGTGTTCCACTGACTATCTTAGGATAGAGACAGGGAACGAGATCTTGAAGATCAGAGTTAGAGGTTTACATGTTTATATTTCCATCCTTTCTACCTCCTTCACTCTTGACGTGGGCTATGGGTTCCCAGGCAGTTAGCACCTGGTGATTTATGAGCTGGGACGAATCAGTTAGTTGGAGGAGGTAGTTGAGGGGTAAAGATATCTGGCATCTCTTTGAGATGGCAGCGCAAAGTCGGTCATACGACGACTCAGCAGCTCATGCTTTACTGCAGATTATGGATGGAACGAGAGGACTTGATCTCAAGGATCGGACAGAGTTGAAAATGTGGGCAGGTTATCTGCATCAGTGGCAGGGGTTGTACTGCACAACTGTGGATGAGAATGGGGCCTGGACCGCTAGGGTCAGAGGTAGAAGCAGAAACCCTTAAGGAGACTATCTGCTTCACTGGCAGGGGTGTCTGGTGGATTTGGGGGCTGGGACATAACCATGAGGTGGAGGAGGTTACTGGTGAGGTAAAGTGTCTGGGATCTCTTGGAGATGGCCACAGGCGGTGGGGTTAGAGGAACTCAAACACAGATGTTCGATTCCAGGTCTGTCCATTGAACTGGGCAATTGGATCTGGTGGCTAGGATGTAGATTGACAATCTGTAATTCTACTACCAGTTCCACTGTAAGGAGTGGCCTGTACACTCCAGTGAGTTCCTCTTGCATTTGGTATCTGTGAGCAATCGGTGACTCAGAGTAGGTAAGTGACAGATGCACATCTGTGGCATCTACTGGGGAGGAGTAGTCTGCTTGAGAGGGGGAATTAGCGGCAGATACCCTCCTGCAGATCAGTGGATGAACCACGGGGACCGGATCATGGCATTCAGAGTTACAGCTCAAGATCCGCAGTCATCTTATTTGAATCACCGGTATGAGCGGCCTTATGTGTGCTAGGGAGTTTCTTGCTTTGGGGACTGGTGTCAATCAATGAGTGGTTGGGTGTGGGATTTCTGGAGTTGGGATATGGGTGTAGGGACTCATAGGCAGATGTTCTGCTACAGATCTGTGAACGGAACTCAGGCACTCAGTGACTCGCTCTCCAGGCTCAGAGGTGGAGTTGTATATCTCTATTCCTCCTACCTGCTTCACTGCCATGAGAGCTATATGGTTTTACAGGGAGTTCCAGGCCATTGTTGGGGCTGGGGCTGGGGCTGGGGCTAAGCTGGGGCTGGGGCGGGGGCTGGGGCTGGGGCTGGGGCGGGGGCGAGGGCAAGGGCGGGGACAAATCAATGTGTGCAAGGAGGGAGGGGATGGGAGATGTCGATGAGGTCTACTGGAGATGGGTGCACCCATGGTCCCATAGAGCGAAGCCTTAGGCTTGAAGCCTGCCGCGGATCGGTAAATGAAACTCGGCTCGACTGACAAGGATGAGAGACACAAGCAACATCTGTGTTCATGCTACAGCTTCACTGGCAGCAGTGACCTGTGTGTTCCACTGACTATCTTAGGATAGAGACAGGGAACGAGATCTTGAAGATCAGAGTTAGAGGTTTACATGTTTATATTTCCATCCTTTCTACCTCCTTCACTCTTGACGTGGGCTATGGGTTCCCAGGCAGTTAGCACCTGGTGATTTATGAGCTGGGACGAATCAGTTAGTTGGAGGAGGTAGTTGAGGGGTAAAGATATCTGGCATCTCTTTGAGATGGCAGCGCAAAGTCGGTCATACGACGACTCAGCAGCTCATGCTTTACTGCAGATTATGGATGGAACGAGAGGACTTGATCTCAAGGATCGGACAGAGTTGAAAATGTGGGCAGGTTATCTGCATCAGTGGCAGGGATTGTACTGCACAACTGTGGATGAGAATGGGGCCTGGACCGCTAGGGTCAGAGGTAGAAGCAGAAACCCTTAAGGAGACTATCTGCTTCACTGGCAGGGGTGTCTGGTGGATTTGGGGGCTGGGACATAACCATGAGGTGGAGGAGGTTACTGGTGAGGTAAAGTGTCTGGGATCTCTTGGAGATGGCCACAGGCGGTGGGGTTAGAGGAACTCAAACACAGATGTTCGATTCCAGGTCTGTCCATTGAACTGGGCAATTGGATCTGGTGGCTTGGATGTAGATTGACAATCTCTAATTCTACTACCAGTTCCACTGTAAGGAGTGGCCTGTACACTCCAGTGAGTTCCTCTTGCATTTGGTATCTGTGAGCAATCGGTGACTCAGAGTAGGTAAGTGACAGATGCACATCTGTGGCATCTACTGGGGAGGAGTAGTCTGCTTGAGAGGGGGAATTAGCGGCAGATACCCTCCTGCAGATCAGTGGATGAACCACGGGGACCGGATCATGGCATTCAGAGTTACAGCTCAAGATCCGCAGTCATCTTATTTGAATCACCGGTATGAGCGGCCTTATGTGTGCTAGGGAGTTTCTTGCTTTGGGGACTGGTGTCAATCAATGAGTGGTTGGGTGTGGGATTTCTGGAGTTGGGATATGGGTGTAGGGACTCATAGGCAGATGTTCTGCTACAGATCTGTGAACGGAACTCAGGCACTCAGTGACTCGCTCTCCAGGCTCAGAGGTGGAGTTGTATATCTCTATTCCTCCTACCTGCTTCACTGCCATGAGAGCTATATGGTTTTACAGGGAGTTCCAGGCCATTGTTGGGGCTGGGGCTGGGGCTGGGGCTAAGCTGGGGCTGGGGCTGGGCCTAAGCTGGGGCTGGGGCATGGGCTGGGGCTGGGGCAGGGGCGGGGGCGAGGGCAAGGGCGGGGACAAATCAATGTGTGCAAGGAGGGAGGTGATGGGATATATCGATGAGGTCTACTCTACATGGGTGCACCCATGGTCCCATAGAGCGAGGCCTTAGGCTTGAAGCCTGCCGCGGATCGGTAAATGAAACTCGGCTCGACTGACAAGGATGAGAGACACAAGGCAACATCTGTGTTCATGCTACAGTGTCACTGGCAGCAGTGACCTGTGTGTTCCACTGACTATCTTAGGATAGAGACAGGGAACGAGATCTTGAAGATCAGAGTTAGAGGTTTACATGTTTATATTTCCATCCTTTCTACCTCCTTCACTCTTGACGTGGGCTATGGGTTCCCAGGCAGTTAGCACCTGGTGATTTATGAGCTGGGACGAATCAGTTAGTTGGAGGAGGTAGTTGAGGGGTAAAGATATCTGGCATCTCTTTGAGATGGCAGCGCAAAGTCGGTCATACGACGACTCAGCAGCTCATGCTTTACTGCAGATTATGGATGGAACGAGAGGACTTGATCTCAAGGATCGGACAGAGTTGAAAATGTGGGCAGGTTATCTGCATCAGTGGCAGGGGTTGTACTGCACAACTGTGGATGAGAATGGGGCCTGCACCGCTAGGGTCAGAGGTAGAAGCAGAAACCCTTAAGGAGACTATCTGCTTCACTGGCAGGGGTGTCTGGTGGATTTGGGGGCTGGGACATAACCATGAGGTGGAGGAGGTTACTGGTGAGGTAAAGTGTCTGGGATCTCTTGGAGATGGCCACAGGCGGTGGGGTTAGAGGAACTCAAACACAGATGTTCGATTCCAGGTCTGTCCATTGAACTGGGCAATTGGATCTGGTGGCTAGGATGTAGATTGACAATCTGTAATTCTACTACCAGTTCCACTGTAAGGAGTGGCCTGTACACTCCAGTGAGTTCCTCTTGCATTTGGTATCTGTGAGCAATCGGTGACTCAGAGTAGGTAAGTGACAGATGCACATCTGTGGCATCTACTGGGGAGGAGTAGTCTGCTTGAGAGGGGGAATTAGCGGCAGATACCCTCCTGCAGATCAGTGGATGAACCACGGGGACCGGATCATGGCATTCAGAGTTACAGCTCAAGATCCGCAGTCATCTTATTTGAATCACCGGTATGAGCGGCCTTATGTGTGCTAGGGAGTTTCTTGCTTTGGGGACTGGTGTCAATCAATGAGTGGTTGGGTGTGGGATTTCTGGAGTTGGGATATGGGTGTAGGGACTCATAGGCAGATGTTCTGCTACAGATCTGTGAACGGAACTCAGGCACTCAGTGACTCGCTCTCCAGGCTCAGAGGTGGAGTTGTATATCTCTATTCCTCCTACCTGCTTCACTGCCATGAGAGCTATATGGTTTTACAGGGAGTTCCAGGCCATTGTTGGGGCTGGGGCTGGGGCTGGGGCTAAGCTGGGGCTGGGGCGGGGGCTGGGGCTGGGGCTGGGGCGGGGGCGAGGGCAAGGGCGGGGACAAATCAATGTGTGCAAGGAGGGAGGGGATGGGAGATGTCGATGAGGTCTACTGGAGATGGGTGCACCCATGGTCCCATAGAGCGAAGCCTTAGGCTTGAAGCCTGCCGCGGATCGGTAAATGAAACTCGGCTCGACTGACAAGGATGAGAGACACAAGCAACATCTGTGTTCATGCTACAGCTTCACTGGCAGCAGTGACCTGTGTGTTCCACTGACTATCTTAGGATAGAGACAGGGAACGAGATCTTGAAGATCAGAGTTAGAGGTTTACATGTTTATATTTCCATCCTTTCTACCTCCTTCACTCTTGACGTGGGCTATGGGTTCCCAGGCAGTTAGCACCTGGTGATTTATGAGCTGGGACGAATCAGTTAGTTGGAGGAGGTAGTTGAGGGGTAAAGATATCTGGCATCTCTTTGAGATGGCAGCGCAAAGTCGGTCATACGACGACTCAGCAGCTCATGCTTTACTGCAGATTATGGATGGAACGAGAGGACTTGATCTCAAGGATCGGACAGAGTTGAAAATGTGGGCAGGTTATCTGCATCAGTGGCAGGGGTTGTACTGCACAACTGTGGATGAGAATGGGGCCTGGACCGCTAGGGTCAGAGGTAGAAGCAGAAACCCTTAAGGAGACTATCTGCTTCACTGGCAGGGGTGTCTGGTGGATTTGGGGGCTGGGACATAACCATGAGGTGGAGGAGGTTACTGGTGAGGTAAAGTGTCTGGGATCTCTTGGAGATGGCCACAGGCGGTGGGGTTAGAGGAACTCAAACACAGATGTTCGATTCCAGGTCTGTCCATTGAACTGGGCAATTGGATCTGGTGGCTTGGATGTAGATTGACAATCTCTAATTCTACTACCAGTTCCACTGTAAGGAGTGGCCTGTACACTCCAGTGAGTTCCTCTTGCATTTGGTATCTGTGAGCAATCGGTGACTCAGAGTAGGTAAGTGACAGATGCACATCTGTGGCATCTACTGGGGAGGAGTAGTCTGCTTGAGAGGGGGAATTAGCGGCAGATACCCTCCTGCAGATCAGTGGATGAACCACGGGGACCGGATCATGGCATTCAGAGTTACAGCTCAAGATCCGCAGTCATCTTATTTGAATCACCGGTATGAGCGGCCTTATGTGTGCTAGGGAGTTTCTTGCTTTGGGGACTGGTGTCAATCAATGAGTGGTTGGGTGTGGGATTTCTGGAGTTGGGATATGGGTGTAGGGACTCATAGGCAGATGTTCTGCTACAGATCTGTGAACGGAACTCAGGCACTCAGTGACTCGCTCTCCAGGCTCAGAGGTGGAGTTGTATATCTCTATTCCTCCTACCTGCTTCACTGCCATGAGAGCTATATGGTTTTACAGGGAGTTCCAGGCCATTGTTGGGGCTGGGGCTGGGGCTGGGGCTGGGGCATGGGCTGGGGCTGGGGCTGGGGCTGGGGCTGGGGCGGGGGCGGGGGCAAGGGCGGGGACAAATCAATGTGTGCAAGGAGGGAGGGGATGGGAGATGTCGATGAGGTCTACTGGAGATGGGTGCACCCATGGTCCCATAGAGCGAGGCCTTAGGCTTGAAGCCTGCCGCGGATCGGTAAATGAAACTCGGCTCGACTGACAAGGATGAGAGACACAAGGCAACATCTGTGTTCATGCTACAGCGTCACTGGCAGCAGTGACCTGTGTGTTCCACTGACTATCTTAGGATAGAGACAGGGAACGAGATCTTGAAGATCAGAGTTAGAGGTTTACATGTTTATATTTCCATCCTTTCTACCTCCTTCACTCTTGACGTGGGCTATGGGTTCCCAGGCAGTTAGCACCTGGTGATTTATGAGCTGGGGCGAATCAGTTAGTTGGAGGAGGTAGTTGAGGGGTAAAGATATCTGGCATCTCTTTGAGATGGCAGCGCAAAGTCGGTCATACGACGACTCAGCAGCTCATGCTTTACTGCAGATTATGGATGGAACGAGAGGACTTGATCTCAAGGATCGGACAGAGTTGAAAATGTGGGCAGGTTATCTGCATCAGTGGCAGGGGTTGTACTGCACAACTGTGGATGAGAATGGGGCCTGGACCGCTAGGGTCAGAGGTAGAAGCAGAAACCCTTAAGGAGACTATCTGCTTCACTGGCAGGGGTGTCTGGTGGATTTGGGGGCTGGGACATAACCATGAGGTGGAGGAGGTTACTGGTGAGGTAAAGTGTCTGGGATCTCTTGGAGATGGCCACAGGCGGTGGGGTTAGAGGAACTCAAACACAGATGTTCGATTCCAGGTCTGTCCATTGAACTGGGCAATTGGATCTGGTGGCTAGGATGTAGATTGACAATCTGTAATTCTACTACCAGTTCCACTGTAAGGAGTGGCCTGTACACTCCAGTGAGTTCCTCTTGCATTTGGTATCTGTGAGCAATCGGTGACTCAGAGTAGGTAAGTGACAGATGCACATCTGTGGCATCTACTGGGGAGGAGTAGTCTGCTTGAGAGGGGGAATTAGCGGCAGATACCCTCCTGCAGATCAGTGGATGAACCACGGGGACCGGATCATGGCATTCAGAGTTACAGCTCAAGATCCGCAGTCATCTTATTTGAATCACCGGTATGAGCGGCCTTATGTGTGCTAGGGAGTTTCTTGCTTTGGGGACTGGTGTCAATCAATGAGTGGTTGGGTGTGGGATTTCTGGAGTTGGGATATGGGTGTAGGGACTCATAGGCAGATGTTCTGCTACAGATCTGTGAACGGAACTCAGGCACTCAGTGACTCGCTCTCCAGGCTCAGAGGTGGAGTTGTATATCTCTATTCCTCCTACCTGCTTCACTGCCATGAGAGCTATATGGTTTTACAGGGAGTTCCAGGCCATTGTTGGGGCTGGGGCTGGGGCTGGGGCTAAGCTGGGGCTGGGGCTGGGCCTAAGCTGGGGCTGGGGCATGGGCTGGGGATGGGGCAGGGGCGGGGGCGAGGGCAAGGGCGGGGACAAATCAATGTGTGCAAGGAGGGAGGTGATGGGATATATCGATGAGGTCTACTCTACATGGGTGCACCCATGGTCCCATAGAGCGAGGCCTTAGGCTTGAAGCCTGCCGCGGATCGGTAAATGAAACTCGGCTCGACTGACAAGGATGAGAGACACAAGGCAACATCTGTGTTCATGCTACAGCGTCACTGGCAGCAGTGACCTGTGTGTTCCACTGACTATCTTAGGATAGAGACAGGGAACGAGATCTTGAAGATCAGAGTTAGAGGTTTACATGTTTATATTTCCATCCTTTCTACCTCCTTCACTCTTGACGTGGGCTATGGGTTCCCAGGCAGTTAGCACCTGGTGATTTATGAGCTGGGACGAATCAGTTAGTTGGAGGAGGTAGTTGAGGGGTAAAGATATCTGGCATCTCTTTGAGATGGCAGCGCAAAGTCGGTCATACGACGACTCAGCAGCTCATGCTTTACTGCAGATTATGGATGGAACGAGAGGACTTGATCTCAAGGATCGGACAGAGTTGAAAATGTGGGCAGGTTATCTGCGTCAGTGGCAGGGGTTGTACTGCACAACTGTGGATGAGAATGGGGCCTGGACCGCTAGGTTCAGAGGTAGAAGCAGAAACCCTTAAGGAGACTATCTGCTTCACTGGCAGGGGTGTCTGGTGGATTTGGGGGCTGGGACATAACCATGAGGTGGAGGAGGTTACTGGTGAGGTAAAGTGTCTGGGATCTCTTGGAGATGGCCACAGGCGGTGGGGTTAGAGGAACTCAACCACAGATGTTCGATTCCAGGTCTGTCCATTGAACTGGGCAATTGGATCTGGTGGCTAGGATGTAGATTGACAATCTGTAATTCTACTACCAGTTCCACTGTAAGGAGTGGCCTGTACACTCCAGTGAGTTCCTCTTGCATTTGGTATCTGTGAGCAATCGGTGACTCAGAGTAGGTAAGTGACAGATGCACATCTGTGGCATCTACTGGGGAGGAGTAGTCTGCTTGAGAGGGGGAATTAGCGGCAGATACCCTCCTGCAGATCAGTGGATGAACCACGGGGACCGGATCATGGCATTCAGAGTTACAGCTCAAGATCCACAGTCATCTTATTTGAATCACCTGTATGAGCGGCCTTATGTGTGCTAGGGAGTTTCTTGCTTTGGGGACTGGTGTCAATCAATGAGTGGTTGGGTGTGGGATTTCTGGAGTTGGGATATGGGTGTAGGGACTCATAGGCAGATGTTCTGCTACAGATCTGTGAACGGAACTCAGGCACTCAGTGACTCGCTCTCCAGGCTCAGAGGTGGAGTTGTATATCTCTATTCCTCCTACCTGCTTCACTGCCATGAGAGCTATATGGTTTTACAGGGAGTTCCAGGCCATTGTTGGGGCTGGGGCTGGGGCTGGGGCCTGGGCTGGGGCTGGGGCATGGGCTGGGGCTGGGGCTGGGGCGGGGGCGAGGGCAAGGGCGGGGACAAATCAATGTGTGCAAGGAGGGAGGGGATGGGAGATGTCGATGAGGTCTACTGGAGATGGGTGCACCCATGGTCCCATAGAGCGAAGCCTTAGGCTTGAAGCCTGCCGCGGATCGGTAAATGAAACTCGGCTCGACTGACAAGGATGAGAGACACAAGGCAACATCTGTGTTCATGCTACAGCGTCACTGGCAGCAGTGACCTGTGTGTTCCACTGACTATCTTAGGATAGAGACAGGGAACGAGATCTTGAAGATCAGAGTTAGAGGTTTACATGTTTATATTTCCATCCTTTCTACCTCCTTCACTCTTGACGTGGGCTATGGGTTCCCAGGCAGTTAGCACCTGGTGATTTATGAGCTGGGACGAATCAGTTAGTTGGAGGAGGTAGTTGAGGGGTAAAGATATCTGGCATCTCTTTGAGATGGCAGCGCAAAGTCGGTCATACGACGACTCAGCAGCTCATGCTTTACTGCAGATTATGGATGGAACGAGAGGACTTGATCTCAAGGATCGGACAGAGTTGAAAATGTGGGCAGGTTATCTGCATCAGTGGCAGGGGTTGTACTGCACAACTGTGGATGAGAATGGGGCCTGGACCGCTAGGTTCAGAGGTAGAAGCAGAAACCCTTAAGGAGACTATCTGCTTCACTGGCAGGGGTGTCTGGTGGATTTGGGGGCTGGGACATAACCATGAGGTGGAGGAGGTTACTGGTGAGGTAAAGTGTCTGGGATCTCTTGGAGATGGCCACAGGCGGTGGGGTTAGAGGAACTCAACCACAGATGTTCGATTCCAGGTCTGTCCATTGAACTGGGCAATTGGATCTGGTGGCTAGGATGTAGATTGACAATCTGTAATTCTACTACCAGTTCCACTGTAAGGAGTGGCCTGTACACTCCAGTGAGTTCCTCTTGCATTTGGTATCTGTGAGCAATCGGTGACTCAGAGTAGGTAAGTGACAGATGCACATCTGTGGCATCTACTGGGGAGGAGTAGTCTGCTTGAGAGGGGGAATTAGCGGCAGATACCCTCCTGCAGATCAGTGGATGAACCACGGGGACCGGATCATGGCATTCAGAGTTACAGCTCAAGATCCACAGTCATCTTATTTGAATCACCTGTATGAGCGGCCTTATGTGTGCTAGGGAGTTTCTTGCGTTGGGGACTGGTGTCAATCAATGGGTGGTTGGCTGTGGGATTTCTGGAGTTGGGATATGGGTGTAGGGACTCATAGACAGATGTTCTGCTACAGGTCTGTGAACGCAACTCAGGCACTCAGTGACTCGCTCTCCAGGCTCAGAGGTGGAGTTGTATATCTCTATTCCTCCTACCTGCTTCACTGCCATGAGAGCTATATGGTTTTACAGGGAGTTCCAGGCCATTGTTGGGGCTGGGGCTGGGGCTGGGGCTAAGCTGGGGCTGGGGCATGGGCTGGGGCTGGGGCTGGGGCTGGGGCGGGGGCGAGGGCAAGGGCGGGGACAAATCAATGTGTGCAAGGAGGGAGGGGATGGGAGATGTCGATGAGGTCTACTGGAGATGGGTGCACCCATGGTCCCATAGAGCGAAGCCTTAGGCTTGAAGCCTGCCGCGGATCGGTAAATGAAACTCGGCTCGACTGACAAGGATGAGAGACACAAGGCAACATCTGTGTTCATGCTACAGCGTCACTGGCAGCAGTGACCTGTGTGTTCCACTGACTATCTTAGGATAGAGACAGGGAACGAGATCTTGAAGATCAGAGTTAGAGGTTTACATGTTTATATTTCCATCCTTTCTACCTCCTTCACTCTTGACGTGGGCTATGGGTTCCCAGGCAGTTAGCACCTGGTGATTTATGAGCTGGGACGAATCAGTTAGTTGGAGGAGGTAGTTGAGGGGTAAAGATATCTGGCATCTCTTTGAGATGGCAGCGCAAAGTCGGTCATACGATGACTCAGCAGCTCATGCTTTACTGCAGATTGTGGATGGAACGAGAGGACTTGATCTCAAGGATCGGACAGAGTTGAAAATGTGGGCAGGTTATCTGCATCAGTGGCAGGGGTTGTACTGCACAACTGTGGATGAGAATGGGGCCTGGACCGCTAGGGTCAGAGGTAGAAGCAGAAACCCTTAAGGAGACTATCTGCTTCACTGGCAGGGGTGTCTGGTGGATTTGGGGGCTGGGACATAACCATGAGGTGGAGGAGGTTACTGGTGAGGTAAAGTGTCTGGGATCTCTTGGAGATGGCCACAGGCGGTGGGGTTAGAGGAACTCAAACACAGATGTTCGATTCCAGGTCTGTCCATTGAACTGGGCAATTGGATCTGGTGGCTAGGATGTAGATTGACAATCTGTAATTCTACTACCAGTTCCACTGTAAGGAGTGGCCTGTACACTCCAGTGAGTTCCTCTTGCATTTGGTATCTGTGAGCAATCGGTGACTCAGAGTAGGTAAGTGACAGATGCACATCTGTGGCATCTACTGGGGAGGAGTAGTCTGCTTGAGAGGGGGAATTAGCGGCAGATACCCTCCTGCAGATCAGTGGATGAACCACGGGGACCGGATCATGGCATTCAGAGTTACAGCTCAAGATCCGCAGTCATCTTATTTGAATCACCGGTATGAGCGGCCTTATGTGTGCTAGGGAGTTTCTTGCTTTGGGGACTGGTGTCAATCAATGAGTGGTTGGGTGTGGGATTTCTGGAGTTGGGATATGGGTGTAGGGACTCATAGGCAGATGTTCTGCTACAGATCTGTGAACGGAACTCAGGCACTCAGTGACTCGCTCTCCAGGCTCAGAGGTGGAGTTGTATATCTCTATTCCTCCTACCTGCTTCACTGCCATGAGAGCTATATGGTTTTACAGGGAGTTCCAGGCCATTGTTGGGGCTGGGGCTGGGGCTAAGCTGGGGCTGGGGCATGGGCTGGGGCTGGGGCTGGGGCTGGGGCGGGGGCGAGGGCAAGGGCGGGGACAAATCAATGTGTGCAAGGAGGGAGGGGATGGGAGATGTCGATGAGGTCTACTGGAGATGGGTGCACCCATGGTCCCATAGAGCGAAGCCTTAGGCTTGAAGCCTGCCGCGGATCGGTAAATGAAACTCGGCTCGACTGACAAGGATGAGAGACACAAGGCAACATCTGTGTTCATGCTACAGCGTCACTGGCAGCAGTGACCTGTGTGTTCCACTGACTATCTTAGGATAGAGACAGGGAACGAGATCTTGAAGATCAGAGTTAGAGGTTTACATGTTTATATTTCCATCCTTTCTACCTCCTTCACTCTTGACGTGGGCTATGGGTTCCCAGGCAGTTAGCACCTGGTGATTTATGAGCTGGGACGAATCAGTTAGTTGGAGGAGGTAGTTGAGGGGTAAAGATATCTGGCATCTCTTTGAGATGGCAGCGCAAACTCGGTCATACGACGACTCAGCAGCTCATGCTTTACTGCAGATTATGGATGGAATGAGAGGACTTGATCTCAAGGATCGGACAGAGTTGAAAATGTGGGCAGGTTATCTGCATAAGTAGCAAGGGTTGTACTGCACAACTGTGGATGAGAATGGGGCCTGGACCGCTAGGGTCAGAGGTAGAAGCAGAAACCCTTAAGGAGACTATCTGCTTCACTGGCAGGGGTGTCTGGTGGATTTGGGGGCTGGGACATAACCATGAGGTGGAGGAGGTTACTGGTGAGGTAAAGTGTCTGGGATCTCTTGGAGATGGCCACAGGCGGTGGGGTTAGAGGAACTCAAACACAGATGTTCGATTCCAGGTCTGTCCATTGAACTGGGCAATTGGATCTGGTGGCTAGGATGTAGATTGACAATCTGTAATTCTACTACCAGTTCCACTGTAAGGAGTGGCCTCTACACTCCAGTGAGTTCCTCTTGCATTTGGTATCTGTGAGCAATCGGTGACTCAGAGTAGGTAAGTGACAGATGCACATCTGTGGCATCTACTGGGGAGGAGTAGTCTGCTTGAGAGGGGGAATTAGCGGCAGATACCCTCCTGCAGATCAGTGGATGAACCACGGGGACCGGATCATGGCATTCAGAGTTACAGCTCAAGATCCGCAGTCATCTCATTTGAATCACCGGTATGAGCGGCCTTATGTGTGCTAGGGAGTTTCTTGCTTTGGGGACTGGTGTCAATCAATGAGTGGTTGGGTGTGGGATTTCTGGAGTTGGGATATGGGTGTAGGGACTCATAGGCAGATGTTCTGCTACAGATCTGTGAACGGAACTCAGGCACTCAGTGACTCGCTCTCCAGGCTCAGAGGTGGAGTTGTATATCTCTATTCCTCCTACCTGCTTCACTGCCATGAGAGCTATATGGTTTTACAGGGAGTTCCAGGCAATTGTTGGGGCTGGGGATGGGGCTGGGCCTAAGCTGGGGCTGGGGCAAGGGCTGGGGCTGGGGCTGGGGCGGGGGCGAGGGCAAGGGCGGGGACAAATCTATGTGTGCAAGGAGGGAGGTGATGGGAGATATCGATGAGGTCTACTCTACATGGGTGCACCCATGGTCCCATAGAGCGAGGCCTTAGGCTTGAAGCCTGCCGCGGATCGGTAAATGAAACTCGGCTCGACTGACAAGGATGAGAGACACAAGGCAATATCTGTGTTCATGCTACAGCGTCACTGGCAGCAGTGACCTGTGTGTTCCACTGACTATCTTAGGATAGAGACAGGGAACGAGATCTTGAAGATCAGAGTTAGAGGTTTACATGTTTATATTTCCATCCTTTCTACCTCCTTCACTCTTGACGTGGGCTATGGGTTCCCAGGCAGTTAGCACCTGGTGATTTATGAGCTGGGACGAATCAGTTAGTTGGAGGAGGTAGTTGAGGGGTAAAGATATCTGGCATCTCTTTGAGATGGCAGCGCAAAGTCGGTCATACGACGACTCAGCAGCTCATGCTTTACTGCAGATTATGGATGGAACGAGAGGACTTGATCTCAAGGATCGGACAGAGTTGAAAATGTGGGCAGGTTATCTGCATCAGTGGCAGGGGTTGTACTGCACAACTGTGGATGAGAATGGGGCCTGCACCGCTAGGGTCAGAGGTAGAAGCAGAAACCCTTAAGGAGACTATCTGCTTCACTGGCAGGGGTGTCTGGTGGATTTGGGGGCTGGGACATAACCATGAGGTGGAGGAGGTTACTGGTGAGGTAAAGTGTCTGGGATCTCTTGGAGATGGCCACAGGCGGTGGGGTTAGAGGAACTCAAACACAGATGTTCGATTCCAGGTCTGTCCATTGAACTGGGCAATTGGATCTGGTGGCTAGGATGTAGATTGACAATCTGTAATTCTACTACCAGTTCCACTGTAAGGAGTGGCCTGTACACTCCAGTGAGTTCCTCTTGCATTTGGTATCTGTGAGCAATCGGTGACTCAGAGTAGGTAAGTGACAGATGCACATCTGTGGCATCTACTGGGGAGGAGTAGTCTGCTTGAGAGGGGGAATTAGCGGCAGATACCCTCCTGTAGATCAGTGGATGAACCACGGGGACCGGATCATGGCATTCAGAGTTACAGCTCAAGATCCGCAGTCATCTTATTTGAATCACCGGTATGAGCGGCCTTATGTGTGCTAGGGAGTTTCTTGCTTTGGGGACTGGTGTCAATCAATGAGTGGTTGGGTGTGGGATTTCTGGAGTTGGGATATGGGTGTAGGGACTCATAGGCAGATGTTCTGCTACAGATCTGTGAACGGAACTCAGGCACTCAGTGACTCGCTCTCCAGGCTCAGAGGTGGAGTTGTATATCTCTATTCCTCCTACCTGCTTCACTGCCATGAGAGCTATATGGTTTTACAGGGAGTTCCAGGCCATTGTTGGGGCTGGGGCTGGGGCTAAGCTGGGGCTGGGACATGGGCTGGGGCTGGGGCTGGGGCTGGGGCGGGGGCGAGGGCAAGGGCGGGGACAAATCTATGTGTGCAAGGAGGGAGGTGATGGGAGATATCGATGAGGTCTACTCTACATGGGTGCACCCATGGTCCCATAGAGCGAGGCCTTAGGCTTGAAGCCTGCCGCGGATCGGTAAATGAAACTCGGCTCGACTGACAAGGATGAGAGACACAAGGCAATATCTGTGTTCATGCTACAGCGTCACTGGCAGCAGTGACCTGTGTGTTCCACTGACTATCTTAGGATAGAGACAGGGAACGAGATCTTGAAGATCAGAGTTAGAGGTTTACATGTTTATATTTCCATCCTTTCTACCTCCTTCACTCTTGACGTGGGCTATGGGTTCCCAGGCAGTTAGCACCTGGTGATTTATGAGCTGGGACGAATCAGTTAGTTGGAGGAGGTAGTTGAGGGGTAAAGATATCTGGCATCTCTTTGAGATGGCAGCGCAAAGTCGGTCATACGACGACTCAGCAGCTCATGCTTTACTGCAGATTATGGATGGAACGAGAGGACTTGATCTCAAGGATCGGACAGAGTTGAAAATGTGGGCAGGTTATCTGCATCAGTGGCAGGGGTTGTACTGCACAACTGTGGATGAGAATGGGGCCTGCACCGCTAGGGTCAGAGGTAGAAGCAGAAACCCTTAAGGAGACTATCTGCTTCACTGGCAGGGGTGTCTGGTGGATTTGGGGGCTGGGACATAACCATGAGGTGGAGGAGGTTACTGGTGAGGTAAAGTGTCTGGGATCTCTTGGAGATGGCCACAGGCGGTGGGGTTAGAGGAACTCAAACACAGATGTTCGATTCCAGGTCTGTCCATTGAACTGGGCAATTGGATCTGGTGGCTAGGATGTAGATTGACAATCTGTAATTCTACTACCAGTTCCACTGTAAGGAGTGGCCTGTACACTCCAGTGAGTTCCTCTTGCATTTGGTATCTGTGAGCAATCGGTGACTCAGAGTAGGTAAGTGACAGATGCACATCTGTGGCATCTACTGGGGAGGAGTAGTCTGCTTGAGAGGGGGAATTAGCGGCAGATACCCTCCTGTAGATCAGTGGATGAACCACGGGGACCGGATCATGGCATTCAGAGTTACAGCTCAAGATCCGCAGTCATCTTATTTGAATCACCGGTATGAGCGGCCTTATGTGTGCTAGGGAGTTTCTTGCTTTGGGGACTGGTGTCAATCAATGAGTGGTTGGGTGTGGGATTTCTGGAGTTGGGATATGGGTGTAGGGACTCATAGGCAGATGTTCTGCTACAGATCTGTGAACGGAACTCAGGCACTCAGTGACTCGCTCTCCAGGCTCAGAGGTGGAGTTGTATATCTCTATTCCTCCTACCTGCTTCACTGCCATGAGAGCTATATGGTTTTACAGGGAGTTCCAGGCCATTGTTGGGGCTGGGGCTGGGGCTAAGCTGGGGCTGGGACATGGGCTGGGGCTGGGGCTGGGGCTGGGGCGGGGGCGAGGGCAAGGGCGGGGACAAATCAATGTGTGCAAGGAGGGAGGGGATGCGAGATATCGATGAGGTCTACTGGAGATGGGTGCACCCATGGTCCCATAGAGCGAAGCCTTAGGCTTGAAGCCTGCCGCGGATCGGTAAATGAAACTCGGCTCGACTGACAAGGATGAGAGACACAAGGCAACATCTGTGTTCATGCTACAGCGTCACTGGCAGCAGTGACCTGTGTGTTCCACTGACTATCTTAGGATAGAGACAGGGAACGAGATCTTGAAGATCAGAGTTAGAGGTTTACATGTTTATATTTCCATCCTTTCTACCTCCTTCACTCTTGACGTGGGCTATGGGTTCCCAGGCAGTTAGCACCTGGTGATTTATGAGCTGGGACGAATCAGTTAGTTGGAGGAGGTAGTTGAGGGGTAAAGATATCTGGCATCTCTTTGAGATGGCAGCGCAAACTCGGTCATACGACGACTCAGCAGCTCATGCTTTACTGCAGATTATGGATGGAACGAGAGGACTTGATCTCAAGGATCGGACAGAGTTGAAAATGTGGGCAGGTTATCTGCATCAGTGGCAGGGGTTGTACTGCACAACTGTGGATGAGAATGGGGCCTGCACCGCTAGGGTCAGAGGTAGAAGCAGAAACCCTTAAGGAGACTATCTGCTTCACTGGCAGGGGTGTCTGGTGGATTTGGGGGCTGGGACATAACCATGAGGTGGAGGAGGTTACTGGTGAGGTAAAGTGTCTGGGATCTCTTGGAGATGGCCACAGGCGGTGGGGTTAGAGGAACTCAAACACAGATGTTCGATTCCAGGTCTGTCCATTGAACTGGGCAATTGGATCTGGTGGCTAGGATGTAGATTGACAATCTGTAATTCTACTACCAGTTCCACTGTAAGGAGTGGCCTGTACACTCCAGTGAGTTCCTCTTGCATTTGGTATCTGTGAGCAATCGGTGACTCAGAGTAGGTAAGTGACAGATGCACATCTGTGGCATCTACTGGGGAGGAGTAGTCTGCTTGAGAGGGGGAATTAGCGGCAGATACCCTCCTGCAGATCAGTGGATGAACCACGGGGACCGGATCATGGCATTCAGAGTTACAGCTCAAGATCCGCAGTCATCTCATTTGAATCACCGGTATGAGCGGCCTTATGTGTGCTAGGGAGTTTCTTGCTTTGGGGACTGGTGTCAATCAATGAGTGGTTGGGTGTGGGATTTCTGGAGTTGGGATATGGGTGTAGGGACTCATAGGCAGATGTTCTGCTACAGATCTGTGAACGGAACTCAGGCACTCAGTGACTCGCTCTCCAGGCTCAGAGGTGGAGTTGTATATCTCTATTCCTCCTACCTGCTTCACTGCCATGAGAGCTATATGGTTTTACAGGGAGTTCCAGGCCATTGTTGGGGCTGGGGCTGGGGCTGGGCTAAGCTGGGGCTGGGGCATGGGCTGGGGCTGGGGCTGGGGCGGGGGCGAGGGCAAGGGCGGGGACAAATCAATGTGTGCAAGGAGGGAGGGGATGGGAGATGTCGATGAGGTCTACTGGAGATGGGTGCACCCATGGTCCCATAGAGCGAAGCCTTAGGCTTGAAGCCTGCCGCGGATCGGTAAATGAAACTCGGCTCGACTGACAAGGATGAGAGACACAAGCAACATCTGTGTTCATGCTACAGCGTCACTGGCAGCAGTGACCTGTGTGTTCCACTGACTATCTTAGGATAGAGACAGGGAACGAGATCTTGAAGATCAGAGTTAGAGGTTTACATGTTTATATTTCCATCCTTTCTACCTCCTTCACTCTTGACGTGGGCTATGGGTTCCCAGGCAGTTAGCACCTGGTGATTTATGAGCTGGGACGAATCAGTTAGTTGGAGGAGGTAGTTGAGGGGTAAAGATATCTGGCATCTCTTTGAGATGGCAGCGCAAAGTCGGTCATACGACGACTCAGCAGCTCATGCTTTACTGCAGATTATGGATGGAACGAGAGGACTTGATCTCAAGGATCGGACAGAGTTGAAAATGTGGGCAGGTTATCTGCATCAGTGGCAGGGGTTGTACTGCACAACTGTGGATGAGAATGGGGCCTGGACCGCTAGGGTCAGAGGTAGAAGCAGAAACCCTTAAGGAGACTATCTGCTTCACTGGCAGGGGTGTCTGGTGGATTTGGGGGCTGGGACATAACCATGAGGTGGAGGAGGTTACTGGTGAGGTAAAGTGTCTGGGATCTCTTGGAGATGGCCACAGGCGGTGGGGTTAGAGGAACTCAACCACAGATGTTCGATTCCAGGTCTGTCCATTGAACTGGGCAATTGGATCTGGTGGCTAGGATGTAGATTGACAATCTGTAATTCTACTACCAGTTCCACTGTAAGGAGTGGCCTGTACACTCCAGTGAGTTCCTCTTGCATTTGGTATCTGTGAGCAATCGGTGACTCAGAGTAGGTAAGTGACAGATGCACATCTGTGGCATCTACTGGGGAGGAGTAGTCTGCTTGAGAGGGGGAATTAGCGGCAGATACCCTCCTGCAGATCAGTGGATGAACCACGGGGACCGGATCATGGCATTCAGAGTTACAGCTCAAGATCCGCAGTCATCTTATTTGAATCACCGGTATGAGCGGCCTTATGTGTGCTAGGGAGTTTCTTGCTTTGGGGACTGGTGTCAATCAATGAGTGGTTGGGTGTGGGATTTCTGGAGTTGGGATATGGGTGTAGGGACTCATAGGCAGATGTTCTGCTACAGATCTGTGAACGGAACTCAGGCACTCAGTGACTCGCTCTCCAGGCTCAGAGGTGGAGTTGTATATCTCTATTCCTCCTACCTGCTTCACTGCCATGAGAGCTATATGGTTTTACAGGGAGTTCCAGGCCATTGTTGGGGCTGGGGCTGGGGCTGGGGCATGGGCTGGGGCTGGGGCTGGGGCGGGGGCGAGGGCAAGGGCGGGGACAAATCAATGTGTGCAAGGAGGGAGGGGATGGGAGATGTCGATGAGGTCTACTGGAGATGGGTGCACCCATGGTCCCATAGAGCGAGGCCTTAGGCTTGAAGCCTGCCGCGGATCGGTAAATGAAACTCGGCTCGACTGACAAGGATGAGAGACACAAGGCAACATCTGTGTTCATGCTACAGCGTCACTGGCAGCAGTGACCTGTGTGTTCCACTGACTATCTTAGGATAGAGACAGGGAACGAGATCTTGAAGATCAGAGTTAGAGGTTTACATGTTTATATTTCCATCCTTTCTACCTCCTTCACTCTTGACGTGGGCTATGGGTTCCCAGGCAGTTAGCACCTGGTGATTTATGAGCTGGGACGAATCAGTTAGTTGGAGGAGGTAGTTGAGGGGTAAAGATATCTGGCATCTCTTTGAGATGGCAGCGCAAAGTCGGTCATACGACGACTCAGCAGCTCATGCTTTACTGCAGATTATGGATGGAACGAGAGGACTTGATCTCAAGGATCGGACAGAGTTGAAAATGTGGGCAGGTTATCTGCATAAGTGGCAAGGGTTGTACTGCACAACTGTGGATGAGAATGGGGCCTGGACCGCTAGGGTCAGAGGTAGAAGCAGAAACCCTTAAGGAGACTATCTGCTTCACTGGCAGGGGTGTCTGGTGGATTTGGGGGCTGGGACATAACCATGAGGTGGAGGAGGTTACTGGTGAGGTAAAGTGTCTGGGATCTCTTGGAGATGGCCACAGGCGGTGGGGTTAGAGGAACTCAAACACAGATGTTCGATTCCAGGTCTGTCCATTGAACTGGGCAATTGGATCTGGTGGCTAGGATGTAGATTGACAATCTGTAATTCTACTACCAGTTCCACTGTAAGGAGTGGCCTGTACACTCCAGTGAGTTCCTCTTGCATTTGGTATCTGTGAGCAATCGGTGACTCAGAGTAGGTAAGTGACAGATGCACATCTGTGGCATCTACTGGGGAGGAGTAGTCTGCTTGAGAGGGGGAATTAGCGGCAGATACCCTCCTGCAGATCAGTGGATGAACCACGGGGACCGGATCATGGCATTCAGAGTTACAGCTCAAGATCCGCAGTCATCTCATTTGAATCACCGGTATGAGCGGCCTTATGTGTGCTAGGGAGTTTCTTGCTTTGGGGACTGGTGTCAATCAATGAGTGGTTGGGTGTGGGATTTCTGGAGTTGGGATATGGGTGTAGGGACTCATAGGCAGATGTTCTGCTACAGATCTGTGAACGGAACTCAGGCACTCAGTGACTCGCTCTCCAGGCTCAGAGGTGGAGTTGTATATCTCTATTCCTCCTACCTGCTTCACTGCCATGAGAGCTATATGGTTTTACAGGGAGTTCCAGGCCATTGTTGGGGCTGGGGCTGGGGCTGGGGCTAAGCTGGGGCTGGGGCATGGGCTGGGGCTGGGGCTGGGGCGGGGGCGAGGGCAAGGGTGGGGACAAATCAATGTGTGCAAGGAGGGAGGTGATGGGAGGTGTCGATGAGGTCTACTGGAGATGGGTGCACCCATGGTCCCATAGAGCGAGGCCTTAGGCTTGAAGCCTGCCGCGGATCGGTAAATGAAACTCGGCTCGACTGACAAGGATGAGAGACACAAGGCAACATCTGTGTTCATGCTACAGCGTCACTGGCAGCAGTGACCTGTGTGTTCCACTGACTATCTTAGGATAGAGACAGGGAACGAGATCTTGAAGATCAGAGTTAGAGGTTTACATGTTTATATTTCCATCCTTTCTACCTCCTTCACTCTTGACGTGGGCTATGGGTTCCCAGGCAGTTAGCACCTGGTGATTTATGAGCTGGGACGAATCAGTTAGTTGGAGGAGGTAGTTGAGGGGTAAAGATATCTGGCATCTCTTTGAGATGGCAGCGCAAAGTCGGTCATACGACGACTCAGCAGCTCATGCTTTACTGCAGATTATGGATGGAACGAGAGGACTTGATCTCAAGGATCGGACAGAGTTGAAAATGTGGGCAGGTTATCTGCATCAGTGGCAGGGGTTGTACTGCACAACTGTGGATGAGAATGGGGCCTGGACCGCTAGGGTCAGAGGTAGAAGCAGAAACCCTTAAGGAGACTATCTGCTTCACTGGCAGGGGTGTCTGGTGGATTTGGGGGCTGGGACATAACCATGAGGTGGAGGAGGTTACTGGTGAGGTAAAGTGTCTGGGATCTCTTGGAGATGGCCACAGGCGGTGGGGTTAGAGGAACTCAAACACAGATGTTCGATTCCAGGTCTGTCCATTGAACTGGGCAATTGGATCTGGTGGCTAGGATGTAGATTGACAATCTGTAATTCTACTACCAGTTCCACTGTAAGGAGTGGCCTGTACACTCCAGTGAGTTCCTCTTGCATTTGGTATCTGTGAGCAATCGGTGACTCAGAGTAGGTAAGTGACAGATGCACATCTGTGGCATCTACTGGGGAGGAGTAGTCTGCTTGAGAGGGGGAATTAGCGGCAGATACCCTCCTGCAGATCAGTGGATGAACCACGGGGACCGGATCATGGCATTCAGAGTTACAGCTCAAGATCCGCAGTCATCTTATTTGAATCACCGGTATGAGCGGCCTTATGTGTGCTAGGGAGTTTCTTGCTTTGGGGACTGGTGTCAATCAATGAGTGGTTGGGTGTGGGATTTCTGGAGTTGGGATATGGGTGTAGGGACTCATAGGCAGATGTTCTGCTACAGATCTGTGAACGGAACTCAGGCACTCAGTGACTCGCTCTCCAGGCTCAGAGGTGGAGTTGTATATCTCTATTCCTCCTACCTGCTTCACTGCCATGAGAGCTATATGGTTTTACAGGGAGTTCCAGGCCATTGTTGGGGCTGGGGCTGGGGCTGGGGCTAAGCTGGGGCTGGGGCATGGGCTGGGGCTGGGGCTGGGGCTGGGGCGGGGGCGAGGGCAAGGGCGGGGACAAATCAGTGTGTGCAAGGAGGGAGGGGATGGGAGATGTCGATGAGGTCTACTGGAGATGGGTGCACCCATGGTCCCATAGAGCGAGGCCTTAGGCTTGAAGCCTGCCGCGGATCGGTAAATGAAACTCGGCTCGACTGACAAGGATGAGAGACACAAGGCAACATTTGTGTTCATGCTACAGCGTCACTGGCAGCAGTGACCTGTGTGTTCCACTGACTATCTTAGGATAGAGACAGGGAACGAGATCTTGAAGATCAGAGTTAGAGGTTTACATGTTTATATTTCCATCCTTTCTACCTCCTTCACTCTTGACGTGGGCTATGGGTTCCCAGGCAGTTAGCACCTGGTGATTTATGAGCTGGGACGAATCAGTTAGTTGGAGGAGGTAGTTGAGGGGTAAAGATATCTGGCATCTCTTTGAGTTGGCAGCGCAAAGTCGGTCATACGACGACTCAGCAGCTCATGCTTTACTGCAGATTATGGATGGAACGAGAGGACTTGATCTCAAGGATCGGACAGAGTTGAAAATGTGGGCAGGTTATCTGCATCAGTGGCAGGGGTTGTACTGCACAACTGTGGATGAGAATGGGGCCTGCACCGCTAGGGTCAGAGGTAGAAGCAGAAACCCTTAAGGAGACTATCTGCTTCACTGGCAGGGGTGTCTGGTGGATTTGGGGGCTGGGACATAACCATGAGGTGGAGGAGGTTACTGGTGAGGTAAAGTGTCTGGGATCTCTTGGAGATGGCCACAGGCGGTGGGGTTAGAGGAACTCAAACACAGATGTTCGATTCCAGGTCTGTCCATTGAACTGGGCAATTGGATCTGGTGGCTAGGATGTAGATTGACAATCTCTAATTCTACTACCAGTTCCACTGTAAGGAGTGGCCTGTACACTCCAGTGAGTTCCTCTTGCATTTGGTATCTGTGAGCAATCGGTGACTCAGAGTAGGTAAGTGACAGATGCACATCTGTGGCATCTACTGGGGAGGAGTAGTCTGCTTGAGAGGGGGAATTAGCGGCAGATACCCTCCTGCAGATCAGTGGATGAACCACGGGGACCGGATCATGGCATTCAGAGTTACAGCTCAAGATCCGCAGTCATCTTATTTGAATCACCGGTATGAGCGGCCTTATGTGTGCTAGGGAGTTTCTTGCTTTGGGGACTGGTGTCAATCAATGAGTGGTTGGGTGTGGGATTTCTGGAGTTGGGATATGGGTGTAGGGACTCATAGGCAGATGTTCTGCTACAGATCTGTGAACGCAACTCAGGCACTCAGTGACTCGCTCTCCAGGCTCAGAGGTGGAGTTGTATATCTCTATTCCTCCTACCTGCTTCACTGCCATGAGAGCTATATGGTTTTACAGGGAGTTCCAGGCCATTGTTGGGGCTGGGGCTGGGGCTGGGGCTAAGCTGGGGCTGGGGCATGGGCTGGGGCTGGGGCTGGGGCGGGGGCGGGGGCGAGGGCAAGGGCGGGGACAAATCAATGTGTGCAAGGAGGGAGGTGATGGGAGATGTCGATGAGGTCTACTGGAGATGGGTGCACCCATGGTCCCATAGAGCGAGGCCTTAGGCTTGAAGCCTGCCGCGGATCGGTAAATGAAACTCGGCTCGACTGACAAGGATGAGAGACACAAGGCAACATCTGTGTTCATGCTACAGCGTCACTGGCAGCAGTGACCTGTGTGTTCCACTGACTATCTTAGGATAGAGACAGGGAACGAGATCTTGAAGATCAGAGTTAGAGGTTTACATGTTTATATTTCCATCCTTTCTACCTCCTTCACTCTTGACGTGGGCTATGGGTTCCCAGGCAGTTAGCACCTGGTGATTTATGAGCTGGGACGAATCAGTTAGTTGGAGGAGGTAGTTGAGGGGTAAAGATATCTGGCATCTCTTTGAGATGGCAGCGCAAAGTCGGTCATACGACGACTCAGCAGCTCATGCTTTACTGCAGATTATGGATGGAACGAGAGGACTTGATCTCAAGGATCGGACAGAGTTGAAAATGTGGGCAGGTTATCTGCATCAGTGGCAGGGGTTGTACTGCACAACTGTGGATGAGAATGGGGCCTGCACCGCTAGGGTCAGAGGTAGAAGCAGAAACCCTTAAGGAGACTATCTGCTTCACTGGCAGGGGTGTCTGGTGGATTTGGGGGCTGGGACATAACCATGAGGTGGAGGAGGTTACTGGTGAGGTAAAGTGTCTGGGATCTCTTGGAGATGGCCACAGGCGGTGGGGTTAGAGGAACTCAAACACAGATGTTCGATTCCAGGTCTGTCCATTGAACTGGGCAATTGGATCTGGTGGCTAGGATGTAGATTGACAATCTGTAATTCTACTACCAGTTCCACTGTAAGGAGTGGCCTGTACACTCCAGTGAGTTCCTCTTGCATTTGGTATCTGTGAGCAATCGGTGACTCAGAGTAGGTAAGTGACAGATGCACATCTGTGGCATCTACTGGGGAGGAGTAGTCTGCTTGAGAGGGGGAATTAGCGGCAGATACCCTCCTGCAGATCAGTGGATGAACCACGGGGACCGGATCATGGCATTCAGAGTTACAGCTCAAGATCCGCAGTCATCTTATTTGAATCACCGGTATGAGCGGCCTTATGTGTGCTAGGGAGTTTCTTGCTTTGGGTCAATCAATGGGTGGTTGGGTGTGTGATTTCTGGAGTTGGGATATGGGTGTAGGGACTCATAGGCCGATGTTCTGCTACAGATCTGTGAACGGAACTCAGGCACTCAGTGACTCGCTCTCCAGGCTCAGAGGTGGAGTTGTATATCTCTATTCCTCCTACCTGCTTCACTGCCATGAGAGCTATATGGTTTTACAGGGAGTTCCAGGCCATTGTTGGGGCTGGGGCTGGGGCTGGGGCTAAGCTGGGGCTGGGGCATGGGCTGGGGCATGGGCTGGGGCTGGGGCTGGGGCGGGGGCGAGGGCAAGGGCGGGGACAAATCAATGTGTGCAAGGAGGGAGGTGATGGGAGATGTCGATGAGGACTACTGGAGATGAGTGCACCCATGGTCCCATAGAGCGAGGCCTTAGGCTTGAAGCCTGCCGCGGATCGGTAAATGAAACTCGGCTCGACTGACAAGGATGAGAGACACAAGGCAACATCTGTGTTCATGCTACAGCGTCACTGGCAGCAGTGACCTGTGTGTTCCACTGACTATCTTAGGATAGAGACAGGGAACGAGATCTTGAAGATCAGAGTTAGAGGTTTACATGTTTATATATCCGTCCTTTCTACCTCCTTCACTCTTGACGTGGGCTATGGGTTCCCAGGCAGTTAGCACCTGGTGATTTATGAGCTGGGACGAATCAGTTAGTTGGAGGAGGTAGTTGAGGGGTAAAGATATCTGGCATCTCTTTGAGATGGCAGCGCAAAGTCGGTCATACGACGACTCAGCAGCTCATGCTTTACTGCAGATTATGGATGGAACGAGAGGACTTGATCTCAAGGATCGGACAGAGTTGAAAATGTGGGCAGGTTATCTGCATCAGTGGCAGGGGTTGTACTGCACAACTGTGGATGAGAATGGGGCCTGCACCGCTAGGGTCAGAGGTAGAAGCAGAAACCCTTAAGGAGACTATCTGCTTCACTGGCAGGGGTGTCTGGTGGATTTGGGGGCTGGGACATAACCATGAGGTGGAGGAGGTTACTGGTGAGGTAAAGTGTCTGGGATCTCTTGGAGATGGCCACAGGCGGTGGGGTTAGAGGAACTCAAACACAGATGTTCGATTCCAGGTCTGTCCATTGAACTGGGCAATTGGATCTGGTGGCTAGGATGTAGATTGACAATCTGTAATTCTACTACCAGTTCCACTGTAAGGAGTGGCCTGTACACTCCAGTGAGTTCCTCTTGCATTTGGTATCTGTGAGCAATCGGTGACTCAGAGTAGGTAAGTGACAGATGCACATCTGTGGCATCTACTGGGGAGGAGTAGTCTGCTTGAGAGGGGGAATTAGCGGCAGATACCCTCCTGCAGATCAGTGGATGAAACACGGGGACCGGATCATGGCATTCAGAGTTACAGCTCAAGATCCGCAGTCATCTTATTTGAATCACCGGTATGAGCGGCCTTATGTGTGCTAGGGAGTTTCTTGCTTTGGGTCAATCAATGGGTGGTTGGGTGTGTGATTTCTGGAGTTGGGATATGGGTGTAGGGACTCATAGGCCGATGTTCTGCTACAGATCTGTGAACGGAACTCAGGCACTCAGTGACTCGCTCTCCAGGCTCAGAGGTGGAGTTGTATATCTCTATTCCTCCTACCTGCTTCACTGCCATGAGAGCTATATGGTTTTACAGGGAGTTCCAGGCCATTGTTGGGGCTGGGGCTGGGGCTGGGGCTAAGCTGGGGCTGGGGCATGGGCTGGGGCATGGGCTGGGGCTGGGGCTGGGGCGGGGGCGAGGGCAAGGGCGGGGACAAATCAATGTGTGCAAGGAGGGAGGTGATGGGAGATGTCGATGAGGACTACTGGAGATGGGTGCACCCATGGTCCCATAGAGCGAGGCCTTAGGCTTGAAGCCTGCCGCGGATCGGTAAATGAAACTCGGCTCGACTGACAAGGATGAGAGACACAAGGCAACATCTGTGTTCATGCTACAGCGTCACTGGCAGCAGTGACCTGTGTGTTCCACTGACTATCTTAGGATAGAGACAGGGAACGAGATCTTGAAGATCAGAGTTAGAGGTTTACATGTTTATATTTCCATCCTTTCTACCTCCTTCACTCTTGACGTGGGCTATGGGTTCCCAGGCAGTTAGCACCTGGTGATTTATGAGCTGGGACGAATCAGTTAGTTGGAGGAGGTAGTTGAGGGGTAAAGATATCTGGCATCTCTTTGAGATGGCAGCGCAAAGTCGGTCATACGACGACTCAGCAGCTCATGCTTTACTGCAGATTATGGATGGAACGAGAGGACTTGATCTCAAGGATCGGACAGAGTTGAAAATGTGGGCAGGTTATCTGCATCAGTGGCAGGGGTTGTACTGCACAACTGTGGATGAGAATGGGGCCTGCACCGCTAGGGTCAGAGGTAGAAGCAGAAACCCTTAAGGAGACTATCTGCTTCACTGGCAGGGGTGTCTGGTGGATTTGGGGGCTGGGACATAACCATGAGGTGGAGGAGGTTACTGGTGAGGTAAAGTGTCTGGGATCTCTTGGAGATGGCCACAGGCGGTGGGGTTAGAGGAACTCAAACACAGATGTTCGATTCCAGGTCTGTCCATTGAACTGGGCAATTGGATCTGGTGGCTAGGATGTAGATTGACAATCTGTAATTCTACTACCAGTTCCACTGTAAGGAGTGGCCTGTACACTCCAGTGAGTTCCTCTTGCATTTGGTATCTGTGAGCAATCGGTGACTCAGAGTAGGTAAGTGACAGATGCACATCTGTGGCATCTACTGGGGAGGAGTAGTCTGCTTGAGAGGGGGAATTAGCGGCAGATACCCTCCTGCAGATCAGTGGATGAACCACGGGGACCGGATCATGGCATTCAGAGTTACAGCTCAAGATCCGCAGTCATCTTATTTGAATCACCGGTATGAGCGGCCTTATGTGTGCTAGGGAGTTTCTTGCTTTGGGGACTGGTGTCAATCAATGAGTGGTTGGGTGTGGGATTTCTGGAGTTGGGATATGGGTGTAGGGACTCATAGGCAGATGTTCTGCTACAGATCTGTGAACGGAACTCAGGCACTCAGTGACTCGCTCTCCAGGCTCAGAGGTGGAGTTGTATATCTCTATTCCTCCTACCTGCTTCACTGCCATGAGAGCTATATGGTTTTACAGGGAGTTCCAGGCCATTGTTGGGGCTGGGGCTGGGGCTGGGGCATGGGCTGGGGCTGGGGCATGGGCTGGGGCTGGGGCTGGGGCTGGGGTGGGGGCGGGGGCGGGTCGAGGGCAAGGGCGGGGACAAATCAATGTGTGCAAGGAGGGAGGTGATGGGAGATGTCGATGAGGTCTACTGGAGATGGGTGCACCCATGGTCCCATAGAGCGAGGCCTTAGGCTTGAAGCCTGCCGCGGATCGGTAAATGAAACTCGGCTCGACTGACAAGGATGAGAGACACAAGGCAACATCTGTGTTCATGCTACAGCGTCACTGGCAGCAGTGACCTGTGTGTTCCACTGACTATCTTAGGATAGAGACAGGGAACGAGATCTTGAAGATCAGAGTTAGAGGTTTACATGTTTATATTTCCATCCTTTCTACCTCCTTCACTCTTGACGTGGGCTATGGGTTCCCAGGCAGTTAGCACCTGGTGATTTATGAGCTGGGACGAATCAGTTAGTTGGAGGATGTAGTTGAGGGGTAAAGATATCTGGCATCTCTTTGAGATGGCAGCGCAAAGTCGGTCATACGACGACTCAGCAGCTCATGCTTTACTGCAGATTATGGATGGAACGAGAGGACTTGATCTCAAGGATCGGACAGAGTTGAAAATGTGGGCAGGTTATCTGCATCAGTGGCAGGGGTTGTACTGCACAACTGTGGATGAGAATGGGGCCTGGACCGCTAGGGTCAGAGGTAGAAGCAGAAACCCTTAAGGAGACTATCTGCTTCACTGGCAGGGGTGTCTGGTGGATTTGGGGGCTGGGACATAACCATGAGGTGGAGGAGGTTACTGGTGAGGTAAAGTGTCTGGGATCTCTTGGAGATGGCCACAGGCGGTGGGGTTAGAGGAACTCAAACACAGATGTTCGATTCCAGGTCTGTCCATTGAACTGGGCAATTGGATCTGGTGGCTAGGATGTAGATTGACAATCTGTAATTCTACTACCAGTTCCACTGTAAGGAGTGGCCTGTACACTCCAGTGAGTTCCTCTTGCATTTGGTATCTGTGAGCAATCGGTGACTCAGAGTAGGTAAGTGACAGATGCACATCTGTGGCATCTACTGGGGAGGAGTAGTCTGCTTGAGAGGGGGAATTAGCGGCAGATACCCTCCTGCAGATCAGTGGATGAACCACGGGGACCGGATCATGGCATTCAGAGTTACAGCTCAAGATCCGCAGTCATCTTATTTGAATCACCGGTATGAGCGGCCTTATGTGTGCTAGGGAGTTTCTTGCTTTGGGGACTGGTGTCAATCAATGAGTGGTTGGGTGTGGGATTTCTGGAGTTGGGATATGGGTGTAGGGACTCATAGGCAGATGTTCTGCTACAGATCTGTGAACGGAAATCAGGCACTCAGTGACTCGCTCTCCAGGCTCAGAGGTGGAGTTGTATATCTCTATTCCTCCTACCTGCTTCACTGCCATGAGAGCTATATGGTTTTACAGGGAGTTCCAGGCCATTGTTGGGGCTGGGGCTGGGGCTAAGCTGGGGCTGGGGCATGGGCTGGGGCTGGGGCTGGGGCGGGGGCGAGGGCAAGGGCGGGGACAAATCAATGTGTGCAAGGAGGGAGGTGATGGGAGATGTCGATGAGGTCTACTGGAGATGGGTGCACCCATGGTCCCATAGAGCGAAGCCTTAGGCTTGAAGCCTGCCGCGGATCGGTAAATGAAACTCGGCTCGACTGACAAGGATGAGAGACACAAGCAACATCTGTGTTCATGCTACAGCGTCACTGGCAGCAGTGACCTGTGTGTTCCACTGACTATCTTAGGATAGAGACAGGGAACGAGATCTTGAAGATCAGAGTTAGAGGTTTACATGTTTATATTTCCATCCTTTCTACCTCCTTCACTCTTGACGTGGGCTATGGGTTCCCAGGCAGTTAGCACCTGGTGATTTATGAGCTGGGACGAATCAGTTAGTTGGAGGAGGTAGTTGAGGGGTAAAGATATCTGGCATCTCTTTGAGATGGCAGCGCAAAGTCGGTCATACGACGACTCAGCAGCTCATGCTTTACTGCAGATTATGGATGGAACGAGAGGACTTGATCTCAAGGATCGGACAGAGTTGAAAATGTGGGCAGGTTATCTGCATCAGTGGCAGGGGTTGTACTGCACAACTGTGGATGAGAATGGGGCCTGGACCGCTAGGGTCAGAGGTAGAAGCAGAAACCCTTAAGGAGACTATCTGCTTCACTGGCAGGGGTGTCTGGTGGATTTGGGGGCTGGGACATAACCATGAGGTGGAGGAGGTTACTGGTGAGGTAAAGTGTCTGGGATCTCTTGGAGATGGCCACAGGCGGTAGGGTTAGAGGAACTCAAACACAGATGTTCGATTCCAGGTCTGTCCATTGAACTGGGCAATTGGATCTGGTGGCTAGGATGTAGATTGACAATCTGTAATTCTACTACCAGTTCCACTGTAAGGAGTGGCCTGTACACTCCAGTGAGTTCCTCTTGCATTTGGTATCTGTGAGTAATCGGTGACTCAGAGTAGGTAAGTGACAGATGCACATCTGTGGCATCTACTGGGGAGGAGTAGTCTGCTTGAGAGGGGGAATTAGCGGCAGATACCCTCCTGCAGATCAGTGGATGAACCACGGGGACCGGATCATGGCATTCAGAGTTACAGCTCAAGATCCGCAGTCATCTTATTTGAATCACCGGTATGAGCGGCCTTATGTGTGCTAGGGAGTTTCTTGCTTTGGGGACTGGTGTCAATCAATGAGTGGTTGGGTGTGGGATTTCTGGAGTTGGGATATGGGTGTAGGGACTCATAGGCAGATGTTCTGCTACAGATCTGTGAACGGAACTCAGGCACTCAGTGACTCGCTCTCCAGGCTCAGAGGTGGAGTTGTATATCTCTATTCCTCCTACCTGCTTCACTGCCATGAGAGCTATATGGTTTTACAGGGAGTTCCAGGCCATTGTTGGGGCTGGGGCTGGGGCTGGGGCATGGGCTGGGGCTGGGGCATGGGCTGGGGCTGGGGCTGGGGCTGGGGTGGGGGCGGGGGCGGGTCGAGGGCAAGGGCGGGGACAAATCAATGTGTGCAAGGAGGGAGGTGATGGGAGATGTCGATGAGGTCTACTGGAGATGGGTGCACCCATGGTCCCATAGAGCGAGGCCTTAGGCTTGAAGCCTGCCGCGGATCGGTAAATGAAACTCGGCTCGACTGACAAGGATGAGAGACACAAGGCAACATCTGTGTTCATGCTACAGCGTCACTGGCAGCAGTGACCTGTGTGTTCCACTGACTATCTTAGGATAGAGACAGGGAACGAGATCTTGAAGATCAGAGTTAGAGGTTTACATGTTTATATTTCCATCCTTTCTACCTCCTTCACTCTTGACGTGGGCTATGGGTTCCCAGGCAGTTAGCACCTGGTGATTTATGAGCTGGGACGAATCAGTTAGTTGGAGGATGTAGTTGAGGGGTAAAGATATCTGGCATCTCTTTGAGATGGCAGCGCAAAGTCGGTCATACGACGACTCAGCAGCTCATGCTTTACTGCAGATTATGGATGGAACGAGAGGACTTGATCTCAAGGATCGGACAGAGTTGAAAATGTGGGCAGGTTATCTGCATCAGTGGCAGGGGTTGTACTGCACAACTGTGGATGAGAATGGGGCCTGGACCGCTAGGGTCAGAGGTAGAAGCAGAAACCCTTAAGGAGACTATCTGCTTCACTGGCAGGGGTGTCTGGTGGATTTGGGGGCTGGGACATAACCATGAGGTGGAGGAGGTTACTGGTGAGGTAAAGTGTCTGGGATCTCTTGGAGATGGCCACAGGCGGTGGGGTTAGAGGAACTCAAACACAGATGTTCGATTCCAGGTCTGTCCATTGAACTGGGCAATTGGATCTGGTGGCTAGGATGTAGATTGACAATCTGTAATTCTACTACCAGTTCCACTGTAAGGAGTGGCCTGTACACTCCAGTGAGTTCCTCTTGCATTTGGTATCTGTGAGCAATCGGTGACTCAGAGTAGGTAAGTGACAGATGCACATCTGTGGCATCTACTGGGGAGGAGTAGTCTGCTTGAGAGGGGGAATTAGCGGCAGATACCCTCCTGCAGATCAGTGGATGAACCACGGGGACCGGATCATGGCATTCAGAGTTACAGCTCAAGATCCGCAGTCATCTTATTTGAATCACCGGTATGAGCGGCCTTATGTGTGCTAGGGAGTTTCTTGCTTTGGGGACTGGTGTCAATCAATGAGTGTTTGGGTGTGGGATTTCTGGAGTTGGGATATGGGTGTAGGGACTCATAGGCAGATGTTCTGCTACAGATCTGTGAACGGAAATCAGGCACTCAGTGACTCGCTCTCCAGGCTCAGAGGTGGAGTTGTATATCTCTATTCCTCCTACCTGCTTCACTGCCATGAGAGCTATATGGTTTTACAGGGAGTTCCAGGCCATTGTTGGGGCTGGGGCTGGGGCTAAGCTGGGGCTGGGGCATGGGCTGGGGCTGGGGCTGGGGCGGGGGCGAGGGCAAGGGCGGGGACAAATCAATGTGTGCAAGGAGGGAGGTGATGGGAGATGTCGATGAGGTCTACTGGAGATGGGTGCACCCATGGTCCCATAGAGCGAAGCCTTAGGCTTGAAGCCTGCCGCGGATCGGTAAATGAAACTCGGCTCGACTGACAAGGATGAGAGACACAAGCAACATCTGTGTTCATGCTACAGCGTCACTGGCAGCAGTGACCTGTGTGTTCCACTGACTATCTTAGGATAGAGACAGGGAACGAGATCTTGAAGATCAGAGTTAGAGGTTTACATGTTTATATTTCCATCCTTTCTACCTCCTTCACTCTTGACGTGGGCTATGGGTTCCCAGGCAGTTAGCACCTGGTGATTTATGAGCTGGGACGAATCAGTTAGTTGGAGGAGGTAGTTGAGGGGTAAAGATATCTGGCATCTCTTTGAGATGGCAGCGCAAAGTCGGTCATACGACGACTCAGCAGCTCATGCTTTACTGCAGATTATGGATGGAACGAGAGGACTTGATCTCAAGGATCGGACAGAGTTGAAAATGTGGGCAGGTTATCTGCATCAGTGGCAGGGGTTGTACTGCACAACTGTGGATGAGAATGGGGCCTGGACCGCTAGGGTCAGAGGTAGAAGCAGAAACCCTTAAGGAGACTATCTGCTTCACTGGCAGGGGTGTCTGGTGGATTTGGGGGCTGGGACATAACCATGAGGTGGAGGAGGTTACTGGTGAGGTAAAGTGTCTGGGATCTCTTGGAGATGGCCACAGGCGGTAGGGTTAGAGGAACTCAAACACAGATGTTCGATTCCAGGTCTGTCCATTGAACTGGGCAATTGGATCTGGTGGCTAGGATGTAGATTGACAATCTGTAATTCTACTACCAGTTCCACTGTAAGGAGTGGCCTGTACACTCCAGTGAGTTCCTCTTGCATTTGGTATCTGTGAGTAATCGGTGACTCAGAGTAGGTAAGTGACAGATGCACATCTGTGGCATCTACTGGGGAGGAGTAGTCTGCTTGAGAGGGGGAATTAGCGGCAGATACCCTCCTGCAGATCAGTGGATGAACCACGGGGACCGGATCATGGCATTCAGAGTTACAGCTCAAGATCCGCAGTCATCTTATTTGAATCACCGGTATGAGCGGCCTTATGTGTGCTAGGGAGTTTCTTGCTTTGGGGACTGGTGTCAATCAATGAGTGGTTGGGTGTGGGATTTCTGGAGTTGGGATATGGGTGTAGGGACTCATAGGCAGATGTTCTGCTACAGATCTGTGAACGGAACTCAGGCACTCAGTGACTCGCTCTCCAGGCTCAGAGGTGGAGTTGTATATCTCTATTCCTCCTACCTGCTTCACTGCCATGAGAGCTATATGGTTTTACAGGGAGTTCCAGGCCATTGTTGGGGCTGGGGCTGGGGCTGGGCCTAAGCTGGGGCTGGGGCATGGGCTGGGGCTGGGGCAGGGGCGGGGGCGAGGGCAAGGGCGGGGACAAATCAATGTGTGCAAGGAGGGAGGTGATTGGAGATATCGATGAGGTCTACTCTAGATGGGTGCACCCATGGTCCCATAGAGCGAGGCCTTAGGCTTGAAGCCTGCCGCGGATCGGTAAATGAAACTCGGCTCGACTGACAAGGATGAGAGACACAAGCAACATCTGTGTTCATGCTACAGCGTCACTGGCAGCAGTGACCTGTGTGTTCCACTGACTATCTTAGGATAGAGACAGGGAACGAGATCTTGAAGATCAGAGTTAGAGGTTTACATGTTTATATTTCCATCCTTTCTACCTCCTTCACTCTTGACGTGGGCTATGGGTTCCCAGGCAGTTAGCACCTGGTGATTTATGAGCTGGGACGAATCAGTTAGTTGGAGGAGGTAGTTGAGGGGTAAAGATATCTGGCATCTCTTTGAGATGGCAGCGCAAAGTCGGTCATACGACGACTCAGCAGCTCATGCTTTACTGCAGATTATGGATGGAACGAGAGGACTTGATCTCAAGGATCGGACAGAGTTGAAAATGTGGGCAGGTTATCTGCATCAGTGGCAGGGGTTGTACTGCACAACTGTGGATGAGAATGGGGCCTGGACCGCTAGGGTCAGAGGTAGAAGCAGAAACCCTTAAGGAGACTATCTGCTTCACTGGCAGGGGTGTCTGGTGGATTTGGGGGCTGGGACATAACCATGAGGTGGAGGAGGTTACTGGTGAGGTAAAGTGTCTGGGATCTCTTGGAGATGGCCACAGGCGGTGGGGTTAGAGGAACTCAAACACAGATGTTCGATTCCAGGTCTGTCCATTGAACTGGGCAATTGGATCTGGTGGCTAGGATGTAGTTTGACAATCTCTAATTCTACTACCAGTTCCACTGTAAGGAGTGGCCTGTACACTCCAGTGAGTTCCTCTTGCATTTGGTATCTGTGAGCAATCGGTGACTCAGAGTAGGTAAGTGACAGATGCACATCTGTGGCATCTACTGGGGAGGAGTAGTCTGCTTGAGAAGGGGAATTAGCGGCAGATACCCTCCTGCAGATCAGTGGATGAACCACGGGGACCGGATCATGGCATTCAGAGTTACAGCTCAAGATCCGCAGTCATCTTATTTGAATCACCGGTATGAGCGGCCTTATGTGTGCTAGGGAGTTTCTTGCTTTGGGGACTGGTGTCAATCAATGAGTGGTTGGGTGTGGGATTTCTGGAGTTGGGATGTGGGTGTAGGGACTCATAGGCAGATGTTCTGCTACAGATCTGTGAACGGAACTCAGGCACTCAGTGACTCGCTCTCCAGGCTCAGAGGTGGAGTTGTATATCTCTATTCCTCCTACCTGCTTCACTGCCATGAGAGCTATATGGTTTTACAGGGAGTTCCAGGCCATTGTTGGGGCTGGGGCTGGGGCTGGGCCTAAGCTGGGGCTGGGGCATGGGCTGGGGCTGGGGCAGGGGCGGGGGCGAGGGCAAGGGCGGGGACAAATCAATGTGTGCAAGGAGGGAGGTGTTTGGAGATATCGATGAGGTCTACTCTAGATGGGTGCACCCATGGTCCCATAGAGCGAGGCCTTAGGCTTGAAGCCTGCCGCGGATCGGTAAATGAAACTCGGCTCGACTGACAAGGATGAGAGACACAAGCAACATCTGTGTTCATGCTACAGCGTCACTGGCAGCAGTGACCTGTGTGTTCCACTGACTATCTTAGGATAGAGACAGGGAACGAGATCTTGAAGATCAGAGTTAGAGGTTTACATGTTTATATTTCCATTCTTTCTACCTCCTTCACTCTTGACGTGGGCTATGGGTTCCCAGGCAGTTAGCACCTGGTGATTTATGAGCTGGGACGAATCAGTTAGTTGGAGGAGGTATTTGAGGGGTAAAGATATCTGGCATCTCTTTGAGATGGCAGCGCAAAGTCGGTCATACGACGACTCAGCAGCTCATGCTTTACTGCAGATTATGGATGGAACGAGAGGACTTGATCTCAAGGATCGGACAGAGTTGAAAATGTGGGCAGGTTATCTGCATCAGTGGCAGGGGTTGTACTGCACAACTGTGGATGAGAATGGGGCCTGGACCGCTAGGGTCAGAGGTAGAAGCAGAAACCCTTAAGGAGACTATCTGCTTCACTGGCAGGGGTGTCTGGTGGATTTGGGGGCTGGGACATAACCATGAGGTGGAGGAGGTTACTGGTGAGGTAAAGTGTCTGGGATCTCTTGGAGATGGCCACAGGCGGTGGGGTTAGAGGAACTCAAACACAGATGTTCGATTCCAGGTCTGTCCATTGAACTGGGCAATTGGATCTGGTGGCTAGGATGTAGATTGACAATCTCTAATTCTACTACCAGTTCCACTGTAAGGAGTGGCCTGTACACTCCAGTGAGTTCCTCTTGCATTTGGTATCTGTGAGCAATCGGTGACTCAGAGTAGGTAAGTGACAGATGCACATCTGTGGCATCTACTGGGGAGGAGTAGTCTGCTTGAGAAGGGGAATTAGCGGCAGATACCCTCCTGCAGATCAGTGGATGAACCACGGGGACCGGATCATGGCATTCAGAGTTACAGCTCAAGATCCGCAGTCATCTTATTTGAATCACCGGTATGAGCGGCCTTATGTGTGCTAGGGAGTTTCTTGCTTTGGGGACTGGTGTCAATCAATGAGTGGTTGGGTGTGGGATTTCTGGAGTTGGGATGTGGGTGTAGGGACTCATAGGCAGATGTTCTGCTACAGATCTGTGAACGGAACTCAGGCACTCAGTGACTCGCTCTCCAGGCTCAGAGGTGGAGTTGTATATCTCTATTCCTCCTAAATGCTTCACTGCCAAGAGAGCTATATGGTTTTACAGGGAGTTCCAGGCCATTGTTGGGGCTGGGGCTGGGGCTAAGCTGGGGCTGGGGCATGGGCTGGGGCTGGGGCTGGGGCTGGGGCGGGGACGAGGGCAAGGGCGGGGACAAATCAATGTGTGCAAGGAGGGAGGGGATGGGAGATGTCGATGAGGTCTACTGGAGATGGGTGCACCCATGGTCCCATAGAGCGAAGCCTTAGGCTTGAAGCCTGCCGCGGATCGGTAAATGAAACTCGGCTCGACTGACAAGGATGAGAGACACAAGGCAACATCTGTGTTCATGCTACAGCGTCACTGGCAGCAGTGACCTGTGTGTTCCACTGACTATCTTAGGATAGAGACAGGGAACGAGATCTTGAAGATCAGAGTTAGAGGTTTACATGTTTATATTTCCATCCTTTCTACCTCCTTCACTCTTGACGTGGGCTATGGGTTCCCAGGCATTTAGCACCAGGTGATTTATGAGCTGGGACAAATCAGTTAGTTGGAGGAGGTAGTTGAGGGGTAAAGATATCTGGCATCTCTTTGAGATGGCAGCGCAAAGTCGGTCATACGACGACTCAGCAGCTCATGCTTTACTGCAGATTATGGATGGAACGAGAGGACTTGATCTCAAGGATCGGACAGAGTTGAAAATGTGGGCAGGTTATCTGCATCAGTGGCAGGGGTTGTACTGCACAACTGTGGATGAGAATGGGGCCTGGACCGCTAGGGTCAGAGGTAGAAGCAGAAACCCTTAAGGAGACTATCTGCTTCACTGGCAGGGGTGTCTGGTGGATTTGGGGGCTGGGACATAACCATGAGGTGGAGGAGGTTACTGGTGAGGTAAAGTGTCTGGGATCTCTTGGAGATGGCCACAGGCGGTGGGGTTAGAGGAACTCAAACACAGATGTTCGATTCCAGGTCTGTCCATTGAACTGGGCAATTGGATCTGGTGGCTAGGATGTAGTTTGACAATCTGTAATTCTACTACAAGTTCCACTGTAAGGAGTGGCCTGTACACTCCAGTGAGTTCCTCTTGCATTTGGTATCTGTGAGCAATCGGTGACTCAGAGTAGGTAAGTGACAGATGCACATCTGTGGCATCTACTGGGGAGGAGTAGTCTGCTTGAGAGGGGGAATTAGCGGCAGATACCCTCCTGCAGATCAGTGGATGAACCACGGGGACCGGATCATGGCATTCAGAGTTACAGCTCAAGATCCACAGTCATCTTATTTGAATCACCGGTATGAGCGGCCTTATGTGTGCTAGGGAGTTTCTTGCTTTGGGGACTGGTGTCAATCAATGAGTGGTTGGGTGTGGGATTTCTGGAGTTGGGATATGGGTGTAGGGACTCATAGGCAGATGTTCTGCTACAGATCTGTGAACGGAAATCAGGCACTCAGTGACTCGCTCTCCAGGCTCAGAGGTGGAGTTGTATATCTCTATTCCTCCTACCTGCTTCACTGCCATGAGAGCTATATGGTTTTACAGGGAGTTCCAGGCCATTGTTGGGGCTGGGGCTGGGGCTAAGCTGGGGCTGGGGCATGGGCTGGGGCTGGGGCTGGGGCGGGGGCGAGGGCAAGGGCGGGGACAAATCAATGTGTGCAAGGAGGGAGGGGATGGGAGATGTCGATGAGGTCTACTGGAGATGGGTGCACCCATGGTCCCATAGAGCGAAGCCTTAGGCTTGAAGCCTGCCGAGGATCGGTAAATGAAACTCGGCTCGACTGACAAGGATGAGAGACACAAGCAACATCTGTGTTCATGCTACAGCGTCACTGGCAGCAGTGACCTGTGTGTTCCACTGACTATCTTAGGATAGAGACAGGGAACGAGATCTTGAAGATCAGAGTTAGAGGTTTACATGTTTATATTTCCATCCTTTCTACCTCCTTCACTCTTGACGTGGGCTATGGGTTCCCAGGCAGTTAGCACCTGGTGATTTATGAGCTGGGACGAATCAGTTAGTTGGAGGAGGTAGTTGAGGGGTAAAGATATCTGGCATCTCTTTGAGATGGCAGCGCAAAGTCGGTCATACGACGACTCAGCAGCTCATGCTTTACTGCAGATTATGGATGGAACGAGAGGACTTGATCTCAAGGATCGGACAGAGTTGAAAATGTGGGCAGGTTATCTGCATCAGTGGCAGGGGTTGTACTGCACAACTGTGGATGAGAATGGGGCCTGCACCGCTAGGGTCAGAGGTAGAAGCAGAAACCCTTAAGGAGACTATCTGCTTCACTGGCAGGGGTGTCTGGTGGATTTGGGGGCTGGGACATAACCATGAGGTGGAGGAGGTTACTGGTGAGGTAAAGTGTCTGGGATCTCTTGGAGATGGCCACAGGCGGTGGGGTTAGAGGAACTCAAACACAGATGTTCGATTCCAGGTCTGTCCATTGAACTGGGCAATTGGATCTGGTGGCTAGGATGTAGATTGACAATCTGTAATTCTACTACCAGTTCCACTGTAAGGAGTGGCCTGTACACTCCAGTGAGTTCCTCTTGCATTTGGTATCTGTGAGCAATCGGTGACTCAGAGTAGGTAAGTGACAGATGCACATCTGTGGCATCTACTGGGGAGGAGTAGTCTGCTTGAGAGGGGGAATTAGCGGCAGATACCCTCCTGCAGATCAGTGGATGAACCACGGGGACCGGATCATGGCATTCAGAGTTACAGCTCAAGATCCGCAGTCATCTTATTTGAATCACCGGTATGAGCGGCCTTATGTGTGCTAGGGAGTTTCTTGCTTTGGGGACTGGTGTCAATCAATGAGTGGTTGGGTGTGGGATTTCTGGAGTTGGGATATGGGTGTAGGGACTCATAGGCAGATGTTCTGCTACAGATCTGTGAACGGAACTCAGGCACTCAGTGACTCGCTCTCCAGGCTCAGAGGTGGAGTTGTATATCTCTATTCCTCCTACCTGCTTCACTGCCATGAGAGCTATATGGTTTTACAGGGAGTTCCAGGCCATTGTTGGGGCTGGGGCTGGGGCTAAGCTGGGGCTGGGGCATGGGCAAGGGCGGGGACAAATCAATGTGTGCAAGGAGGGAGGTGATGGGAGATGTCGATGAGGTCTACTGGAGATGGGTGCACCCATGGTCCCATAGAGCGAGGCCTTAGGCTTGAAGCCTGCCGCGGATCGGTAAATGAAACTCGGCTCGCCTGACAAGGATGAGAGACACAAGGCAACATCTGTGTTCATGCTACAGCGTCACTGGCAGCAGTGACCTGTGTGTTCCACTGACTATCTTAGGATAGAGACAGGGAACGAGATCTTGAAGATCAGAGTTAGAGGTTTACATGTTTATATTTCCATCCTTTCTACCTCCTTCACTCTTGACATGGGCTATGGGTTCCCAGGCAGTTAGCACCTGGTGATTTATGAGCTGGGACGAATCAGTTAGTTGGAGGAGGTAGTTGAGGGGTAAAGATATCTGGCATCTCTTTGAGATGGCAGCGCAAAGTCGGTCATACGACGACTCAGCAGCTCATGCTTTACTGCAGATTATGGATGGAACGAGAGGACTTGATCTCAAGGATCGGACAGAGTTGAAAATGTGGGCAGGTTATCTGCATCAGTGGCAGGGGTTGTACTGCACAACTGTGGATGAGAATGGGGCCTGGACCGCTAGGGTCAGAGGTAGAAGCAGAAACCCTTAAGGAGACTATCTGCTTCACTGGCAGGGGTGTCTGGTGGATTTGGGGGCTGGGACATAACCATGAGGTGGAGGAGGTTACTGGTGAGGTAAAGTGTCTGGGATCTCTTGGAGATGGCCACAGGCGGTGGGGTTAGAGGAACTCAAACACAGATGTTCGATTCCAGGTCTGTCCATTGAACTGGGCAATTGGATCTGGTGGCTAGGATGTAGATTGACAATCTCTAATTCTACTACCAGTTCCACTGTAAGGAGTGGCCTGTACACTCCAGTGAGTTCCTCTTGCATTTGGTATCTGTGAGCAATCGGTGACTCAGTGTAGGTAAGTGACAGATGCACATCTGTGGCATCTACTGGGGAGGAGTAGTCTGCTTGAGAGGGGGAATTAGCGGCAGATACCCTCCTGCAGATCAGTGGATGAACCACGGGGACCGGATCATGGCATTCAGAGTTACAGCTCAAGATCCGCAGTCATCTTATTTGAATCACCGGTATGAGCGGCCTTATGTGTGCTAGGGAGTTTCTTGCTTTGGGGACTGGTGTCAATCAATGAGTGGTTGGGTGTGGGATTTCTGGAGTTGGGATATGGGTGTAGGGACTCATAGGCAGATGTTCTGCTACAGATCTGTGAACGGAACTCAGGCACTCAGTGACTCGCTCTCCAGGCTCAGAGGTGGAGTTGTATATCTCTATTCCTCCTACCTGCTTCACTGCCATGAGAGCTATATGGTTTTACAGGGAGTTCCAGGCCATTGTTGGGGCTGGGGCTGGGGCTGGGGCTGGGGCATGGGCTGGGGCTGGGGCTGGGGCTGAGGCGGGGGTGGGGGCGAGGGCAAGGGCGGGGACAAATCAATGTGTGCAAGGAGGGAGGGGATGGGAGATGTCGATGAGGTCTACTGGAGATGGGTGCACCCATGGTCCCATAGAGCGAGGCCTTAGGCTTGAAGCCTGCCGCGGATCGGTAAATGAAACTCGGCTCGACTGACAAGGATGAGAGACACAAGGCAACATCTGTGTTCATGCTACAGCGTCACTGGCAGCAGTGACCTGTGTGTTCCACTGACTATCTTAGGATAGAGACAGGGAACGAGATCTTGAAGATCAGAGTTAGAGGTTTACATGTTTATATTTCCATCCTTTCTACCTCCTTCACTCTTGACGTGGGCTATGGGTTCCCAGGCAGTTAGCACCTGGTGATTTATGAGCTGGGGCGAATCAGTTAGTTGGAGGAGGTAGTTGAGGGGTAAAGATATCTGGCATCTCTTTGAGATGGCAGCGCAAAGTCGGTCATACGACGACTCAGCAGCTCATGCTTTACTGCAGATTATGGATGGAACGAGAGGACTTGATCTCAAGGATCGGACAGAGTTGAAAATGTGGGCAGGTTATCTGCATCAGTGGCAGGGGTTGTACTGCACAACTGTGGATGAGAATGGGGCCTGGACCGCTAGGGTCAGAGGTAGAAGCAGAAACCCTTAAGGAGACTATCTGCTTCACTGGCAGGGGTGTCTGGTGGATTTGGGGGCTGGGACATAACCATGAGGTGGAGGAGGTTACTGGTGAGGTAAAGTCTCTGGGATCTCTTGGAGATGGCCACAGGCGGTGGGGTTAGAGGAACTCAAACACAGATGTTCGATTCCAGGTCTGTCCATTGAACTGGGCAATTGGATCTGGTGGCTAGGATGTAGATTGACAATCTGTAATTCTACTACCAGTTCCACTGTAAGGAGTGGCCTGTACACTCCAGTGAGTTCCTCTTGCATTTGGTATCTGTGAGCAATCGGTGACTCAGAGTAGGTAAGTGACAGATGCACATCTGTGGCATCTACTGGGGAGGAGTAGTCTGCTTGAGAGGGGGAATTAGCGGCAGATACCCTCCTGCAGATCAGTGGATGAACCACGGGGACCGGATCATGGCATTCAGAGTTACAGCTCAAGATCCGCAGTCATCTTATTTGAATCACCGGTATGAGCGGCCTTATGTGTGCTAGGGAGTTTCTTGCTTTGGGGACTGGTGTCAATCAATGAGTGGTTGGGTGTGGGATTTCTGGAGTTGGGATATGGGTGTAGGGACTCATAGGCAGATGTTCTGCTACAGATCTGTGAACGGAACTCAGGCACTCAGTGACTCGCTCTCCAGGCTCAGAGGTGGAGTTGTATATCTCTATTCCTCCTACCTGCTTCACTGCCATGAGAGCTATATGGTTTTACAGGGAGTTCCAGGCCATTGTTGGGGCTGGGGCTGGGGCTGGGGCATGGGCTGGGGCTGGGGCATGGGCTGGGGCTGGGGCTGGGGCTGGGGTGGGGGCGGGGGCGGGTCGAGGGCAAGGGCGGGGACAAATCAATGTGTGCAAGGAGGGAGGTGATGGGAGATGTCGATGAGGTCTACTGGAGATGGGTGCACCCATGGTCCCATAGAGCGAGGCCTTAGGCTTGAAGCCTGCCGCGGATCGGTAAATGAAACTCGGCTCGACTGACAAGGATGAGAGACACAAGGCAACATCTGTGTTCATGCTACAGCGTCACTGGCAGCAGTGACCTGTGTGTTCCACTGACTATCTTAGGATAGAGACAGGGAACGAGATCTTGAAGATCAGAGTTAGAGGTTTACATGTTTATATTTCCATCCTTTCTACCTCCTTCACTCTTGACGTGGGCTATGGGTTCCCAGGCAGTTAGCACCTGGTGATTTATGAGCTGGGACGAATCAGTTAGTTGGAGGATGTAGTTGAGGGGTAAAGATATCTGGCATCTCTTTGAGATGGCAGCGCAAAGTCGGTCATACGACGACTCAGCAGCTCATGCTTTACTGCAGATTATGGATGGAACGAGAGGACTTGATCTCAAGGATCGGACAGAGTTGAAAATGTGGGCAGGTTATCTGCATCAGTGGCAGGGGTTGTACTGCACAACTGTGGATGAGAATGGGGCCTGGACCGCTAGGGTCAGAGGTAGAAGCAGAAACCCTTAAGGAGACTATCTGCTTCACTGGCAGGGGTGTCTGGTGGATTTGGGGGCTGGGACATAACCATGAGGTGGAGGAGGTTACTGGTGAGGTAAAGTGTCTGGGATCTCTTGGAGATGGCCACAGGCGGTGGGGTTAGAGGAACTCAAACACAGATGTTCGATTCCAGGTCTGTCCATTGAACTGGGCAATTGGATCTGGTGGCTAGGATGTAGATTGACAATCTGTAATTCTACTACCAGTTCCACTGTAAGGAGTGGCCTGTACACTCCAGTGAGTTCCTCTTGCATTTGGTATCTGTGAGCAATCGGTGACTCAGAGTAGGTAAGTGACAGATGCACATCTGTGGCATCTACTGGGGAGGAGTAGTCTGCTTGAGAGGGGGAATTAGCGGCAGATACCCTCCTGCAGATCAGTGGATGAACCACGGGGACCGGATCATGGCATTCAGAGTTACAGCTCAAGATCCGCAGTCATCTTATTTGAATCACCGGTATGAGCGGCCTTATGTGTGCTAGGGAGTTTCTTGCTTTGGGGACTGGTGTCAATCAATGAGTGGTTGGGTGTGGGATTTCTGGAGTTGGGATATGGGTGTAGGGACTCATAGGCAGATGTTCTGCTACAGATCTGTGAACGGAAATCAGGCACTCAGTGACTCGCTCTCCAGGCTCAGAGGTGGAGTTGTATATCTCTATTCCTCCTACCTGCTTCACTGCCATGAGAGCTATATGGTTTTACAGGGAGTTCCAGGCCATTGTTGGGGCTGGGGCTGGGGCTAAGCTGGGGCTGGGGCATGGGCTGGGGCTGGGGCTGGGGCGGGGGCGAGGGCAAGGGCGGGGACAAATCAATGTGTGCAAGGAGGGAGGTGATGGGAGATGTCGATGAGGTCTACTGGAGATGGGTGCACCCATGGTCCCATAGAGCGAAGCCTTAGGCTTGAAGCCTGCCGCGGATCGGTAAATGAAACTCGGCTCGACTGACAAGGATGAGAGACACAAGCAACATCTGTGTTCATGCTACAGCGTCACTGGCAGCAGTGACCTGTGTGTTCCACTGACTATCTTAGGATAGAGACAGGGAACGAGATCTTGAAGATCAGAGTTAGAGGTTTACATGTTTATATTTCCATCCTTTCTACCTCCTTCACTCTTGACGTGGGCTATGGGTTCCCAGGCAGTTAGCACCTGGTGATTTATGAGCTGGGACGAATCAGTTAGTTGGAGGAGGTAGTTGAGGGGTAAAGATATCTGGCATCTCTTTGAGATGGCAGCGCAAAGTCGGTCATACGACGACTCAGCAGCTCATGCTTTACTGCAGATTATGGATGGAACGAGAGGACTTGATCTCAAGGATCGGACAGAGTTGAAAATGTGGGCAGGTTATCTGCATCAGTGGCAGGGGTTGTACTGCACAACTGTGGATGAGAATGGGGCCTGGACCGCTAGGGTCAGAGGTAGAAGCAGAAACCCTTAAGGAGACTATCTGCTTCACTGGCAGGGGTGTCTGGTGGATTTGGGGGCTGGGACATAACCATGAGGTGGAGGAGGTTACTGGTGAGGTAAAGTGTCTGGGATCTCTTGGAGATGGCCACAGGCGGTAGGGTTAGAGGAACTCAAACACAGATGTTCGATTCCAGGTCTGTCCATTGAACTGGGCAATTGGATCTGGTGGCTAGGATGTAGATTGACAATCTGTAATTCTACTACCAGTTCCACTGTAAGGAGTGGCCTGTACACTCCAGTGAGTTCCTCTTGCATTTGGTATCTGTGAGTAATCGGTGACTCAGAGTAGGTAAGTGACAGATGCACATCTGTGGCATCTACTGGGGAGGAGTAGTCTGCTTGAGAGGGGGAATTAGCGGCAGATACCCTCCTGCAGATCAGTGGATGAACCACGGGGACCGGATCATGGCATTCAGAGTTACAGCTCAAGATCCGCAGTCATCTTATTTGAATCACCGGTATGAGCGGCCTTATGTGTGCTAGGGAGTTTCTTGCTTTGGGGACTGGTGTCAATCAATGAGTGGTTGGGTGTGGGATTTCTGGAGTTGGGATATGGGTGTAGGGACTCATAGGCAGATGTTCTGCTACAGATCTGTGAACGGAACTCAGGCACTCAGTGACTCGCTCTCCAGGCTCAGAGGTGGAGTTGTATATCTCTATTCCTCCTACCTGCTTCACTGCCATGAGAGCTATATGGTTTTACAGGGAGTTCCAGGCCATTGTTGGGGCTGGGGCTGGGGCTGGGGCATGGGCTGGGGCTGGGGCTGGGGCGGGGGCGAGGGCAAGGGCGGGGACAAATCAATGTGTGCAAGGAGGGAGGTGATGGGAGATGTCGATGAGGACTACTGGAGATGGGTGCACCCATGGTCCCATAGAGCGAGGCCTTAGGCTTGAAGCCTGCCGCGGATCGGTAAATGAAACTCGGCTCGACTGACAAGGATGAGAGACACAAGGCAACATCTGTGTTCATGCTACAGCGTCACTGGCAGCAGTGACCTGTGTGTTCCACTGACTATCTTAGGATAGAGACAGGGAACGAGATCTTGAAGATCAGAGTTAGAGGTTTACATGTTTATATATCCGTCCTTTCTACCTCCTTCACTCTTGACGTGGGCTATGGGTTCCCAGGCAGTTAGCACCTGGTGATTTATGAGCTGGGACGAATCAGTTAGTTGGAGGAGGTAGTTGAGGGGTAAAGATATCTGGCATCTCTTTGAGATGGCAGCGCAAAGTCGGTCATACGACGACTCAGCAGCTCATGCTTTACTGCAGATTATGGATGGAACGAGAGGACTTGATCTCAAGGATCGGACAGAGTTGAAAATGTGGGCAGGTTATCTGCATCAGTGGCAGGGGTTGTACTGCACAACTGTGGATGAGAATGGGGCCTGCACCGCTAGGGTCAGAGGTAGAAGCAGAAACCCTTAAGGAGACTATCTGCTTCACTGGCAGGGGTGTCTGGTGGATTTGGGGGCTGGGACATAACCATGAGGTGGAGGAGGTTACTGGTGAGGTAAAGTGTCTGGGATCTCTTGGAGATGGCCACAGGCGGTGGGGTTAGAGGAACTCAAACACAGATGTTCGATTCCAGGTCTGTCCATTGAACTGGGCAATTGGATCTGGTGGCTAGGATGTAGATTGACAATCTCTAATTCTACTACCAGTTCCACTGTAAGGAGTGGCCTGTACACTCCAGTGAGTTCCTCTTGCATTTGGTATCTGTGAGCAATCGGTGACTCAGAGTAGGTAAGTGACAGATGCACATCTGTGGCATCTACTGGGGAGGAGTAGTCTGCTTGAGAGGGGGAATTAGCGGCAGATACCCTCCTGCAGATCAGTGGATGAACCACGGGGACCGGATCATGGCATTCAGAGTTACAGCTCAAGATCCGCAGTCATCTTATTTGAATCACCGGTATGAGCAGCCTTATGTGTGCTAGGGAGTTTCTTGCTTTGGGGACTGGTGTCAATCAATGAGTGGTTGGGTGTGGGATTTCTGGAGTTGGGATATGGGTGTAGGGACTCATAGGCAGATGTTCTGCTACAGATCTGTGAACGGAACTCAGGCACTCAGTGACTCGCTCTCCAGGCTCAGAGGTGGAGTTGTATATCTCTATTCCTCCTACCTGCTTCACTGCCATGAGAGCTATATGGTTTTACAGGGAGTTCCAGGCCATTGTTGGGGCTGGGGCTGGGGCTGGGGCATGGGCTGGGGCTGGGGCATGGGCTGGGGCTGGGGCTGGGGCTGGGGTGGGGGCGGGGGCGGGTCGAGGGCAAGGGCGGGGACAAATCAATGTGTGCAAGGAGGGAGGTGATGGGAGATGTCGATGAGGTCTACTGGAGATGGGTGCACCCATGGTCCCATAGAGCGAGGCCTTAGGCTTGAAGCCTGCCGCGGATCGGTAAATGAAACTCGGCTCGACTGACAAGGATGAGAGACACAAGGCAACATCTGTGTTCATGCTACAGCGTCACTGGCAGCAGTGACCTGTGTGTTCCACTGACTATCTTAGGATAGAGACAGGGAACGAGATCTTGAAGATCAGAGTTAGAGGTTTACATGTTTATATTTCCATCCTTTCTACCTCCTTCACTCTTGACGTGGGCTATGGGTTCCCAGGCAGTTAGCACCTGGTGATTTATGAGCTGGGACGAATCAGTTAGTTGGAGGATGTAGTTGAGGGGTAAAGATATCTGGCATCTCTTTGAGATGGCAGCGCAAAGTCGGTCATACGACGACTCAGCAGCTCATGCTTTACTGCAGATTATGGATGGAACGAGAGGACTTGATCTCAAGGATCGGACAGAGTTGAAAATGTGGGCAGGTTATCTGCATCAGTGGCAGGGGTTGTACTGCACAACTGTGGATGAGAATGGGGCCTGGACCGCTAGGGTCAGAGGTAGAAGCAGAAACCCTTAAGGAGACTATCTGCTTCACTGGCAGGGGTGTCTGGTGGATTTGGGGGCTGGGACATAACCATGAGGTGGAGGAGGTTACTGGTGAGGTAAAGTGTCTGGGATCTCTTGGAGATGGCCACAGGCGGTGGGGTTAGAGGAACTCAAACACAGATGTTCGATTCCAGGTCTGTCCATTGAACTGGGCAATTGGATCTGGTGGCTAGGATGTAGATTGACAATCTGTAATTCTACTACCAGTTCCACTGTAAGGAGTGGCCTGTACACTCCAGTGAGTTCCTCTTGCATTTGGTATCTGTGAGCAATCGGTGACTCAGAGTAGGTAAGTGACAGATGCACATCTGTGGCATCTACTGGGGAGGAGTAGTCTGCTTGAGAGGGGGAATTAGCGGCAGATACCCTCCTGCAGATCAGTGGATGAACCACGGGGACCGGATCATGGCATTCAGAGTTACAGCTCAAGATCCGCAGTCATCTTATTTGAATCACCGGTATGAGCGGCCTTATGTGTGCTAGGGAGTTTCTTGCTTTGGGGACTGGTGTCAATCAATGAGTGGTTGGGTGTGGGATTTCTGGAGTTGGGATATGGGTGTAGGGACTCATAGGCAGATGTTCTGCTACAGATCTGTGAACGGAACTCAGGCACTCAGTGACTCGCTCTCCAGGCTCAGAGGTGGAGTTGTATATCTCTATTCCTCCTACCTGCTTCACTGCCATGAGAGCTATATGGTTTTACAGGGAGTTCCAGGCCATTGTTGGGGCTGGGGCTGGGGCTGGGCCTAAGCTGGGGCTGGGGCATGGGCTGGGGCTGGGGCAGGGGCGGGGGCGAGGGCAAGGGCGGGGACAAATCAATGTGTGCAAGGAGGGAGGTGATTGGAGATATCGATGAGGTCTACTCTAGATGGGTGCACCCATGGTCCCATAGAGCGAGGCCTTAGGCTTGAAGCCTGCCGCGGATCGGTAAATGAAACTCGGCTCGACTGACAAGGATGAGAGACACAAGCAACATCTGTGTTCATGCTACAGCGTCACTGGCAGCAGTGACCTGTGTGTTCCACTGACTATCTTAGGATAGAGACAGGGAACGAGATCTTGAAGATCAGAGTTAGAGGTTTACATGTTTATATTTCCATCCTTTCTACCTCCTTCACTCTTGACGTGGGCTATGGGTTCCCAGGCAGTTAGCACCTGGTGATTTATGAGCTGGGACGAATCAGTTAGTTGGAGGAGGTAGTTGAGGGGTAAAGATATCTGGCATCTCTTTGAGATGGCAGCGCAAAGTCGGTCATACGACGACTCAGCAGCTCATGCTTTACTGCAGATTATGGATGGAACGAGAGGACTTGATCTCAAGGATCGGACAGAGTTGAAAATGTGGGCAGGTTATCTGCATCAGTGGCAGGGGTTGTACTGCACAACTGTGGATGAGAATGGGGCCTGGACCGCTAGGGTCAGAGGTAGAAGCAGAAACCCTTAAGGAGACTATCTGCTTCACTGGCAGGGGTGTCTGGTGGATTTGGGGGCTGGGACATAACCATGAGGTGGAGGAGGTTACTGGTGAGGTAAAGTGTCTGGGATCTCTTGGAGATGGCCACAGGCGGTGGGGTTAGAGGAACTCAAACACAGATGTTCGATTCCAGGTCTGTCCATTGAACTGGGCAATTGGATCTGGTGGCTAGGATGTAGTTTGACAATCTCTAATTCTACTACCAGTTCCACTGTAAGGAGTGGCCTGTACACTCCAGTGAGTTCCTCTTGCATTTGGTATCTGTGAGCAATCGGTGACTCAGAGTAGGTAAGTGACAGATGCACATCTGTGGCATCTACTGGGGAGGAGTAGTCTGCTTGAGAAGGGGAATTAGCGGCAGATACCCTCCTGCAGATCAGTGGATGAACCACGGGGACCGGATCATGGCATTCAGAGTTACAGCTCAAGATCCGCAGTCATCTTATTTGAATCACCGGTATGAGCGGCCTTATGTGTGCTAGGGAGTTTCTTGCTTTGGGGACTGGTGTCAATCAATGAGTGGTTGGGTGTGGGATTTCTGGAGTTGGGATGTGGGTGTAGGGACTCATAGGCAGATGTTCTGCTACAGATCTGTGAACGGAACTCAGGCACTCAGTGACTCGCTCTCCAGGCTCAGAGGTGGAGTTGTATATCTCTATTCCTCCTACCTGCTTCACTGCCATGAGAGCTATATGGTTTTACAGGGAGTTCCAGGCCATTGTTGGGGCTGGGGCTGGGGCTGGGCCTAAGCTGGGGCTGGGGCATGGGCTGGGGCTGGGGCAGGGGCGGGGGCGAGGGCAAGGGCGGGGACAAATCAATGTGTGCAAGGAGGGAGGTGTTTGGAGATATCGATGAGGTCTACTCTAGATGGGTGCACCCATGGTCCCATAGAGCGAGGCCTTAGGCTTGAAGCCTGCCGCGGATCGGTAAATGAAACTCGGCTCGACTGACAAGGATGAGAGACACAAGCAACATCTGTGTTCATGCTACAGCGTCACTGGCAGCAGTGACCTGTGTGTTCCACTGACTATCTTAGGATAGAGACAGGGAACGAGATCTTGAAGATCAGAGTTAGAGGTTTACATGTTTATATTTCCATTCTTTCTACCTCCTTCACTCTTGACGTGGGCTATGGGTTCCCAGGCAGTTAGCACCTGGTGATTTATGAGCTGGGACGAATCAGTTAGTTGGAGGAGGTATTTGAGGGGTAAAGATATCTGGCATCTCTTTGAGATGGCAGCGCAAAGTCGGTCATACGACGACTCAGCAGCTCATGCTTTACTGCAGATTATGGATGGAACGAGAGGACTTGATCTCAAGGATCGGACAGAGTTGAAAATGTGGGCAGGTTATCTGCATCAGTGGCAGGGGTTGTACTGCACAACTGTGGATGAGAATGGGGCCTGGACCGCTAGGGTCAGAGGTAGAAGCAGAAACCCTTAAGGAGACTATCTGCTTCACTGGCAGGGGTGTCTGGTGGATTTGGGGGCTGGGACATAACCATGAGGTGGAGGAGGTTACTGGTGAGGTAAAGTGTCTGGGATCTCTTGGAGATGGCCACAGGCGGTGGGGTTAGAGGAACTCAAACACAGATGTTCGATTCCAGGTCTGTCCATTGAACTGGGCAATTGGATCTGGTGGCTAGGATGTAGATTGACAATCTCTAATTCTACTACCAGTTCCACTGTAAGGAGTGGCCTGTACACTCCAGTGAGTTCCTCTTGCATTTGGTATCTGTGAGCAATCGGTGACTCAGAGTAGGTAAGTGACAGATGCACATCTGTGGCATCTACTGGGGAGGAGTAGTCTGCTTGAGAAGGGGAATTAGCGGCAGATACCCTCCTGCAGATCAGTGGATGAACCACGGGGACCGGATCATGGCATTCAGAGTTACAGCTCAAGATCCGCAGTCATCTTATTTGAATCACCGGTATGAGCGGCCTTATGTGTGCTAGGGAGTTTCTTGCTTTGGGGACTGGTGTCAATCAATGAGTGGTTGGGTGTGGGATTTCTGGAGTTGGGATGTGGGTGTAGGGACTCATAGGCAGATGTTCTGCTACAGATCTGTGAACGGAACTCAGGCACTCAGTGACTCGCTCTCCAGGCTCAGAGGTGGAGTTGTATATCTCTATTCCTCCTAAATGCTTCACTGCCAAGAGAGCTATATGGTTTTACAGGGAGTTCCAGGCCATTGTTGGGGCTGGGGCTGGGGCTAAGCTGGGGCTGGGGCATGGGCTGGGGCTGGGGCTGGGGCTGGGGCGGGGACGAGGGCAAGGGCGGGGACAAATCAATGTGTGCAAGGAGGGAGGGGATGGGAGATGTCGATGAGGTCTACTGGAGATGGGTGCACCCATGGTCCCATAGAGCGAAGCCTTAGGCTTGAAGCCTGCCGCGGATCGGTAAATGAAACTCGGCTCGACTGACAAGGATGAGAGACACAAGGCAACATCTGTGTTCATGCTACAGCGTCACTGGCAGCAGTGACCTGTGTGTTCCACTGACTATCTTAGGATAGAGACAGGGAACGAGATCTTGAAGATCAGAGTTAGAGGTTTACATGTTTATATTTCCATTCTTTCTACCTCCTTCACTCTTGACGTGGGCTATGGGTTCCCAGGCATTTAGCACCAGGTGATTTATGAGCTGGGACAAATCAGTTAGTTGGAGGAGGTAGTTGAGGGGTAAAGATATCTGGCATCTCTTTGAGATGGCAGCGCAAAGTCGGTCATACGACGACTCAGCAGCTCATGCTTTACTGCAGATTATGGATGGAACGAGAGGACTTGATCTCAAGGATCGGACAGAGTTGAAAATGTGGGCAGGTTATCTGCATCAGTGGCAGGGGTTGTACTGCACAACTGTGGATGAGAATGGGGCCTGGACCGCTAGGGTCAGAGGTAGAAGCAGAAACCCTTAAGGAGACTATCTGCTTCACTGGCAGGGGTGTCTGGTGGATTTGGGGGCTGGGACATAACCATGAGGTGGAGGAGGTTACTGGTGAGGTAAAGTGTCTGGGATCTCTTGGAGATGGCCACAGGCGGTGGGGTTAGAGGAACTCAAACACAGATGTTCGATTCCAGGTCTGTCCATTGAACTGGGCAATTGGATCTGGTGGCTAGGATGTAGTTTGACAATCTGTAATTCTACTACAAGTTCCACTGTAAGGAGTGGCCTGTACACTCCAGTGAGTTCCTCTTGCATTTGGTATCTGTGAGCAATCGGTGACTCAGAGTAGGTAAGTGACAGATGCACATCTGTGGCATCTACTGGGGAGGAGTAGTCTGCTTGAGAGGGGGAATTAGCGGCAGATACCCTCCTGCAGATCAGTGGATGAACCACGGGGACCGGATCATGGCATTCAGAGTTACAGCTCAAGATCCACAGTCATCTTATTTGAATCACCGGTATGAGCGGCCTTATGTGTGCTAGGGAGTTTCTTGCTTTGGGGACTGGTGTCAATCAATGAGTGGTTGGGTGTGGGATTTCTGGAGTTGGGATATGGGTGTAGGGACTCATAGGCAGATGTTCTGCTACAGATCTGTGAACGGAAATCAGGCACTCAGTGACTCGCTCTCCAGGCTCAGAGGTGGAGTTGTATATCTCTATTCCTCCTACCTGCTTCACTGCCATGAGAGCTATATGGTTTTACAGGGAGTTCCAGGCCATTGTTGGGGCTGGGGCTGGGGCTAAGCTGGGGCTGGGGCATGGGCTGGGGCTGGGGCTGGGGCGGGGGCGAGGGCAAGGGCGGGGACAAATCAATGTGTGCAAGGAGGGAGGGGATGGGAGATGTCGATGAGGTCTACTGGAGATGGGTGCACCCATGGTCCCATAGAGCGAAGCCTTAGGCTTGAAGCCTGCCGAGGATCGGTAAATGAAACTCGGCTCGACTGACAAGGATGAGAGACACAAGCAACATCTGTGTTCATGCTACAGCGTCACTGGCAGCAGTGACCTGTGTGTTCCACTGACTATCTTAGGATAGAGACAGGGAACGAGATCTTGAAGATCAGAGTTAGAGGTTTACATGTTTATATTTCCATCCTTTCTACCTCCTTCACTCTTGACGTGGGCTATGGGTTCCCAGGCAGTTAGCACCTGGTGATTTATGAGCTGGGACGAATCAGTTAGTTGGAGGAGGTAGTTGAGGGGTAAAGATATCTGGCATCTCTTTGAGATGGCAGCGCAAAGTCGGTCATACGACGACTCAGCAGCTCATGCTTTACTGCAGATTATGGATGGAACGAGAGGACTTGATCTCAAGGATCGGACAGAGTTGAAAATGTGGGCAGGTTATCTGCATCAGTGGCAGGGGTTGTACTGCACAACTGTGGATGAGAATGGGGCCTGCACCGCTAGGGTCAGAGGTAGAAGCAGAAACCCTTAAGGAGACTATCTGCTTCACTGGCAGGGGTGTCTGGTGGATTTGGGGGCTGGGACATAACCATGAGGTGGAGGAGGTTACTGGTGAGGTAAAGTGTCTGGGATCTCTTGGAGATGGCCACAGGCGGTGGGGTTAGAGGAACTCAAACACAGATGTTCGATTCCAGGTCTGTCCATTGAACTGGGCAATTGGATCTGGTGGCTAGGATGTAGATTGACAATCTGTAATTCTACTACCAGTTCCACTGTAAGGAGTGGCCTGTACACTCCAGTGAGTTCCTCTTGCATTTGGTATCTGTGAGCAATCGGTGACTCAGAGTAGGTAAGTGACAGATGCACATCTGTGGCATCTACTGGGGAGGAGTAGTCTGCTTGAGAGGGGGAATTAGCGGCAGATACCCTCCTGCAGATCAGTGGATGAACCACGGGGACCGGATCATGGCATTCAGAGTTACAGCTCAAGATCCGCAGTCATCTTATTTGAATCACCGGTATGAGCGGCCTTATGTGTGCTAGGGAGTTTCTTGCTTTGGGGACTGGTGTCAATCAATGAGTGGTTGGGTGTGGGATTTCTGGAGTTGGGATATGGGTGTAGGGACTCATAGGCAGATGTTCTGCTACAGATCTGTGAACGGAACTCAGGCACTCAGTGACTCGCTCTCCAGGCTCAGAGGTGGAGTTGTATATCTCTATTCCTCCTACCTGCTTCACTGCCATGAGAGCTATATGGTTTTACAGGGAGTTCCAGGCCATTGTTGGGGCTGGGGCTGGGGCTAAGCTGGGGCTGGGGCATGGGCAAGGGCGGGGACAAATCAATGTGTGCAAGGAGGGAGGTGATGGGAGATGTCGATGAGGTCTACTGGAGATGGGTGCACCCATGGTCCCATAGAGCGAGGCCTTAGGCTTGAAGCCTGCCGCGGATCGGTAAATGAAACTCGGCTCGCCTGACAAGGATGAGAGACACAAGGCAACATCTGTGTTCATGCTACAGCGTCACTGGCAGCAGTGACCTGTGTGTTCCACTGACTATCTTAGGATAGAGACAGGGAACGAGATCTTGAAGATCAGAGTTAGAGGTTTACATGTTTATATTTCCATCCTTTCTACCTCCTTCACTCTTGACATGGGCTATGGGTTCCCAGGCAGTTAGCACCTGGTGATTTATGAGCTGGGACGAATCAGTTAGTTGGAGGAGGTAGTTGAGGGGTAAAGATATCTGGCATCTCTTTGAGATGGCAGCGCAAAGTCGGTCATACGACGACTCAGCAGCTCATGCTTTACTGCAGATTATGGATGGAACGAGAGGACTTGATCTCAAGGATCGGACAGAGTTGAAAATGTGGGCAGGTTATCTGCATCAGTGGCAGGGGTTGTACTGCACAACTGTGGATGAGAATGGGGCCTGGACCGCTAGGGTCAGAGGTAGAAGCAGAAACCCTTAAGGAGACTATCTGCTTCACTGGCAGGGGTGTCTGGTGGATTTGGGGGCTGGGACATAACCATGAGGTGGAGGAGGTTACTGGTGAGGTAAAGTGTCTGGGATCTCTTGGAGATGGCCACAGGCGGTGGGGTTAGAGGAACTCAAACACAGATGTTCGATTCCAGGTCTGTCCATTGAACTGGGCAATTGGATCTGGTGGCTAGGATGTAGATTGACAATCTCTAATTCTACTACCAGTTCCACTGTAAGGAGTGGCCTGTACACTCCAGTGAGTTCCTCTTGCATTTGGTATCTGTGAGCAATCGGTGACTCAGTGTAGGTAAGTGACAGATGCACATCTGTGGCATCTACTGGGGAGGAGTAGTCTGCTTGAGAGGGGGAATTAGCGGCAGATACCCTCCTGCAGATCAGTGGATGAACCACGGGGACCGGATCATGGCATTCAGAGTTACAGCTCAAGATCCGCAGTCATCTTATTTGAATCACCGGTATGAGCGGCCTTATGTGTGCTAGGGAGTTTCTTGCTTTGGGGACTGGTGTCAATCAATGAGTGGTTGGGTGTGGGATTTCTGGAGTTGGGATATGGGTGTAGGGACTCATAGGCAGATGTTCTGCTACAGATCTGTGAACGGAACTCAGGCACTCAGTGACTCGCTCTCCAGGCTCAGAGGTGGAGTTGTATATCTCTATTCCTCCTACCTGCTTCACTGCCATGAGAGCTATATGGTTTTACAGGGAGTTCCAGGCCATTGTTGGGGCTGGGGCTGGGGCTGGGGCTGGGGCATGGGCTGGGGCTGGGGCTGGGGCTGAGGCGGGGGTGGGGGCGAGGGCAAGGGCGGGGACAAATCAATGTGTGCAAGGAGGGAGGGGATGGGAGATGTCGATGAGGTCTACTGGAGATGGGTGCACCCATGGTCCCATAGAGCGAGGCCTTAGGCTTGAAGCCTGCCGCGGATCGGTAAATGAAACTCGGCTCGACTGACAAGGATGAGAGACACAAGGCAACATCTGTGTTCATGCTACAGCGTCACTGGCAGCAGTGACCTGTGTGTTCCACTGACTATCTTAGGATAGAGACAGGGAACGAGATCTTGAAGATCAGAGTTAGAGGTTTACATGTTTATATTTCCATCCTTTCTACCTCCTTCACTCTTGACGTGGGCTATGGGTTCCCAGGCAGTTAGCACCTGGTGATTTATGAGCTGGGGCGAATCAGTTAGTTGGAGGAGGTAGTTGAGGGGTAAAGATATCTGGCATCTCTTTGAGATGGCAGCGCAAAGTCGGTCATACGACGACTCAGCAGCTCATGCTTTACTGCAGATTATGGATGGAACGAGAGGACTTGATCTCAAGGATCGGACAGAGTTGAAAATGTGGGCAGGTTATCTGCATCAGTGGCAGGGGTTGTACTGCACAACTGTGGATGAGAATGGGGCCTGGACCGCTAGGGTCAGAGGTAGAAGCAGAAACCCTTAAGGAGACTATCTGCTTCACTGGCAGGGGTGTCTGGTGGATTTGGGGGCTGGGACATAACCATGAGGTGGAGGAGGTTACTGGTGAGGTAAAGTGTCTGGGATCTCTTGGAGATGGCCACAGGCGGTGGGGTTAGAGGAACTCAAACACAGATGTTCGATTCCAGGTCTGTCCATTGAACTGGGCAATTGGATCTGGTGGCTAGGATGTAGATTGACAATCTCTAATTCTACTACCAGTTCCACTGTAAGGAGTGGCCTGTACACTCCAGTGAGTTCCTCTTGCATTTGGTATCTGTGAGCAATCGGTGACTCAGAGTAGGTAAGTGACAGATGCACATCTGTGGCATCTACTGGGGAGGAGTAGTCTGCTTGAGAGGGGGAATTAGCGGCAGATACCCTCCTGCAGATCAGTGGATGAACCACGGGGACCGGATCATGGCATTCAGAGTTACAGCTCAAGATCCGCAGTCATCTTATTTGAATCACCGGTATGAGCGGCCTTATGTGTGCTAGGGAGTTTCTTGCTTTGGGGACTGGTGTCAATCAATGAGTGGTTGGGTGTGGGATTTCTGGAGTTGGGATATGGGTGTAGGGACTCATAGGCAGATGTTCTGCTACAGATCTGTGAACGGAACTCAGGCACTCAGTGTCTCGCTCTCCAGGCTCAGAGGTGGAGTTGTATATCTCTATTCCTCCTACCTGCTTCACTGCCATAAGAGCTATATGGTTTTACAGGGAGTTCCAGGCCATTGTTGGGGCTGGGGCTGGGGCTGGGGCTAAGCTGGGGCTGGGGCATGGGCTGGGGCTGGGGCTTGGGCTGTTGCTGGAGCTGGGGCGGGGGCGAGGGCGAGGGCAAGGGCGGGGACAAATCAATGTGTGCAAGGAGGGAGGGGATGGGAGATGTCGATGAGGTCTACTGGAGATGGGTGCACCCATGGTCCCATAGAGCGAGGCCTTAGGCTTGAAGCCTGCCGTGGATCGGTAAATGAAACTCGGCTCGACTGACAAGGATGAGAGACACAAGGCAACATCTGTGTTCATGCTACAGCATCACTGGCAGCAGTGACCTGTGTGTTCCACTGACTATCTTAGGATAGAGACAGGGAACGAGATCTTGAAGATCAGAGTTAGAGGTTTACATGTTTATATCTCCATCCTTTCTACCTCCTTCACTCTTGACGTGGGCTATGGGTTCCCAGGCAGTTAGCACCTGGTGATTTATGAGCTGGGACGAATCAGTTAGTTGGAGGAGGTAGTTGAGGGGTAAAGATATCTGGCATCTCTTTAGGATGGCAGCGCAAAGTCGGTCATACGACGACTCAGCAGCTCATGCTTTACTGCAGATTATGGATGGAACGAGAGGACTTGATCTCAAGGATCGGACAGAGTTGAAAATGTGGGCAGGTTATCTGCATCAGTGGCAGGGGTTGTACTGCACAACTGTGGATGAGAATGGGGCCTGGACCGCTAGGGTCAGAGGTAGAAGCAGAAACCCTTAAGGAGACTATCTGCTTCACTGGCAGGGGTGTCTGGTGGATTTGGGGGCTGGGACATAACCATGAGGTGGAGGAGGTTACTGGTGAGGTAAAGTGTCTGGGATCTCTTGGAGATGGCCACAGGCGGTGGGGTTAGAGGAACTCAAACACAGATGTTCGATTCCAGGTCTGTCCATTGAACTGGGCAATTGGATCTGGTGGCTAGGATGTAGATTGACAATCTCTAATTCTACTACCAGTTCAACTGTAAGGAGTGGCCTGTACACTCCAGTGAGTTCCTCTTGCATTTGGTATCTGTGAGCAATCGGTGACTCAGAGTAGGTAAGTGACAGATGCACATCTGTGGCATCTACTGGGGAGGAGTAGTCTGCTTGAGAGGGGGAATTAGCGGCAGATACCCTCCTGCAGATCAGTGGATGAACCACGGGGACCGGATCATGGCATTCAGAGTTACAGCTCAAGATCCGCAGTCATCTTATTTGAATCACCGGTATGAGCGGCCTTATGTGTGCTAGGGAGTTTCTTGCTTTGGGGACTGGTGTCAATCAATGAGTGGTTGGGTGTGGGATTTCTGGAGTTGGGATATGGGTGTAGGGACTCATAGGCAGATGTTCTGCTACAGATCTGTGAACGGAACTCAGGCACTCAGTGACTCACTCTCCAGGCTCAGAGGTGGAGTTGTATATCTCTATTCCTCCTACCTGCTTCACTGCCATGAGAGCTATATGGTTTTACAGGGAGTTCCAGGCCATTGTTGGGGCTGGGGCTGGGGCTGGGGCTGGGGCATGGGCTGGGGCTGGGGCTGGGGCTGGGGCGGGGGCGGGGGCGAGGGCAAGGGCGGGGACAAATCAATGTGTGCAAGGAGGGAGGGGATGGGAGATGTCGATGAGGTCTACTGGAGATGGGTGCACCCATGGTCCCATAGAGCGAGGCCTTAGGCTTGAAGCCTGCCGCGGATCGGTAAATGAAACTCGGCTCGACTGACAAGGATGAGAGACACAAGGCAACATCTGTGTTCATGCTACAGCGTCACTGGCAGCAGTGACCTGTGTGTTCCACTGACTATCTTAGGATAGAGACAGGGAACGAGATCTTGAAGATCAGAGTTAGAGGTTTACATGTTTATATTTCCATCCTTTCTACCTCCTTCACTCTTGACGTGGGCTATGGGTTCCCAGGCAGTTAGCACCTGGTGATTTATGAGCTGGGGCGAATCAGTTAGTTGGAGGAGGTAGTTGAGGGGTAAAGATATCTGGCATCTCTTTGAGATGGCAGCGCAAAGTCGGTCATACGACGACTCAGCAGCTCATGCTTTACTGCAGATTATGGATGGAACGAGAGGACTTGATCTCAAGTTGAGGACAGAGTTGAAAATGTGGGCAGGTTATCTGCATCAGTGGCAGGGGTTGTACTGCACAACTGTGGATGAGAATGGGGCCTGGACCGCTAGGGTCAGAGGTAGAAGCAGAAACCCTTAAGGAGACTATCTGCTTCACTGGCAGGGGTGTCTGGTGGATTTGGGGGCTGGGACATAACCATGAGGTGGAGGAGGTTACTGGTGAGGTAAAGTGTCTGGGATCTCTTGGAGATGGCCACAGGCGGTGGGGTTAGAGGAACTCAAACACAGATGTTCGATTCCAGGTCTGTCCATTGAACTGGGCAATTGGATCTGGTGGCTAGGATGTAGATTGACAATCTGTAATTCTACTACCAGTTCCACTGTAAGGAGTGGCCTGTACACTCCAGTGAGTTCCTCTTGCATTTGGTATCTGTGAGCAATCGGTGACTCAGAGTAGGTAAGTGACAGATGCACATCTGTGGCATCTACTGGGGAGGAGTAGTCTGCTTGAGAGGGGGAATTAGCGGCAGATACCCTCCTGCAGATCAGTGGATGAACCACGGGGACCGGATCATGGCATTCAGAGTTACAGCTCAAGATCCGCAGTCATCTTATTTGAATCACCGGTATGAGCGGCCTTATGTGTGCTAGGGAGTTTCTTGCTTTGGGGACTGGTGTCAATCAATGAGTGGTTGGGTGTGGGATTTCTGGAGTTGGGATATGGGTGTAGGGACTCATAGGCAGATGTTCTGCTACAGATCTGTGAACGGAACTCAGGCACTCAGTGACTCGCTCTCCAGGCTCAGAGGTGGAGTTGTATATCTCTATTCCTCCTACCTGCTTCACTGCCATGAGAGCTATATGGTTTTACAGGGAGTTCCAGGCCATTGTTGGGGCTGGGGCTGGGGCTGGGGCTGGGGCATGGGCTGGGGCTGGGGCTGGGGCTGGGGCGGGGGCGAGGGCAAGGGCGGGGACAAATCAATGTGTGCAAGGAGGGAGGGGATGGGAGATGTCGATGAGGTCTACTGGAGATGGGTGCACCCATGGTCCCATAGAGCGAGGCCTTAGGCTTGAAGCCTGCCGCGGATCGGTAAATGAAACTCGGCTCGACTGACAAGGATGAGAGACACAAGGCAACATCTGTGTTCATGCTACAGCGTCACTGGCAGCAGTGACCTGTGTGTTCCACTGACTATCTTAGGATAGAGACAGGGAACGAGATCTTGAAGATCAGAGTTAGAGGTTTACATGTTTATATTTCCATCCTTTCTACCTCCTTCACTCTTGACGTGGGCTATGGGTTCCCAGGCAGTTAGCACCTGGTGATTTATGAGCTGGGGCGAATCAGTTAGTTGGAGGAGGTAGTTGAGGGGTAAAGATATCTGGCATCTCTTTGAGATGGCAGTGCAAAGTCGGTCATACGACGACTCAGCAGCTCATGCTTTACTGCAGATTATGGATGGAACGAGAGGACTTGATCTCAAGGATCGGACAGAGTTGAAAATGTGGGCAGGTTATCTGCATCAGTGGCAGGGGTTGTACTGCACAACTGTGGATGAGAATGGGGCCTGGACCGCTAGGGTCAGAGGTAGAAGCAGAAACCCTTAAGGAGACTATCTGCTTCACTGGCAGGGGTGTCTGGTGGATTTGGGGGCTGGGACATAACCATGAGGTGGAGGAAGTTACTGGTGAGGTAAAGTGTCTGGGATCTCTTGGAGATGGCCACAGGCGGTGGGGTTAGAGGAACTCAAACACAGATGTTCGATTCCAGGTCTGTCCATTGAACTGGGCAATTGGATCTGGTGGCTAGGATGTAGATTGACAATCTCTAATTCTACTACCAGTTCCACTGTAAGGAGTGGCCTGTACACTCCAGTGAGTTCCTCTTGCATTTGGTATCTGTGAGCAATCGGTGACTCAGAGTAGGTAAGTGACAGATGCACATCTGTGGCATCTACTGGGGAGGAGTAGTCTGCTTGAGAGGGGGAATTAGCGGCAGATACCCTCCTGCAGATCAGTGGATGAACCACGGGGACCGGATCATGGCATTCAGAGTTACAGCTCAAGATCCGCAGTCATCTTATTTGAATCACCGGTATGAGCGGCCTTATGTGTGCTAGGGAGTTTCTTGCTTTGGGGACTGGTGTCAATCAATGAGTGGTTGGGTGTGGGATGTCTGGAGTTGGGATATGGGTGTAGGGACTCATAGGCAGATGTTCTGCTACAGATCTGTGAACGGAACTCAGGCACTCAGTGACTCGCTCTCCAGGCTCAGAGGTGGAGTTGTATATCTCTATTCCTCCTACCTGCTTCACTGCCATGAGAGCTATATGGTTTTACAGGGAGTTCCAGGCCATTGTTGGGGCTGGGGCTGGGGCTGGGGCTAAGCTGGGGCTGGGGCATGGGCTGGGGCTGGGGCTGGGGCTGTTGCTGGAGCTGGGGCGGGGGCGAGGGCGAGGGCAAGGGCGGGGACAAATCAATGTGTGCAAGGAGGGAGGGGATGGGAGATGTCGATGAGGTCTACTGGAGATGGGTGCACCCATGGTCCCATAGAGCGAGGCCTTAGGCTTGAAGCCTGCCGTGGATCGGTAAATGAAACTCGGCTCGACTGACAAGGATGAGAGACACAAGGCAACATCTGTGTTCATGCTACAGCATCACTGGCAGCAGTGACCTGTGTGTTCCACTGACTATCTTAGGATAGAGACAGGGAACGAGATCTTGAAGATCAGAGTTAGAGGTTTACATGTTTATATCTCCATCCTTTCTACCTCCTTCACTCTTGACGTGGGCTATGGGTTCCCAGGCAGTTAGCACCTGGTGATTTATGAGCTGGGACGAATCAGTTAGTTGGAGGAGGTAGTTGAGGGGTAAAGATATCTGGCATCTCTTTAGGATGGCAGCGCAAAGTCGGTCATACGACGACTCAGCAGCTCATGCTTTACTGCAGATTATGGATGGAACGAAAGGACTTGATCTCAAGGATCGGACACAGTTGAAAATGTGGGCAGGTTATCTGCATCAGTGGCAGGGGTTGTACTGCACAACTGTGGATGAGAATGGGGCCTGGACCGCTAGGGTCAGAGGTAGAAGCAGAAACCCTTAAGGAGACTATCTGCTTCACTGGCAGGGGTGTCTGGTGGATTTGGGGGTTGGGACATAACCATGAGGTGGAGGAGGTTACTGGTGAGATAAAGTGTCTGGGATCTCTTGGAGATGGCCACAGGCGGTGGGGTTAGAGGAACTCAAACACAGATGTTCGATTCCAGGTCTGTCCATTGAACTGGGCAATTGGATCTGGTGGCTAGGATGTAGATTGACAATCTGTAATTCTACTACCAGTTCCACTGTAAGGAGTGGCCTGTACACTCCAGTGAGTTCCTCTTGCATTTGGTATCTGTGAGCAATCGGTGACTCAGAGTAGGTAAGTGACAGATGCACATCTGTGGCATCTACTGGGGAGGAGTAGTCTGCTTGAGAGGGGGAATTAGCGGCAGATACCCTCCTGCAGATCAGTGGATGAACCACGGGGACCGGATCATGGCATTCAGAGTTACAGCTCAAGATCCGCAGTCATCTTATTTGAATCACCGGTATGAGCGGCCTTATGTGTGCTAGGGAGTTTCTTGCTTTGGGGACTGGTGTCAATCAATGAGTGGTTGGGTGTGGGATTTCTGGAGTTGGGATATGGGTGTAGGGACTCATAGGCAGATGTTCTGCTACAGATCTGTGAACGGAACTCAGGCACTCAGTGACTCGCTCTCCAGGCTCAGAGGTGGAGTTGTATATCTCTATTCCTCCTACCTGCTTCACTGCCATGAGAGCTATATGGTTTTACAGGGAGTTCCAGGCCATTGTTGGGGCTGGGGCTGGGGCTGGGGCTGGGGCATGGGCTGGGGCTGGGGCTGGGGCGGGGTCGGGTGCGAGGGCAAGGGCGGGGACAAATCAATGTGTGCAAGGAGAGAGGTGATGGGAGATGTCGATGAGGTCTACTGGAGATGGGTGCACCCATGTTCCGATAGAGCGAGGCCTTAGGCTTGAAGCCTGCCGCGGATCGGTAAATGAAACTCGGCTCGACTGACAAGGATGAGAGACACAAGGCAACATCTGTGTTCATGCTACAGCGTCACTGGCAGCAGTGACCTGTGTGTTCCACTGACTATCTTAGGATAGAGACAGGGAACGAGATCTTGAAGATCAGAATTAGAGGTTTACATGTTTATATTTCCATCCTTTCTACCTCCTTCACTCTTGACGTGGGCTATGGGTTCCCAGGCAGTTAGCACCTGGTGATTTATGAGCTGGGGTGAATCAGTTAGTTCGAGGAGGTAGTTGAGGGGTAAAGATATCTGGCATCTCTTTGAGATGGCAGCGCAAAGTCGGTCATACGACGACTCAGCAGCTCATGCTTTAATGCAGATTATGGATGGAATGATCTCAATGATCAGACAGAGTTGAAAATGTGGGCAGGTTATCTGCATCAGTGGCAGGTGTTGTACTGCAGAACTGTGGATGAGAATGGGGCCTGGACCGCTTGGGTCAGAGGTGAAGCACAAACTCTTAAGGAGACTTTCTGCTTCACTGGTAGAAGTGTCCTATGGTTTCCCAGGGAGTGATGTCTATTTGGGTGTCTGGGATATATACATGTGTTAGAGGAGGTACTTGTCATTTAAAGTGTCTAGAATCTCTTGCAGATGTCAACAGTGAATGAATTTAGTGTAACTGTGCAAAAGATTTTCTATTCCTGGTCTCTGCATTAAACTGGGGTATTTAGTCTCGTTGATCTCATTTAGATTGCCAATCTGTATTTCTACTACCATATTTCCTCTCATGAGTGTCTTGTGAAGTCCTGGGAGTTCTATGTACAATTCAGATCTTTGAGCAATCAATGACTCAGAGTTGGTAAATGACAGATGCAGATCTCTGGCATCTACTGAAAATGAGTAGTCTGCATGATATGGGGTATTAGCCGCAGATACCCTCCTGCAGGTCAGTGGAAGAACCATGGGGACCATATCATGGGGATCAGCGTTACTACTGATGATCTGCAGTCATCTTATTTGAACTTCTGGTATGAGTGGATTATTTGTGCTAGGGAGTTTTTTGCTTTGGTGACTGGTGTAAATCAATGAGTTAGGTATGGGTTTTCTAGAGTTGAAATATGGATGTGGGGACACATAAACAGATGTTTTGCTGGAAATCTGTGAAGGGAACTCAGGACCTCAGGGACTTGCTCTCTAGCCTTAGAGGTGGAGTTGAATATCTGTATTCATCTTACCTGCTTCACTGCCATGAGCGGTATAGTATTTCACATCGAGTTCTGGTCAAACTGGGGCCAGGGAGAAATCAATGAACTGTACAAGGTAGGTGATTTCGAAGATCTATGATGTCTATGGGAAATAGGTGCAGTCATGGATGGATAGAGTGATGCCCAAGCATGAGGTCCTGTTCATAACTGTAAATGAAACTTAGGGCTTGGATCTTAAGGATGAGTAATTGAAGTTCATCTCTGCGTTCATTCTAAACACCACTAGGTGGAGTGACCTCTATGTTCTCATGGCAATCCTGCTGTATTTGGCAGCTCAGATATATTGATGTAGTCGGAGGGCCTTGAGGGGTAATGATCTGCAGTGTCTATTGGAAAAGGAAGCAGGGTGAGTGCTATAGGCTTTCTTGCCAGCAGATAGTCTAAGGTGGATCCAAATGAAACAGGATCAGATCTTGAAGATCAGTCGTAGAGTTAAAGAGCTCTATGATGTCAATCTGAATTGCGGGCAGGACTACCTCTCTGTTTCTAGGGAGTTCCTGGTAGATTTTGGTCAGTGTCTAATCGATGAGTTGGAGATTAATGGTGAGGAATGAAGGTCTATGTGATCTGCTGGAGGTATGAAACAGGTTTGAGCATACTTTCTACTACATATCTCTAGATGGTACTTTGTGATAGGATGGTGAGGACCAGAGGAAGAATGCAAGATCAATTTTTATCTTAGCTGATTCACTGGTATGAATAGCTATTGGTGCTATTAGTAGATTTGATGACTGGGACTAATCAATTGCTGAGACGATGGAATTAAGAGACACAAAGATCTGTGACATCTTCTGGAGATGGGACCAGGATAAAAGGGGTAGAGGGAGTCAACAGCTGACATTCTACTGTAGATTCATGGGTGAAAGTGAGAGACAGGTTCTCAAAGATGGGGCAGAGGGGAAGATATATACAAATCCTACCTGCTTCACAGGCATGAGTAACCAGTGGGTTCTACTGGTGGAGTTGAGGACTGGGACAATCACTGAGTTGGAAGAGGTAGGTGAAGAATGAAATTCTGCTGGATCTACTGAGATGAAATAAGGGTGAGGGTGTTCTACTGCAGATGTGTGAATAAAATTAGGAGATTGAACTTGGAGAAACTTAGAGAGAGGTGAAATACTGCAGTTATCTTACCTCCTTTCCTGGCTGGATACCTGTTGAGCTTCTATGATGCAGCTTCATAATAACTGTTTAGTAGCCACTCAAAATCAGTAAGTTGAAATAAATCAAAACAAACAAACAAAATTCCAAACAACAAACAAATCAACAAACCTTCCAGTTTTTTGATCTTTTCTCCAGGAATAATCATCATAACCCATTACTAAACCGAAAGAATATTTAGAGTTTACCTATTTTTAAACCAACTAAAAGTAGAATGCTGTCTACAAGAGTTTGTCAAAGCTCTAATGAGCAGAACTGCAATGAACACAGATGAGCTAGTTTCCCTGAAGTAGAAAGTAGAATCCATTGGTTATACTCCTGAGAGTGATATTCTTGGATATTTTAGTAGTTCAACTTTCAGATTTTTAGAGAACATCCACAGTGATTTCCATAATGGTTGTATGAACCCTAAAGGCCTTTTAAAAAGCCATGGAAAGCTACCCCATGTGAGCACATCCTAAATGTATGTACATTTGAAATGAATTTAAATGGAGTCACCATATGATGGGAAAAGGAATGTCCCAACTAAACATCTTATGCCAACAAGCATAACTTCCACTGTGTGGACAGGGTTATACCTTATTGAGTCATGGGCCAAAGGGATCTCAAAAATAACTCAAACTACAGAAATTAGAGTCAAGGCTATCAGCTACCCACCACAACCTGACTGTAAGGTTCTGTTGTTAAACAACTGGCTGTCACATCCCATCAAACACAGGAGGAAAAAACATCAAACTAGTACTCAGTTCTGAGCTTCAGTTCTACCCAGAAGAATTCCTGGTGCTAAAAGTTACTAGAGAAAGCTAATCATCAATATCACATAGCTACAACCTCTTCGATCTACAAAAGCTGGTGGAAGGTTGCTCATTTGTTTCTGGCCTCCCAGATCCAAAATAATTACAGAGAAACTTTATTAATTAAGCCACTGTTTGGCCAATAGTTTAAGCATATTTCTGGCTAACTCTTATATCCTAAACTAACCCATCGCCATTAATCTGTGTATCACCATGAGGTCATGGCCTACCAGCAAAGTTTTAGTGGGCTCCAGGAAAGGCATCTGTCCCAGGTAATGGCTACAAGGCTTCTCACTGGTGGCTCCACAGCTTATCTCTGACTCTGCCTACTCCCTCTATAAATATATCTCTTCCAGCCTGGCTATATTCTGTTGGCTGAAAGCAACTTCTTTATTAACTAATGGCAATAAAGCTTGCTCACAGCATAGATCATCGCAGGCAGAGTTGGGGGAGTGGGAGGGAAATGGGAGGATGGAAGGATGTGGAAATTTTAAAGAAAGAAAGAAAGAAAGAAAGAAAGAAAGAAAGAAAGAAAGAAAGAAGAAATAGCTCAAAGACGTAGGATAGAACCAAACATGATAGGCAAAAAGAGAAGGAAAACATCAATGAAATGATTCCTAGTGATACTTTGCTGTACTCATAGATTGATGCTGAGCCCAGTTGTCATCAGAGATGCTTCACCCAGCAACTGATGCAGGGACCCACAGCCAAACATTAGGAGCACCTCAGGAAATCCTACAGAATATAGGGAGGAATGATTATGGGAGCCAGAGAGACCAACACTTCCCTGCAAAAACATAAAGGGGGCAATTGACCTGGGAAGATGGGGAGGAATGATTATGGGAGCCAGAGAGACCAACACTTCCCTGCAAAAACATAAAGGGGGCAATTGACCTGGGTAGATGGGGAGGAACGATTATGGGAGCCAGAGAGACCAACACTTCCATACAAAATCATAAAGGGTACAACTGACCTGGGCTCATGGGAACACATGGAGACTGAACCGCCAACCAGAGATCCTTTGTGGGACTGGTCTGGGTCCTCTGATCAGGTGTTACAGTTGTGTGGCTTTGTCTTCTCATGGGACTCCTGGCAAAGGGAGTGGGGCCTGCCTCTGACTCTCTTACCTGGTTCTTGCATCCTTTTCATCCTTACCTCATTTAGCCTTAACAAGAGAGGAAGTATGTAGGCTGACCACAGCTTGATTTCCCAAGGCTGTCTGATATACACAGAAGAACTCCACTTTTCTAATAGGAAGGGACAGGGAAAGAAAGGGAAGAAAGGAAACTATGATCAGGTTGGGAAAAAATAATTAATTAAAATAACAAAAAGCAATAGTAGTTAAGCTTTCCCAAGATGTATTTCTTTTTCTGTACTGAAGCCCTATATTGAATTCGAACTGATGAAATAGGCAAGAGATATCCTTAGTTTATAAAAAGGAAAAAGAAATCTTTGATCTACTCAGTATGGTAGTGAGTGATTGGACACATGTAAGATATTGTTAACTTCCCTGCCTTATTGGGTCTCAAAATAACCACTGTAGAGGGTTAAATAAGCCAGTTTTAAAATTAAAATAAAATCAACATAAAATTGTTTGGATAAAAAGTAAATAAATTTATCTTTCATTCAAAGGTGAAATATGAGCAAATCTCTTGAGCCTGGGATAGAAGAGTGGGTAAAACTAATCTACTTTCATTTCTATTGTGCATATGGGTTTTATGTCTAAAAAATCAGCATGCATTATGAAGGAAGAGGGCGATGGGGAATGTTTATGATGGAAGATAGAGTGGATATTTCCTGTCCCTTATGTGAAAAGAGCATACATTGAGATGATCCAGGGAGCATAACTAGACAATGAGTTCTTCGATTTGATACATTAAATCCACGTGAAGTTTTTGTAGGGAAATGAGGGATATCCTGAGTGAAAATGTATTGTTGTTTCCAATGGGCATAGGCATGACCATTGTCAAGAACCCCAATGCCTTAGGCACATGGGAAATGAAAGAACAGGTAAATGGCAAAGCCCTTTACTGGTCCATATGTGGGGATGTTGATAGCATGTGAAGAAAATGGTCAATATAGCTTTCTACTCCATGGATAGATACAGCCTGAAGACTCTCATCTACAGAGACTTCCAACTGAGATTAGCTAACTTGCCTCCTTGTTCAACCATGTGCAATAACCCTCTCTTCAATCATGTGTATTAAGAAATGGAAATTCTAGAGTGTTGCAGCTTCTCCAGGGAGCTCAGACCACTCAATTCCAACTTGTCTGTGTTCATGCTGGTCTCAGTTACATTTTTACTGCCATGAATATATACTATGACCAAGATAACTTAGAGAAAAAAATGCATTTCATTTGGGGACTCACAGTTGCAGAGGGTAAAAATCCATAACTGTTATGGTAGAGCAGCACAGCAGCAGGCAGGCGGGCACGGTGCTGCAAGGGAAGTCAAGAGCTCACATTAGATCAACAAGCACAGGCAGAGAAAGAACTAAATAAGAATGGGGTGGGCTTTTGAAACCTCAAAGCCCACGCCTCATGACATGCCTCTGTCATAGAATATTATTTTAACTAGGTAAAGATGTTTTCCATTTGTTTATGCTATGGGATATTACTTGAACTGTAAAGGTGTGTTACATGTGTTATGCTTCATTTATTTAATGAAGTAAGGATCTGCTACACTTGTTCATGCTGCATTTGTTTAATGATGAAAAGATTGTGTTGCATTTGCTTCACCTGCTTAAGGCACCTGACTGGTCTAACAAAGAGTTGAACAGTCAATACTTTGGCAAGAGAAAGGATAGATGGGGCTCCCAGGCAGAGAGAATACATGGGAAAAATGTAGGCACATGAGAAGGAGAAAAAGGAGGAGAGAAGAGGACAAGGGAGAAACCTGGAGCCTGAAGTCAGGCAGTCACCAACCAGACATAGAGACAGCAAGAAAGTAAGAGAAGATTAAAAGAAAAATAAATAAACCTCGAAGCAAAGGGTAGATGAAGAGAAGCCAGCTAAAGTATAAAAACTAACCAGAAAAGACCTAAGCTAAGACCAAGCATCCAAAACTCATAAGTCTCTGTGTCATGATTTGGGAGCTGGTTGGTGGCTCAAAAGCAAAAGCCCTATATGCAACTCTTCTAAACAGTCCACACTTTATAACCCACCCCCAAAGGGTCTACCAACTGGGGACCAAGTATTCAAATGTATGAGCCAATGCAGGCCATTCTCATTGTCGCCACCCCAACATGTCTGTCTCTTTTTCTTTACCCTAGTCAGGCTGCTAGACTCAAGTCACACAATGATGCAGCAGTTCTCTCAGAACCTTTGAAAATTCTTTCCATGACACTTTGCCAAAACAGTCCAGGCATATCCACCTTTTATTATAAGCCATAATTTTTATCCAAACTTCAAGGAACTATTCAAGCAGTACCATTAGCGTTGGCTCCAGTGGTCCTTGCAAGGACATTAAATTCAAAGTAACCAAAACTTGCCTCCATATCAATATATCTCTCTTGTCCAGCTTTACAATCTACCCATTAGCCCAGAACCCCGAATATCATTGTCACACATATTATCCCAGTACCATTGAGCTTATTCGCCCTTTTAATGTGAAAGTTCTGTTTCTATAGCATGGGTTACTCTCTTCCAGTGGGGAAAAGCTAGTCTTTGTCTTTGGCAATTGAACTAAAAGTCAGGCATGTGGTGGATCTGGAGTTAACCTGAGCATCTTCTTGCAAAGCAATCATGTCAAGAGCAGCTGAAGAATGTCCTCTAAGAGAGAGGAACCTGTTACCCTACAGTTGATAGGACGTGCATGCCAATACATGCTTATAAGGCTTCAAGATTTCCAATTGGACTGAATCAAATGTATCAGGAACTTTAGGAGGATTGTGAATTCAAATTTAATCTACCTAGTATTTGTGTTCTATTTTTGAAATCAGATCCTGGCTGTGTCATTCAGAAAACTTTACTAACTCCAGAGAACCAATTCTGCTTTTTCTGCTTCCAATGACTTGCTTAGGCTAATACCTCATTAATGAGATTTGTCACTGTCTTTCTTCACAGCCTTGATGGTTATTACAGAAAGCTGATTTCTCTATAACTTTGATAAGATCTTTTTCACTGTAGCTCCAAAACTCATTTTAGCACAAGTCAAAGTCTTGTTAATTCTGGATGATCACAAGTCTGATAGTCTCACTAGTCCATTCATCAGTAACAATCAGACTTTTTTTTTCATACGGCAAGCAAAACAATCCAATATTTGAATCACATTTTAAGAATCTGCTTTCCTGAATGACTGTCAGCATTTGTAGTTTTCATTGTGTCCTTTGAAAGCAGGTACAAATCCAAGTAGCTTATTTGGCATAGTGAAGTCAGAAAGCACAATGGTGGGTAGGTGGAGAAGTTAGGTGGAGAAGGCAGAGGGCCCAGTTAAAAATGGAATATTAAGGTTTCCAAGCTCCCCCCTCACTGAGCAACATTGAGACTCTGTGGTATGTGGAACTGAATTTTCTCACTTCAAGTTTGAACAAGCAGGGACTTTTCAGTCATGTCGTCAGTACCCCCCAGGCAAGGGTCTCAAATGGCAGTTCTGGAGCGGCATCATGAATTCTGCAGCACCTCTGTGTCATGGCTGCATTACTCTTTATATGCAGAGAGACAAAGAAGGAAATATGGTCTAGGAAAGCCCTAAAGCATGGAGTGCAAGTTTTCCACAACTGGAAGTGGCACCCAGTCAACAGAAGCATAATTTCAAGGAGCTTATGGTAGGAAACTAAGATTCTCTACCTGTGTTATCTTTTTAGATAATATCTCAAGACTTCATCCAAATCTGCCACCACCACCGTCTTTAGTTGCTCATCAAGCGTTCTGCCCATGGTGTTGCTTCTAATCAGGTGTCCCTCTACTGCTTGTCATTTACCTTCTTGGCTCCTATGTCTATAGTCAAAATTCACTGCCTCTTCTTGGCACATAGCTAAGTGTTCTCAATTACTCAGCTGCACATCATATCCCTAAAGTTTCCTTCTCTAAGTTTAGGGTTCAGTTCAGGCAGTGGTAGGCAACCTCTAGTGTGACCAGTGTCTTGCCATGTGCAAAAGAGTGGGGTATTCTGAGTGGAAAACAGTTAAAGGAGTAGCATTTGAGATGAATGTTAATGATAGTAGTTTAAGGTAGAAAGAGTGGGGAAATACTTTAGTGAGATAAATGATACTAAGTTAGCAGTCTTCTAGATAAAGCTAGACACAGTTTGTTTCTATATTCCTAGATTTTAGAATGATAGAAATGTTGGATAGATGGGTTGGTGGGAACTAGGTTTTACAGGACCTTGAAGCTTGTAAAATGGAATCTTGCCTGTGTGATACGTAAATAAATTTTTCATTAGATTTAGGATTTACCCATATCAATATTTTAGAAATGCCTAATAATGATTTGGACAAATTGAACAAATATGTATATTGAGATACTATTGTTATGATTCTTGGAACTATAATATTTTCACTATATTTAAAATTTATGATGTTAATGTATGCTTGTTTCTCCAATACCGCGAGGTAGGAAACACTGTCTTACTGAAGATAAATGTAGGAATGGGTCATATTTGGTGATCTCCATAGTTCTCCCTACAAGCAATGATTTATACTGGGGAGAAATTAGAACTTGACTATTCACTTATAATCATTATTTCCTACTAATTATTCCATTTTTGTTTAATGACTTAATGTTTTCTTAACCTCAGGTTTCTCCCTTGAAAATATGGATATAGTCATGCTATATAATGAGTTGTAGATACACAAATGCATGAATTCTTAGTGCACTGTAAAATTTTATATGGTGAGACTCAACCTGTATGTGTGAAGTGAATGTATGTAATGTACCATCTTTACACGGTGAATTTAGAAAGTGAGTGGACCCACAGGACACATAAGTTAGTCACTTTAGGGGAGCATTTATTAGGATCCTTTGCCTGCCTTGTTGTAATGCCTCTAATTAATTGCTAACATTTAGTTTTTCATATGTAAAATTTTCATGCAGTTCACTGCATATACAGAACTTCATAGAAATTGATAGGTGATTCTGTTTATTCAACAAACCTCTGCTCTGTGCTGTTTAAGACTGATTCAGGCTCATGAGACAGCAAAGGTCTGTCACCAAAGAATGCATATACATACGCCAACCTGTTTGACAGCTATTATAGAACTCTGAAACTTTACATTGTACCGTATTTTAGAAGCCTAAATTAAAATCAAACAAGGATTTAGGGTTCTTAATTATACTATTTTTCAAAAAGTATGCAGCCTAAAATGAGGGAGATATAATTATGTTTTATAAGTAAATGAATTCCGGGGGGAAAGATACCAAAGGGTCCAAGGGAGCAGAATGACGAATGAGATGACATTAAGAGTTTTGGCAGAAAACCCAGGTCATACTAAATACAGAAAGGGAGATTCATTCAGGTGCATAAAGATGTGGCATCTCCATTCACAGGAACTCCCTGGATTTGTTCTGTTAACTTCCAAGAAAACAAAAATTAAATTCTCAGGCTGCAAGGAGCTTATTAAACTAACTATGGTGATGTGCATGGAAAAGGGTGATGTTCCTTAGGTCTGTGAGTACAACAAAGGAAATGGACAGAGCAGGAAACACACCAACAATGGAGGTCTATAAGAGACTTTACAATAGAAATATTCTGATATTGTAGGGACTGGATGTGCAAGGTTTTATATAAGCAATGAGTTTTTACAGATAAGTTTAAATATTTGAATTTTTTAAAAAGTTTCATTTCATTACTTTCCCATAATTCTTTGGCCATTTCCAACAGGACAACTTCCATATCAGGATTTACGAGTGGGATGTGAAAATGTTTGGTATAATGATCCCACGGGATCTTGCTTTGCAATTAAATGAAAATAAACCCTTGAATAAAGCTTGCTCTTGAACAAATAAAAAGAAGCCCAAATGTGAAATACAAAGTAGTTTAAGCTGCTCTTAGAGATTTCTGCAGTGAACTCTAATCTCACATCATCCACAGTGACATCTAAATGCTGATGTTGAGAGTCTGTCTCCTTTATCCATCCTCACACCTTCTCCTATGGTGCCTCCACTTGCATCCTTGTTTATTCTCTTGCCAGAAAGATAGATCAACCAATCAAAAACAATGCAGCAAGCAGCAGTTCAAAGCAATAACACAAAAAAGAAAAGCACAGAAAACAGAGATTGAAATCCAAAGATAAATGCTTATACTATAGTGCAGAGCAAGGGGTGATCCAGGCAGACTCCTTCAGGTGCAGGGCAATTATTAAAGTCTTCAAAAAGTCTTTGGGGTCTTTAGCACAAAGATATCACCAGAGGCTTCAATATGGGGCACATCATGATGCTAAAATTGCATCTTATACTAGGAGATTAGGACTTATTAAAACACAGGGGGCTGAGGCTCGATAACTTACTCAGTATAAGCTGAGGTTGTCCACTGGTCCCTACAGGCACACATACACACACAAACACACACACACAAGAACACAAACACATACACAGGCAAAATAAAAATACAAACAAAAAAAAAAACCAGACACCAGGTCAACTATGCCATGTTATGAAACTGACAAGCACAGAAAGTTCTTTTCTATTACAAGAGAAGAAAATGGGACAAGCATACAGGTAATCTATAGCTGTAGACAACGTTAATTCCGCAAGTGCTTCAAAATAATTTATTTTTCGTAACTCAATGTGGGTGATCAAAACCTTACTATCCTTTTAGTGTCCAAACATCCCACCATCCAGACTTCAAGATAAGCAAAAACGGCTCAAGGTTTAAGAACGGTCTCCAGCCCTTAGATCAAATACTCCATGAGTCCTTTAATGTCATTACAAAGCAAAGGCTTCTAAGTTTATAAGTTCCCATCTGAAACACCCCAATACAGTGAAGTATGTGCCAGCTGATTTATCCCTTCTGGACGAATGAAAGCTGGTGTTGGACCTGGTGAGATTTTAACCTGTCATCCTTGAGAATCTTCCAGAACTTCATACCCGAAGTTTGATGTGTAACCTACTGGTTGAAAGGAACCTAAATATTAGCACTAGAGAGTCTGACATGGTGGGTGGGTACATCAGATATCAGAGAGGGCAATTTAGTCAGCAAGACATTGCACCCTCTGCTCTAATCATAAAAAGATGGTCTTTCCAAGAGCTATCACAAGGACTGTCATAGGCATGGAGTAAAAGGACGTCACATGGCTGGAATTTTACCCTCTGTGCCTCGGCACTCTTTGCTAACTCCCTTTCTTTTCTAAAAAGGTAACACATTAGGGGAGTAAATATTTAAGGTATATGCTGTGTTGTAATTAAATTAATGTGATGCTGTCGCATACAGGACTGAGTTCCGTATGGTGATCTCTGTTTTGATTTTGTTAATACCCCCCGGAATCTAATTCCATAGAGGCAGGGATGTAGGCGGATGCTTTACATTGCCAGAAACAGTGTATCCTACTAGGAATCTGCTACATAGAGCAAGTTGCTCCTGTGAAGTAGACTTTCCCAAATGACATTCCCACCCTCTTTATGTGCTATCTGCCCCACCAAGAGACCAAGTTCCAGCCACAGGAAAAGACTGACTTCTCTTGCTGGCTGCTCTTTCTACAGAAAGCCCAATTTTGACCACATTCTTACGCTCTAGGCTTTATATTACTTGTTTTTGAGGAAAGAACCAAGAAGGGAAAGACAAACAGGTTGAATGTATAATTGACAGAATCTGGTGTGAGTTGTTGTTTTGATCCATAAGAAAAAAATCTCAGTATAATTATTTTTCATAAGAAGTTGCATCATTTCTATGTGATTAATATATATACACTTCTAGCTTCTATTATCAATTTCTGACCAAATGGTTCTATTTGTGTTAGAATTAGTACAATTTGGAGTTTAAACATTAGTCAAAGTAAGCACACAACTTTAAAAACATATTTTCCTCGAAATTCTCTTGCCTTTTATTTTCCTTCCTTCTTTATCTGTCATTAGCATCAGACTGTATTTTCAAAAAGTCCACTTTTAAAATAATGCTCTTACACCCAACTGTGGAACCACTGTAGCCAAGAGTTTACCTGCTTTACCCATATCCCGAATACTCTGCCTGCTTTTCCACAGATGGTTTTGACTTACTTCTCTCTGCACAGAGGGACCAGTGTCAGCCTGGAAGTTCTAACTGTGGTTCAGCCAGAGCCACAGTTTTCCTCCAGATTCCTCTGAAGCCTTGGGTGGGGAGGGAACAGGGCGCCCCCTGTCTGGGTTGGGAAGACTCTGCTCAGTGGAAGTCTGAAGAGAATTCTGTAACAAGAGATGATGAGAGGTGATCTCCAGAGTCTAGAATATCATGGGATGATTTCTCAGGTTTCGTGAATGGGAATAAAGACTGATAAAGCCAAAGACCACATGTCCCCAATAGTACTCACTACGTATATGGACTAGAGAAAAGGTGTAGCATCTAACTCAAAAGATTCTTTAAAACATGCAGATTGTTAGCTGGGAAGGGGAAAGGGGTGTTAACTCAAAGGTCATAGATGATAGAGCCCTAAGCAAGGCTCAGTACTACTTTACCATTCTCATTTGAGATATATATATAAAAGGAATATTGTCTCCAGGGAGGTAATATTCCCAGAAAATTTTGTGGATTTTGCTAGCATTCTCTTCTCTGACCTGGTAAGAGATTTTAACCAGACTCTGGAGTTAGTGGTCCTCTCCCTACCCATATCCCTTTAGTTTTCTTGTGCCTTTCAGCCCTGCCTCATCTTCAGGCTTTGGTAGGTTGATGGAGTACACTGCATGATACTTGGGCATGAAGGCACCAAAAAGTATGGGTAAAGACAATAACAAAGAGAACCCGGCTCTGCACCCAGGAAACTTGCACTGAATACTTCAAGGGCCCCATCGCTGTGGCATTTTAAGCAGCACCTGCCATGTTTCCTTTCAATGACAAACTGAAGTCTCAAGTAAATGACTCATTTTACAACTTTCAGAATACAAATATTGTTCAAACATATAGTGTGCAAATAATAAAGACAATTAAGTGTCCTGAAGCATATTTTCCTAATTACAAGTGGGGTTCGAGGGGCACTATGTGAATAGCATTTTCCCCCCAATTCAGGTATTTGTCAAAGATGCATTAGTTGGAAAAATTATGTTCATGAGAGCCATCTCTGACCCTTGATGATTCTATTCAATAATATTTTAGAAAAAAGGTTAGCCATGGACTTGTAATTTGGTTGGAAAGTTGAACGTGGTCCTCTTGTGTCAACGTTTTTGGAGATGTGGGGACTTTGGTATCAAACATCCCATATCCCATGACTCCCAGTTTAAAGCCTTTCACAGCCAGATGTCTCCAGCACACTGACCCACTCTTACTTGTTCACCTGGAAGCATTTGGGCAGCCTAAGGCAACCACAGCAGGTAAAGACAGGTATGGAACCAAAATGTCTAACAGTGAAATGAGACAATCTGAAATGAATTTTACATCTGTGGCGACAAAGCCAGTTTGTTTTATGGGAACTACATGTGGGGCATTATTCGCGGCACTTCCTGAATGTCAGCTTGTTTAGTCTCTAAAGTTTTCAAGTAGTTAGTCATATTCTCTTTTTGTTTGTGAGATTGAGGCACTATGGTTTGAGGCTTTTCCAAGGTCACACAGGCCATAAGGAGCAGACAGGGCTTATCTGTCATTGTCTTTGTCTCTTTCCACTCCTGCACTCCATATTTTAAAATGCATGCATGCAAACATTCATGCAAATGCATGAACAAAGGCCAAAGGAGGCCAAAAGAGGGCATCAGATTCCATTGACTAGAGTTCAAGGCCTAAAGTTGCCCAACATGGGTACTGGGAACCTAGCATGGATCTTCAGCAAGGACAATCAACACTTTTAGCCACTGAGTGATTTCTTCAGCCCCTGCATGTCATTTCTAAGATATCAGGGGTTGGACTAATCTCTGGGCACATCATTCTAAACATACACTAAATATACACATTTATCAGACCTTCAAACTAAGCAGTGGGCTTCTACCTAATGCATCCCTGTTTCCTTGGTTTGAG